>NC_037528.1:30719000-30720180 GCF_001531365.2 Cynara cardunculus var. scolymus | reverse complement strand
GTTTGTGTGTCTATTTATGTGTTTTAGATGGAAATACCCTCTCAAACTCAAAGTATAGACTCAACTGGTGCTTCTAAACCTCCTTTGCCACCTAACACCAAAGATAGAAAAAAAAGTAGACAATGATCTGAAGTATGGGATCATTTTACGAGAAATGAGAGTAACAAAAATAACCCAAGGGCTGTGTGCAATTATTGTGGTAAATATTATTCAAGTGATAAGAAAAAAATGGAACTAGCACCCTTTGGAACCATCTTAACCATCAATGTAAAAAGTATCCGTTTAGATTAGAGGATAAGAAGCAAAGATTCTTGTCTTTTCAAAAGAACAACGCGAACGAAAGTGGTAGTCTTGTATCTGTGGGGTTTAGTCAAAAAACATGTCGAGAAGCTTGTGCAAAAATGATTGTGATTAACGAGTTGCCATTTTGATTTGTTGAACAAGAAGGGTTCAAATCATTTTGTAGTGTTGCATGTCCTAAATTTGAACTTCTGTCGCGCATTACAATGGGTAGGGATATTATGAATCTCTATAATGATGAAAAGAAAAACTTGAGGTCCTTTTTTATACAAAATTTACAAAGAATTTCTCTCACCATGGATACTTGGACATCTATTCAGAATGCTGTATGTATGGTATTAACAGCCCACTTCATATATTCTGATTGGAAAATTCAAAAGAGGATCTTGAACTTTTGTCAAGTGTCCAACCACAAAGGAGAGACAATAGGAAAAGCTATTGAGACATGTTTAAAAAAATGGGGTATCGAGAGGGTGTTCACTATCACTTTCGATAATGCTTCTTCTAACAATGAGGTTGTTTAACATATTAAGAAAATATTGCAAATTTGGAAGAGTGCGGTTTGTGATGGTGAATTCTTGCATGTTAGGTGTTCAACCCACATATTAAACTTAATTGTGGGTGTTGGATTGAAAGAAATGGACTATTCTATAGTTGTTGTTCGTAATGCAGTTAGGTATGTTAGATCTTCCCCCTCTAGGTTAGCAAGATTTAAAAGTTGTGTAAAAAATACGTGTAAAGAAGATAAAGCACTTGTTTGTTTGGATGTGCCTACTAGTTGGAACTCCACATATTTGATGTTAGATCATGCTTTGAAATATGAGGAGGCTTTTAAGTTATTAGAAGAAGAGGATGATTACTTCATTCAGTACTTTATTGA
>NC_037528.1:30712226-30713800 GCF_001531365.2 Cynara cardunculus var. scolymus | reverse complement strand
AGCGAGCCTAAAAGGAGAAGTATTGAAGACTTCCCTGTAGTACAAGAGTTCCCTGAAGTGTTTCCCGAGGATCTACCAGGATTACCCCCACCTAGACAAGTCAAATTTGGTATCGACTTAATTCCTGGAGTTGCCCCAGTGGCAAAAGCACCATACCGATTGGCCCCATCGGAGATGTAAGAGATGTAGGCACAACTTCAAGAGTTGTTAGATAAAGGATTCATAAGACCCAGTTTTTCACCATGGGGTGCACTAGTTTTGTTCGTCAAGAAGAAAGATGGATCGATATAGATGTGTATTGACTATAGGGAGCTTAATAAGTTGACTATCAAATCGATATCCTCTTCCTGGAATTGATGATTTATTTGATCAAGTTCAAGGTGCCGTATACTTTTCAAAGATTGATCTTTGATCCGGATATCATCAAGTGAAAATTCGAGAAGAGGACATCCCTAAAACGACATTTAGGACCCGCTACGGCCATTATGAATTTTTGGTTATGCCATTCGGGTTAACCAATGCCCCGGCTGTATTCATGGATTTAATGAACATGGTTTGCAGACCATACTTGGATAAATTTGTAATCATCTTCATAGATGACATACTAATTTATTCACGAAGCAAGAAAGATCATGAGCAACACCTGAGATTGATATTAGAGCTACTTAGGGACCATAAATTGTATGCAAAATTCTCCAAATGCGAATTCTGGATTAGTGAAGTATAATTTCTTAGTCATGTGGTCAATGAAAAAGGAATTCATGTAGACCCTGTGAAGATTGAGGCCATTAAGAAATGGGAAATCCCAAAAACCCTACAGAAATTCGTCAATTTCTTGGTTTGGAAGGTTATTACCGGCGATTCATTGCGAATTTTTACAAAAAATACGCAACCACTCACAGCTTTAATTCAGAATAACAAGAAGTTTGTTTGGGAAGAGAAACAAGAAGAGGCTTTCGAAACTCTTAAGCATAGGTTGTGCAATGCACCTATTTTATCATTACTAGAAGGTTCGAAAAACTTTGTGGTATACTGCGATGCGTCACATCAAGGATTAGGATGCGTGCTTACGCAAAAAGATAAAGTCATTGCATATGCCTCAAGACAATTAAAAGTGCACGAGAAGAACTATACTACGCATGATTTGGAATTAGGAGCTGTAGTATTTGCACTTAAGATTTGGAGACATTACCTATACGGTACCAAGTGCACTGTGTTCACTGATCACAAAAGTCTTCAGCACATCTTCAATCAGAAAATGCTAAATATGAGACAAAGAAGATGGATTAAATTGCTCAGTGATTATGACTGCGAAATTAAGTACCATCCAAGCAAGGCTAATGTAGTAGCTGACGCTTTGAGCAGGAAGGAAAGGGTGAAGCCAACAAGGGTGCGAGCTTTGGGAGTAGTAGTGTTAGCTCTCATTTCATTCAAATGTAAAAGTATTGAAAAAGTAATTTTTGCAAGTGTCGACAAAAGATACCTACCACAGAAGGTCATAGAGGACCATAAATAGAAGCTCAACGTACAAGTCAAAAGATGACATAACCTCTGCAGTCTATCACAGAGGTTCT
>NC_037528.1:30705820-30707511 GCF_001531365.2 Cynara cardunculus var. scolymus | reverse complement strand
TCTTTTTGGGCAGAAGCTGTCTCTGCCGCTTGCTACACTTAAAACCGGTCCTTGGTGGTGAAACGCTTGGAGAAGACCCCCTATCAACTTCTATATAATAGAAGGCCCAACATCAAGTTCTTGCATGTGTTTGGTTGTAAATGCTTCGTGCTTAATGACAGAGAGGCTGTGGTAAAATTTGAGCCCAAAGGGGATGATGCAATCTTCATTGGCTATGCGTGGGATACTGCTGCATACAGAGCCTACATCCCCAGGACTCAAATCATGGTTGTAAGCACAAATGTCAAATTTGATGATTCTTTTCAAGTGACAAAGGACAAGTTCACAGAAGAGTTGAAAATTCAAGCCGACAAATCGCCRAATGCTACAATCACCCCAGACCTCGAGCAACTTTTTGCAGAGTGGTACGAAGATGATAAGGAACCAGAAAGATCCTCTGYAGAAGTTGTTCATCCAGATCAAGCATCCAGAGCAAGTCCTTCCACAACACCTCTCACAGAGGAAGTTCCCCTCCCTTCATCCTCTGTGACCTCWTCCCAAGAAGCGTCTCCACCAGAAGCTGCTCCAATAAATGAAAGTCCTCCAATCTCATCCTCCAATGAAGCTCAAGAACCTAATCAAGACTCTGCATCTCCACCTCATCTTCAAACTGAACAAGAAACTGTGCTCTCTGTTCCACCACAGCATGTTAACAAGTGGACCCAAAGCCATCCCCAATCTCAAATCATAGGAGAACCTTCTGCGGGTGTAAGGACGCGAGCAACGGCAAATTTTTGCTTATTTACTTGTTATGTAAGCGAAATTGAACCCAAAACAGTTGCAGAGGCTCTGGTAGACACCTTCTGGGTTGATGCTATGCAAGACGAGTTAGTTCAATTTGACAGAAATCAGGTTTGGACACTCGTACCTCTGCCAGCTGGGAAACTTGCTATTGGCACCAAGTGGGTTTTCCGCAACAAGGAGGATGAGCAAGGGGTGGTGGTAAGGAACAAAGCAAGGGTAGTTGCCAAAGGGTATTGCCAGGAAGAAGGCATTGACTATGAAGAAACCTTTGCTCCTGTGGCAAGACTAGAAGCTATTCGTATCTTTCTAGCTTTTGCAGCTCACAGAGGGTTCAAGGTATTCCAAATGGATGTCAAATCAGCCTTTCTAAATGGTAAGCTCAAAGAGGAGGTATATGTCAAGCAACCCCCAGGGTTCGAGAGTGATAAGTATCCCAACCACTTCTATTCTTAGACAAGGCTCTGTACGGTCTCAAGCAGGCTCCCAGAATATGGTATGATCGCTTATCATACTTTCTTACTTCCAATGGGTTTCATAGAGGTACGACAGATATTACTTTATTTTATCGAAAAATGAATGATGATATCTTGTTCGTGCAAATTTATGTTGACGACATTATCTTTGGTGTGACTAACGTTTCAATGTGCAAAGAATTCGAGGTTTTGATGCAGAATGAATTTGAAATGAGCATGATGGGAGAGTTTACCTTCTTCTTAGGTCTACAGGTCAAGAAATCATCCGAAGGCATATTTATTAACCAATCAAAATATGTTCATGACCTCTTGAAGAAGTACAAGATGCTCGAAGCCTCTCCCATGAGGACCCCAATGGCTCCAGGCCAGAAGCTAAATAAGGACTTGAATGGTCCACCTGTAGAGTGCAAACTCTACAGAGGTATTATAGGATCC
>NC_037528.1:30691402-30705365 GCF_001531365.2 Cynara cardunculus var. scolymus | reverse complement strand
GGAATGACATGTCCAGAATCCTAAGTTGTTGGTTGTCTTAATTCTTTATTCTTTTATGTATACAGTTTTCTTTTAAATTTCATTTTTGTATATAATTTTATTTCACGAATAATCTTTTCACTTGCTTTCTTAGTTCAACAGGTTTAACCTCGCAAAGAAGTGCACGGTTTAAGGGGGAGCATATGTTTTAAAATGATAAAACCTCTTGAAGAAGAAAATGTTTTTGTTCACAGAAGTCTTTTCACAGAACCTCTGTGATCACATACAGAGGCTCTTTGAACGGAACTTCTGTCGACACTTCTTCTTAGGATTTTAAATGGTTTTTTGTTTCWAGGGGGAGCCATGGAAGCTGGCTCAGAGGGAGAGTTTTGTTTATGAACATTAAACCACAGAAGGTGTCAAAACTTTTGAAGTGTCTTGTTCTTAGAGGTCAACTCATAAGAACCACTGGCGCTTCTAACAGAGGCTCTGTAAGTTTAAGCTGAGCAAGCACTCATCTCTCTGTGGATTTTCAAACTATTTAGGTAATTAAAGGTGTAAGCTTATAAGAAGGCCCGTCACATATCACAGAGGCTCTGTTACCCTTAGGCCTCTGAAAGAACTCTCTTAATAGTTCTTGTCTATTGGTATGGTACGCGTGGTTCTGTGGATAAGGGTTAGAACCTACACGCACGTGTCAGAATAAAGGGGGCGTACGTCATCAATCGTACATCTTCTCAATACGGCATGTCACAGCTGTTGAACCGTTTCAACCCAAAACACTCATTACACCTTTTCGTAACTAAAACGGTTCATTTTAAATTTTCCCTCCTATATATACCCCTCTTCCCCCACACTTAAACCTTTACCACTCTTAAATATACTCCGGCGAACCTGCAAATCGTGTTTCCTCAAAGCAAAACTGCAACCTGTTACCATATCGTCTTCATCCGCCTCCGCCCAGTCTGTAAATGTATCGAGCGACAACGAAGTGACACAAGCTCAAGCTCTCACATCCCATGCACTGTCCTTCATTCAAAACAAGTACGAAAAGGTTGTTCTAGTCAAGAAACCTAATAACTACTATTTCGCTCCCTCCACTACAGGTTTTCCCGATTTCACCTTCCATCTTCTTCAAATCCATCGAAATCACCCACTATATTTTTCCCTAACCGCCACCAAACCCACCTCTGAAACTTATTTAACACAATTTCTTCTCAGTGCCTATATCACAACCCTTGACAATTATGGGTTAACCATTGTTGGTTATGCCTCACACCCTGTGAACAAATCCCTAGTTCCTTTGGAATTGAATGTGGACTTATTGAGGATTGCCCTGCATTTGCTCACTTTGGCGGATCTTCAATTGAACTCGTATGCTGCAACCCCCATGATGAGGAACTGATCAAATTCTTAGAATTTCATTCATACGCAACACCCATCACCAAAAGAACACAATTCAGGCGCAAAGGCCTGCCCCCTGTCTGGAACACTCTATTTTCCATTGTCAACTGTTGCTTGACAGGAAAGGTAGGTAGCCATGACCAAACATCCCATGCGATGATCTCTATCGTGTATGGGATATATTTCAACCTTCCCCTGGATTATGCAAGTCTGATTTTCGAGGACATGGTCGGCCTTATCAAGAAGAAATGCGCAAGTCAGAGGGGTGAGAAATCGAAGGTAAAAGCCCAGAAAAAAGGCCAAGGAAGACATGAATCAACCCAACCTCATCCTTCAACGTTTCCTTGGTCTGGTTTTTGGTGACCTGCTAGTTGTGAAACTCCCCTCTGTGGAGCCAAATGCAAGGCTCTATCCACTCAAGGAGTTTCACCCCACAGAGCATGAGCAAGGGTACAGAAGCCCCAGGCCACTATCAGAGCCATGCTTAGGTTCCTAAGCCATGCAGAGAGAAAATCTTACAGACGTGGATTCAGGCGACCAGAACCGGTCCCTGAGACCCCTCCACGCATAGGAGTCCCTCTAGGAGAAAAGATTGAGAAAATGAGGGTTGAGGGAAGACGGGAGGAGCCTGTAGAGGCTGGAAAGGTGAGTGAGGAACCCCCTAGAATCCCAAGTCCCCCAACCAAGAAGGCCAAGAAGGCCAATAAGACACAAAAGGGTATCGACTCTCCTGTGACAAAGAAAGGGAAAAAGAGGCCCGCAGAAGAAGAAGGCCCAAGTGGACCTCTACCAAAGACCAAGAAGAAGAAAACTAAGGCTTAACCAACAGAGCCTGTGGTCACAGAACAAGTAGCCACAAAGCCTGTGATTGAAGAGGCCGCAGCAGAAGAGAGCCCGGTAGAGGCCACTCCTACTCCAATGCGCAGAAGGTTGCGCAAAGTTGTTCTTGATGTCTCCCCAACAGAACAAATAGAGAAGGTTATTTCCAAAATCCAAAAGGAATTTAAAGAACCTCTTGACTCTTCCAAGTTGGGGACAGAAGTCGTATTAGACGACGAAGATGAAGAAGAAGACATAGGTGAGGGTGAAAAAGATGCCCAAGGCACACAACAAAGCCCAACTCCCAGTGCAACCCACATGTCTAGAGGCCCTGTTCTAGAGAGAACCTCTATTGAAGAAGGCACGCACATGCCGATCCCTACCCAAACCATCCCCACAGAGGACATTCTATCGACCTCTGTGGAACGCACACCTGGGCATCCTCATACAACTCCTTTACCCTCCCAAAAGGATGAAGGTTTTACGACAAGAGTCCCTTTGCCCATGGACTCGACAGAACCAAGAGAGGCATCYGTTGCCTCTCCTCACAYGAGTGAACAHCCAGAACGTGCTTCAGAGGCACARGTDAGGACCACAGAGACAGAGGGTCTAGAACGCCCTCTGTCCCCACTAGATCAATCTACCATGTTAGGCTCTGAACCTACAGGGCAAAAGATCTACAGAACACCGGTAGGCACTCCTATGGGAGATGCTCGAAGATCTGGTGGAAGTCCCTATGTTGGTTTCGACATACCAGCCGCAGAGGGCGCCTCACGCTCCGAGGCTACTAAATCACCATGTGTTGGTGATTTAGGTTCCCAGGATAAGTATGTGACAAAGGGGGAGCTTCAAACCTTTGCCACRGAAATATTCYAAAAGATAGATGAGTTGAAAAGCTTATTTGTCTCCCACATGGTGCCACATGACCTCTCGCCAATCACAGAGGCTCTGAAGGAGTTGACGTCAACAACAGCAGAACTCAAGTCAACCCTCTCAACTCTTCAGAGCTCTATTCTTCAAAAGGAAGACCTTAGAGGCCTTCCAAGCCATGACACTCAACCCTTCTTCGATCAAGATGCTGAAGACTGAGCTTACAGAGATGGCCGCCCAATTTGCTGCTGATCTTGTCTCTGTGGGCTACACGAATTACTCTTCATTCAGAGACGAGATCAAGGAGATGTTCTCTTCTGCGGTCACCTATGGCCTCGACACCAAGACCTCAAGGGCCAACATCAATCTTCTGGCAACTCGCAGAGAGCTAGATGTTATGGTGGAAGCCCTAGGGGATGTTGTGACCAAAAACATCACCCAACTCCTTAAAGAGGCCCGTGCCTCTAATACAGCGATCAGAGACTGCACATCACAACTCGTGAAAGAGGGTGACCTCCTCAGAAGCGAGATATACAGAAGCGTCTCCAAACTGAAGTGGGCAACATAGATAGACATCAATCACGCCTCTCAGCTTGCAAATGAGGCCATCAAGAAGATGAAGAAGGCAACAATCAAAATTTTCCAGAGGTTGGAGAAGGCTCCCCTGGATACATGCAAGGTAGAAGCCAAAACGAACCATGACGATCAAGAAGGTGATGACCATGATCGTCATGAGGGGGAGAAGAAGGACAAGAAGAAAGCCTCAGAAGCAAAGAAGACTCCTGCCAGAGGTGTCAAAATTGGGGAACCTACAGCTGCAAAAGGCAAGGAAAAGGCGGTCTGGTCTGACCAGTTTAAGCGGTTTAGGCCTTTAATGGGCTTTAAACATTAAAACCAGAAAACCTAGTGCCATGTGTACTATTATATATTTGAATAATAGATAGTAATCACCCATCATATTCATCTCCTATGTGCTGTGTATAGCACTTGTTTGGAAGCATGTTGATATCATACTAAAACCCAGTATGGCAGTATCCAATCCATGGACCATGCCACCATGGCTATATAAACTGCAGTATCCAATCTATGGACCATGCCACCATGGCCATATAAACTACTGCTGTATACCACTAAGCAGCCATTAAAGTTTAAACCCAATTCAAACAATCCAAAGTCCAAAGTCCAAACAAATAAATATGTAAAACATAGCAGAAAAAAAGACAAAATATAATCCAAATCTTAGTGTTTATTGTTTAAAATAAGTCAAAACACTAATATGTAAAGTGCAAACAAAGTCCACATCTTCAGTTCTTCAAAATCCATAAAGATTCAATCATTTATCAAACATGAATGAGTAATCTGTAGAAAAAAATGACATCATATAAATTAAAAGGATAAAAGATTGTATGAAATGTGTGAAAGAAGTAGGGAACMAATCGAAGCTTACRTTATAGCGATCCAACAACTTTCTAATCATTATCAAGACTCCCAACTTYAGCCTTCAGATGGGGCTTCGATGGCTTTATCTACAAAATTCAAAAATAAATTAGATAAACAACATAAATGAAAATAACGTAATCTAAAATTGAAATAATGTGAAATTAATTTAAATTGATTACCCGGTTCCAAATTTTCGTAATATCCATCTCTTCCAAAATAGAAGCCAAATCTAATGGCAAATTCGTGGATCTCAATCAATTTTGACAACAAATCAAAGTTTCAACCATTGAAGAACTTAATGAACTCCGAAAACGATCAAGAACTCTCCCTCCAGTGCTAAAACTCGACTCTGAAGCCACTGTTGATACGTGGACAACAAGAACATCTCGAGCCAATGCAGACAAAATAGGATACTTTGATGACGCCACTTTCCACCATTCTAAAATACTGAAGTTCTTATTTTTCCTATCTTCATTGCGTTCACGTAAGTACCTTCCAAGTTCATTTTGCATGTTCAAAGAGTCATCTTCATCACATTCTTTGTCAAACTCAGATTCAAACATCCTGACCAAATCTTCATCATCGGAGTCTACTATTGGCACATGATCTTGTGTTTGATTAACACTATCTGCTTGATGTTGTACTTTAAGCTCACTAGTATAATGAACTACTAGCCTTGAAAGACAACTTTCAATGGAATCCGTGATAATGGTAATTTCATCCTCATTATAAAGTTGTCTAAATCAAAATGTAACGTATTTTAATGTGTATCTCGGATCAAGTACACTAGCCACATAAAGAATCACACTTTGATTGTTCGTGGTCCCCCAATAATTATCAAAATTCTTTTTCATCCTTAAAGCCAATTGTTTCAAGTTCTCTTTATCACTTAAACACCATTTGTTAATCAACCCATGAACTAGCGACAACTCGTGAAAATAAACATTTGAAGTAACATGCAAAGAAGCACTGAACTTTAAAGTGGCATCATAAAAAACCTTCTAAAACTTACAAAACATGGCACATTGCTCCCAACTCTTAGACGTCGGTGGCCCAAGCGGCTTTTTTCCATTTCTATCATCTTCAATAAAGTACTGAATGAAGTAATCATCCTGTTCTTCTAATAACTTAAAAGAATCCACATATTTCAAAGCATGATCTAACATCAAATATGTGGAGTTCCACCTAGTAGGCACATCTAAACAAACAAGTGCTTTATCGTCTTTACACGTATTTTTTGCACAACTTTTAAATCTTGCTAACCTAGAGGGGGAAGATCTAACATACCTAACTGCATTACGAACAACAGCTATAGAATAGTCCATTTCTTTCAATCCATCACCCACAATTAAGTTTAATATGTGGGCTGAACACCTAACACGCAAGAATTCACCATCACCTAAACATGTCTCAATAGCTTTTTCTATTGTCTCTCCTTTGTGGTTGGACACTTGACAAAAGTTCAAGATCCTCTTTTGAATTTTCCAATCAGAATCTATGAAGTGGGCTGTTAATACCATATATACAACATTCTGAATAGATGTCCAAGTATCCATGGTAAGAGAAACTCTTTGTGAATTTTTAATGAAAAAGGACCTCAATTTTTTCTTTTCATCATTATAGAGATTCATAATATCCCTACCTATTGTAATGTGCGACGAAAGTTCAAACTTAGGACATGCAACACTA
Organism: Cynara cardunculus var. scolymus; assembly: GCF_001531365.2. Classification (NCBI taxonomy): domain Eukaryota; kingdom Viridiplantae; phylum Streptophyta; class Magnoliopsida; order Asterales; family Asteraceae; genus Cynara; species Cynara cardunculus. The sequence continues at coordinate 30,699,164 of NC_037528.1, read as the reverse complement.
CAAAATGATTTGAACCCTTCTTGTTAAACAAATCTAAAAGGCAACTCATCAATCACAATCATTTTTGAACAAACTTCTGGACATGCTTTTTGACTAAACCCCACAGATATAAGACTACCACTTTCGTTCACGTTGTTCTTTTGAAAAGACAAGAATCTTTGCTTCTTATCATCTAATCTAAACGGATACTTTTTACATTGATGGTTAAGATGGTTCCAAGTGCTAGTTCCATTTTTTTCTTATCACTTGCATATTCTTTACCACAGTAATTACACACAACCCTTAGGTCATTTTGGTTACTCTCATTTCTCGTAAAATGATCCCATACTTCAGAACATTGTCTACTTTTTTCTCTTTGGTGTTAGGTAGCAAAGGAGGTTTAGAAGCACCAGTTGAGTCTATACTTTGAGTTTGAGAGGGTATTTCCATCTAAAACACATAAATAGACATACAAACAAAAAAAAGTAGAAAATAAACATAAGTTACAATATGTTCAATATAGTTACATAGAAAATAGGACTTCATAGAGACATCACTAATACTCTGCTAAAGGCTTAAAGCATAGATAGAATTTCTTAAAGGTTAAAGCAACAAAAAAGGCAATCATTTAATATCTATAATCATGTTAAAAGGCAATCATTTAGAGACAGTCATACAAATCCAAGATGGATTAACAAATTTGTGTATCTATTTAACAGTCATAGTCTCAAAGATAGAAATTTGGTAAAATATAGTCATGGATTAACATATTTGTGTATCTATTTAACAGTCACAAATTTGTGTATCTATTTAACAGTCATAGATAGAAATTTGGTAAAAATAGTAATAGATAGTTAGATACTATTTAACAATTAACAGGTTATTGTCTTAACTCTTAACAAAGACTAGTTTGGTAGACCCATTTGAACTGTGATAGCCATTAGACACTAATAGCCAAAATTCACGAACATATATATATACAAACAAGAAAGAAACACAAAAAAGGAAGGAAATATTTTCACACATTAAGGCAAATAGGCAATGGATCTATGTCAATCAGGTTACTATCTTAACAAATACGTACTAGATAGAAATATGTTAAAGCATAGATACAAATAGAAATTTCATAAAGCAACAAAACATGACTTACAAATATGTTCTTGAGGGATTTCAAAGTTCAAATCCGGCAACGGCAAGACTTTTGTTTTGTCACTTTCGTTTCCACGGCAAGACTACTAGACTAGGGCAAACAGCAAGTCGGCAACGGCAAAGGCTACTAGACTAGAGCAGACGGCCAGACACAGTGGTGCTGTGGCGGGATGAATATCTTCGTCTCCGACTCTCCTTCGTTTCTAATTTCCAATCCGACAAGGCCGCAATGGCAAGACTAGTTTGTTCGATGAATTAGGCGATTAGGAAATAGCGGTCAATTGAGGGTTAAGTCATTAAGGGTTATGTTTTTTCTTTGTTGACTGGTTATTGTTAATAGTTGGATAAGGCCTAAGGGTTATGTTTGGGCCAATAGCCCATAAGGTATAAATCAAAGTTGGGAACTTAGGCTTAATAATATATATATATATTTATATATGTATAATTATATATATATATATATATATATATATCTGGCGGTCGGTTTGGTCCAAACCGCCCAAAAAAAATCTAAACCGCAGACCGACCGGACCGCCCGGTTTTGGCTATTTTCCAAACCAAACCGGACTGCCTGACCGCTCAAACCGTCAAAAACGGTCCGGTTTGACTTGGTTCGGCCAGTTTGAGCGGTCCGACGGTTTTTTTGAACACCCCTAATGAAGCCTCTCATCAGCATGAGTTCTCAAACATTATTCAATTCATGACGGTGGCAAAATATTGGTCATCCATTATAAATATATATTGACCAGCGCCCATACTAACCATAAGTTCCATCTTTTAGAATCGAAACGAGGGTCATAATTCGGCAACCCCGTGTCATGGTGGGTACCACCGTGACGAGCGTTGGAGGTGATAATGGTGACTGTTGCCTATGGGAACCCACGTGAATGGTTGAACGACTAGAGGGATCATCTAGTAAGCATAATTTAAGAGCGGAAAAGTACGAAACACTTATCTATTGGTGCCAAATTAGTTATAATATAGGGTACTGTCGACTCTCGTTTCAGCGTCTACCGTTGCCTTTATCCATAATAGTTCTCCATATCTACCAAAATTCACATGAGGTTACCAAATCCCATTTTATGCTAARMTATTGGTAGTTCACAGAAAARGAAACGATAAGTCTTGGAGGTTTSACGTCGATTTSGTTAGCATGACTTTGAATTACCATCAATTTTAGTTATAAACCTTTCACTTTCTCTGCATTTACACAACCAATCCCTGAAATTTATTATCTACCAATCATTTTCCTTTCTTTTTCTTTGAGTTATTACAAACTTCCCCCCTTAAGAAAATTTCGTCCTCGAAATTTTCCCTACATAAATAAATGGGGGTATTTCAACCGCATATTCTTCTCGGGTTCCCAAGTTGCTTCCGCCCCCTAATGATGTTTCCATTGGACTTTCACGAGAGAAATTTCGTTGTTTCTTAGCTTCCTCACTTTTCTATCGATAATTGCCTTTGGCTGTTCAATATAACTTAATGTCTTGTCTACCTTTATATCCTTAAGAGTTACCTCGGTGATCTCATCCGCCATACACTTTCTTAAATTAGATATGTGAAATGTGTTATGGATGCCTTGAAGTTCTTCAGGTAGTTCCAAATTATAGGCAACCTCACCTACCCGTTCAGTTATCTTGTAAGGACCAATATAATGAGGACTTAGCTTCCCTCGCTTTCCAAAACGAACTACGCCTTTCCATGGTGAAATCTTAAGCATAAGTTTGTCCCCAACTTGAAATTCTATCAGCTTTCGCCTTTTAACGGCGTAGCTTTTCTGTCCATCTTGTGCCACCTTTAACCTTTCCCTTATCTGTTTTATTTTGTCGGTATTCTGTTGAACTATTTTGGGGCTAGCCAATTGTTTTCCACCTACCTCATTCCAACATAATGGCGTTCGACACCTTCTCCCATACAAAGCTTGATATGGTGCAACTTGAATGCTAGCATGATAGCTATTGTTAAAGAAAAATTCTATCAATGGAAAATGGATTTCCCATGACCCTGCAAAATCGATAGCACATGCTCGCAACATATCTTCTAGAGTTTGAATGGTCCTCTTGCTTTCACCATCTGTTTGCGATATTAGGCTGTACTTAGCTTTACTCGTGACCCCAACTCTTTTTGAAAGCTTTTCCAAAACGTAGAGGTAAACCGACTGTCCCTATCAGCGACTATTGATAAGGGAACACCATGACAAGTCACAATCTCGTCTATGTATAGCTTAGCTAGTCTTTCCATCGAGTACGTTTCTATAATTGGAAGAAAATGTGCAGACTTCGTGAGTCTATCAACGATTACCCAGATAGCATCATAACCCTTTGGTGTTCTTGGGAGTTTCATCGCAAAGTCCATTGTGATGTGGTCCCACTTCCATATGGAATTTCTAGGGGACCATATGGTCGTTGATGTTCAACTTTGACTTGTAGACATGTCAAACACCTTTCGACATAATGGGCTATGTCTTTCTTCATCCCTGGCCACGGGTAAGATTGACGAAGATCTCGATACATTTTATTGTTACCCGGATGGATAGAAAATCGAGATTTATGGGCTTCGTCTAACACTTGGTTACAAAAGTTGCCTAAGCAAGGAATCCAAATTCTGCCTTTATAGCACTTTAACCCCTGATTATTATCTTCAAGCAACGGACCAACCCCTCTCTCTCCCTTCAAGTTCCCTCTACTAAAGCTTCTTCTTGAATTTTCTTGAGTTCATCAGTCCAACTAGAAGTGATCTCCATCCACATTGCTTTAATCCTTACTTGATCGTTCCTTTCTTTGCGACTTAATGCGTCGGCCACCATATTTGCCTTCTCGGGGTGAGATAAAATTTCACAGTCATAATCCTTCAGCAACTCCATCCACTTTTGTTGTCTCATGTCAGGTCCTTCTGATCAAACAAGTATTTTAGACTGTTGTGATCAGTATAAATTTGACACTTCACCCCATATAAGTAGTGCCTCCAGATCTTCAATGCAAACACCACAGCTGTCAACTCTAACTCATGAGTTGGGTATCGCTTCTTGTGTTCTTTCAGTTGACGTGAGACATATGCAATAACTTTCCCTTGTTGTATTAGCACACAACCAAGTCCTAGCTGGGAAAAATCACTGTAAACTATGAACCCTTCAGTTCCTTCTTGTAAGTTTAATACCGGTACGGTGCTCAACTTTTCCTTCAAGACTCTAAATGCCTTTTCTTGAGATGATTTCCAATTAAAACTCACACCTTTCTTTGTTAGTGATGTCAACGATGCCACTATTCGTGAAAAGTTCTGAATAAACCTTCGGTAATAACCAGCTAATCCCAAGAAGCTTCGTATCTCAGACGGGGTCCTTGAGGCTCCCACTTCTTTATAGTGTCTACCTTGGCCAGGTCTACTTTTATTCCTTCTTGGGTCACCACATGCCCTAGAAATTGAACTTCTCGGAGCTAGAACTCACACATCGAAAACTTCACATATAATTTTTCCTGTTTCAGCAACCTTAAAACCACGTGAAGATGTTCCTCATGCTTATTCTCAGTGCAGGAATAAACTAAAATATCATCTATGAAAACAATGACAAACTTACCTAAGTAGGGTTTGCATACTCTGTTTATCAGATCCATGAAAGTTGCAGGTGCATTTGTCAACCCAAATGGCTTTACCAGGAATTCATAATGCCCATACCTAGTCCTAAAAGTTGTCTTAGGCACATCCTCCTCAACCGAACCTTCAGTTGATGATAATCTGACCTTAGGTCGATCTTTGAGAAATAACTGGCACCCTGAATTTGATCGAAAAGATCATCAATCCTTGGAAGTGGGTACCTATTCTTTATGGTTACTTTGTTAAGTTTACGGTAATCGATGCACATCCGTATTGTGTCATCCTTCTTCTTAACGAACAATATCGGCGCTCCCCAGGGCGAGGTCTAGGGCGTATAAGACCCTTGTCTAACAACTCCTGTAACTGAGTGATTAGCTCTTTCATTTCTGACGGTGCAAGACGATAGGGTGTTCGAGCTACAGGTGCAACTCCAGTTACAATATCAATCTGGAAATCTACCTGTCTCCCTTACAACAACAATGTCTTCCATACTCTTTTTCTTTTTCCTAGCATCTATCACATATGCCAAATAACTTTGACATCCCTTTCTTACACACCATCTTGCTTTAACTAGGGAGATCATGCTAGATTTCCTATTTCTTCTATCTCCATAAATTACTATGGTTCCATTATCGGGGTAATTCAATTTGAATTATCTTTTTGTTACACATAATTCTTGTCTGGTTTTTAGCTAACCAGTCAATTCCAATTATTATATCAAATTTCCTGAGAGTCATAGGGAGTAGTTTTAATGGAATCGAAGAACCTTCTATCTGAATATTGCAGTCATCATACTCCTCTCTAATTATCACTTTATTATCATCGGCAGTTTCTACCTCTAAGGCTGAACTTAAAGGCTTCGGTACTCTATGCAGGTAATCACATAAAGTAATAGACACAAAAGAATGGTTTGCGCCAGAATCAAAGAGTACTCTAGCACGTAGAGATTTAACCAGAAAGGTACCTGTCACCACGTCTGGTGTCTTCTCGGCCTTTGTTGCTATCATGTGGAGGACTCTTCCTTTTGACTTAGTAACTTCAGGTCGCTTTTCCTCCCTTTTTCCATTTTGACTTCCACCTTGACCTGTAGCATGCTCATTCATTTGCTGCGGGCAATTTGCTTGTATATGGTTGTGTGACTTACAAACGAAACATAATCGCTCCCTTCACTCAACCTTGCAATCCTGAGACAGATGTCCTTGTCTCCCACATCGGTAACACATCCTCGGGTTAACCRTGTATTCTCCTTTATGCATACGGTTGCATTTTGGACATGGTTTAGCAGCTGCCATGTCTTCTTTTCTGAACCTAAAAACTTTGGCTTCCTAATTTCATTGCTCGGACCTTCCCATTTTCTTTTTATTTAGCCCCGCTCAGCATCTTGAYGATTCATCTCTTTCTATCGAATTTCTGCTRCATTTACTGCCTCCTGAAATGTGGTTGGACTCATAGTGAGAACAAATTACCAAATAGATGCTTTTAGTCCCCAAATGTACCGCTCTACCCGTCTTTCCTCAGTCGAAACATAATGCTCGGTAAACCTTGCTTTTTCTGTAAAACTTGTTGTATACTCCCGGACTGTCATGATTCTTTGTTCTAACCTCAAAAATTCCTCTTCCAGATGCTTTATCGCAGTTCGAGGACAAAGTTTCTCACTAAATAATACCTTAAACTCACCCCATGTCATTCTTGCCACAGCCTCTTCACTCCTTAAGTTCGAACTATTTCCCACCAAAAAAGGGCTTCTGATTTTAGCATGAATGTCGCATATGTCACCTTATTTTCCTCCACACACTTACTGATTTCGAAAATCACTTATGTCTCTTTTATCCACCTCATAGCTTCCACTGGATTAGGGTCACCTTGAAAGGGTTGGGGCCAACAAGCTAGAAAGGTCTTATAATTACAACCTTTTTGTCCTGTGTTCGTGTTGACATGACTATTTGGTCTTGACCTCTCATGTTGGTCTTCCCTATTGTTTGAATCACTAATATCTCCCCTTCTATTTCTTATCACCCTATCCTCCTGATTTCTCAGCCCTGCCTCTCGCACCTGAGCTAGAACTACAGGTAAGCAGCTTACAAGGCTTTTGTCACCTTCTGATTAATGATGTCCACAAGGGTAGCAGCGGTTGCCCGTGGATGTCCTCGCCCCCTGCCTCGATGTGATAACTAGATCCTGGTTATCACCCAAGGTAATTAATGTGAGTGATTATTTGATAAGTGACTACGTGATAGCATGATAAATTTGTTTTATTTGATCATGCTAGTGTGTGAAAATTATGTGCATAATGTAGATGCATGTATGAGATTATGTGTATATGTAGAAGTATATATATATATATATACACACACATGCATGTTATGTGAATGTGTGGTGTGTGTGTGTGTGCATGTGGCCGACTTTCTTGTTAAGGAAAGGGTATAAAAAGAGGGCTTAGCCTCCATTTCTTTTCTTCTTGCCATTTTAAAAGTTTGAGCGATTTAAAGAAAGAGGAAGTTGACCGGATTGTTCTTGATTGGATTTCAAGATCAAGTTGATTTCAAGTGTTTGGTTTCAAAAATTTAAGGTGAGTGGTTAAAAGGCTTTAAACCATTTTGTTTGCATCTTGAATTATATTTTTAAAAGATTTATATATGTTTTAAGTTTGATCTGGCTATGTGTTGAACGATTTAAGGTTTAAACCGGATAATAGGGTTGAGCGGTTTAGCCCTAAACCGAACAAAGTGTAAGCGATTTAAATATAAACTGCTCAAGTGTTAAGCGGTTTAGTCTTAAACCGATCAAGTGTTGAGCGATTTATGATTATTGAGTTTAAGTATTTTGAACGGAGAAGTATGAATACGACCATGTGGTGACCGGATTGTTTTAAAATGGACAAGTCTTAGGCGATGTATTGTCCGGACTTGTTATCCAGACAAAAGTGTTGGAAATGATTCTAAGTGTTAAATCGGACAGGCCTTGGGCGGTATATTGTCCGGATTTGGTAAATCAGTCAAGACTTGACCGGAGATGAAGTCCTGCCAAGCCAAGTTGACCGGAT
>NC_037528.1:30686222-30691302 GCF_001531365.2 Cynara cardunculus var. scolymus | reverse complement strand
ACAACCAGAGCCTCTGGTTCTAAAGACCAGAGCCTCTGGTTCTAAAGACCAGAGCCTCTGGATTCAATGTCTTTGGTACCAATGCATCCATGGTCTCACAGACTCACCTATCACTTTCATATTACCCACAACCAGCGCCTCTGGTTCTAAAGACCAGAGCCACTGGCTTTGTTTTCTTTGCACCAATAGCACCTTTGGTCTCAATTACTTTTTAATTTCACCTTGGCATATATTTTTTTCTCAACTAGCGCCTCTGGTTGTATAGACCAGAGCCTCTGTCCCCAAATTACTCAAGTTTTATCTAAGTGAGAGGGAGTTTTTGATATTAATCCATATGCATCATTTGAGGGGGAGCAAACGTTTTCACCTTTATAAACTTGCATTTTCCATCCAAAGCTTCTGGTTCTACTATCCAGAGCCTCTGGCCACAAAAATGCTATATATATATATATATATATATATAATACCAGACCTCCTCTGGTTTTATATAATGGATTGCCACACTTCACCAGAGCCTCTGGTTTGTTAACCAAAGACTTTAAAACATGCAAATCCATTATCAATTCTTGTCTTCATCGACAATATTACCAGAACTCCTTTGGGTCCCCACCCAATTGGTCATGCCTAACCAGAACTCCTCTGGTTCCATGACAAAACATTTTCTACTCAAAACTCATCTTAATTGAAAACCATTTTCAAGATTATACAAAATTGCAGCTTTTGTGACTAAAAACTATAACATCGGTTTTTAGAAGACCAAAACTTCGTAATTAGTATTAATCTTACAATTCGATGAGCTTTTAAATTCACAATATTTTTGGACACGTCTTCACCAATATATTATTTGGAATAAATCTCTATTTCAAATAATGCACGACGTCATCCTACCACGCGCCTGACACCATACAGGTTGTTCCCCATGAGCCGTTTCACTTTCTCATCTTCCCAAACCCTAGCTTGACACGTATCAAATTCATTAATGGCACGTACTATCAAAATGACTCATGTTCTTCAAATCATATCACCAATACTTAAACTGCCAAAACTTTTCATGATTATTATATTTTAATAATCAAGAAAACGTTTCCCTTACCACTCCCCCCACCCCAACCCCCCTACCCTCAACTCACCTATAAATACCCTTCTTCTTCACTCATCATCTCTTTACGCTTTCAAAACCTGCAACAAGACTCTAACAAACCAAAAACCTGCAACTTCCATATAAATGGCCTCCTCATCTGCTTCTCATGAATCCAACAATAACGACAGCCACGTACAGTCAACAGGCGCTGACAGCCGCGYACTTRTCTTTTTGCCCATGAAACCAAACAACCACGCCATTGAACTGCGCAACACCCTATTTGACGACCGTTTTGCGATAATCATAGAGTTCTTCAAGAACTGCATCCTCCTCCCTGCCCTCATACTAGTGAACCCTAGTGTACCATTAAAATATGTGCAACAATACTGGCAAACCTGCGAATTTCATCCAGCCAGTCACAGTATAATGGGGGATATGGACGCCCCAAATGATATGATATGCTCGCTAAAGATATCGCGAGCCAAAGTTTCTAGGGTGTTATGCATTCCCACAAGAARGGAACTCGGGATTGAACAATATGACGAACCACCATCCTCCGACGACATCCTTAGGTTCGTAAAGATGCTAGGTTACAATCGTGACCTATGAAATGTCTCAGACTTCAAAAGACAATTCCTCCCGCCAATGTGGAATCTGTTCTTCTCCATCCTCAACCGATCCCTCACCTGCAAGCTAGGTTCCCTAGACCAAGGAAATCTCAACATAATGACAATTATGTATGGGCTTTTCTTCAACCTCAATCTCRACTACGCTTTCCAYATTTACAACRAGATTCATGCGGCCGTGATCAAAAARTGCAAACTTCAAGCCGCAGGAAAGCCACTCTCTGCAGTTCTCTTTCCCCACTTCCTTGCTCTCTTCATAGGGGACGCGATGAGGAAGCACGGACTACCTGCTGTGGAGCCCTTCACCCCGGTATACAAGATGCAAGGACACCGCCCAATCCTTTCGAAGGAAGGATACAGCATCAACCGACCGCTGTCCCAGGCTATGCTTACTGTCATACCATCAACAAGTGAGATCCACAAGACCTATGAACGCTTCATGTTGTCCAAGAACCGAGGGCAGCTACCCCGGAGCACTTAGAGCCGTCCCCCCTCCAAGCGAGGGAGCACAAACGTCATCTTCATCGGATGATGAAGATGATGATGATGATGATCGTGCTTCCCCCGACCTTCCTCAAAATATTCCTCATCCTACTACCTAAAGGGCAACCACATCTTCTACCCTTGGCGATCAAAGCCAAAGGGGTATTGAAAAAGGACGACCCGATCCCACCCCAACCCCAGCCAGCCATCCAGAGGCCATTCTTCGGGCCTCTGGAGATGAACAAGCCGAGGAAACACATTTACCATCACCCCTCTCTCAACAGAGAGGTGATGAAGAAATAAGAGTCCCTTCGCCTCAGGACTCGCCACATCCCCTTACACACACAGAAGCATGTGTTGCTTCTGACGTTGAACCAATAGATCGTTCAGAGCGATCTTCCTTTCATGCACCTCCCCTTTTGATATTTGATCTATCGAAAGGGACATACATTCGCTTCACTTACTCGGCCTCTGAAACCGAGGAAGAGGAAGCTGATGTAGCAACATCACGAGATAGCTCCTCCCTCGAGGGCTATCAAGGACATGATGGAAGTCCTTCGAGGCCTACATTCGCACAAGGCCAAGAAGGCGCCTCAGGAACAGAGGCACAACCTGCAGCATCTGTTGCTGCAGGGGTTACCCCTTTAGCCGATCTAGTCACTAAGGCAGAGTTCCAAGCCTTTGTCGACACAGTGACGCGGTCCTTGGACGACCTTAAACTCATCATACAAGGGATTGTGGACAATCAACCCTCACCCAATACCCCAGACCTCCACCAATCCCTTGCTATCCTCCAACATCATCTCACCCAAATCAAAACACAAACCCAAGCCAACACTACCCGCCTACACATGCTCCAACAAATAGTCACCCAACACCACAATACCTCATCCTCCCTAGCTACCCAAAGAAACCAAATACTTATCCAATCCCTCGCAACCCTTACAGCTCAGGCAACTGAAGCTGATGAAAACCTTACCTACACCATCACCCAACTACAAACCATACTTTGCAATCTTCATCAACTACCTGCCTCCATCATCTCCTAAATTCCTCAACCTCAACCTCCACCCACTTCATCAGTTGATGAAACCCTCGCAACCCTCACCACCCAAATGGCCACCATACAAACCACCCTCACTCAACTACCCGCCACCATACTTGCCCAAATACCACAACAAAGTCAACCCCCACCTCCCTCTGCAGGCCCATCCTTTGATGAAGCCTTCTCCTCATTCACTGCAGATGTGAGAAACCTTATCACCAACCTTCCCATCCCTTCATATACATCCACCACCTCCTCCATGCCACCACAAGCCTCCTCCTCCTCCACCGAGTTTGCAACCAGAGCTGACCTGCGGGTACTGTCCAAGGCGCTAGTCTCATCCTTCAATGAGATTAGTGCCAAATTCATTCATCGGGCCAACCATCCAACAAGGGTTCTTTCCCAGAACCTGGTCGATGAACAATGACGTACCATCTCTCTCCTCCAAACAATAGAGGCGAGTCGAAGACAAGCCTCCCTGAAGGCGTATCTTACGTCCTTCAGGAAGGGCAAGAAGAAGAGGACCAGAGCCTCCTGCTCGTCAAGCCCCCCCTAAAATGCAGAAGACATGATGATCCAGACCCCGATGATCAAGGTCTTGGACCTCATGAGGGGAAGAAAGAGGTGGCGGCTACACAACACACAGAATCTGCTGCACCACAACAACCACCACCACCACAACAACCAACACCATAACAACAACCAACCTCAACCGAACAAACCTAAACAAGGGGACCAGAGGCCTTGCCCTCTGATGATGTACAGAATATACAAGTTCCCTTAGCCACAACACCAGACCCCATCGTGTTGAGTTCATCAACCGATGGAGAGCCAACCACACCACCAACAGAAACAAACCAAATCTTCACTCCCTCACCCATAATAAACTTACCCTTAACCCCTTCTCCAACACCTCGCACAACTCAACCCTTCACCCTTTCCATACAACCAGAACCTACAACAAACCAACCATCGCCTCAACAACCACAAACCCCTACAGAAACCCATGCACCAGAAACCTCTCAACCACATGAAACTGAACCATCCAAAGAAAACTCACCCTCTACCCATACACAACCCCAAACCAAAACACAACCTTTAACCCATCAACCCGTGGTGCATGCGGATACTCCTTCTTCCTCAAGGCAACCTTCATAAGGCCTGGTGGATGAAATAATACAGAGCATGGAGTTGATGAGGAGACGACCTCAACTGCCGCGCAGGGAACCAGTCATGATGGAAAATATCCATCAATATATGTATCAAGATCAAGATGAAAGTTTGTCAACCAATCCTCTAATTCTATCGCCTGAGTCTATGAACCTTCTACACCATCGATTCATCAGACAGACTACTCAAGCACCTCAGGCTGTATTTTCGAATGATGGAATAAGGAGAGTCATGGACTTGAAAGTAAAGACATTTGCCAACAGAGCTATCTGATACATCAAGTTCACCGTGGAGAGAGCCCATGGGTTAGTTAGCATGTTCAACGAAAACGACCTCATCAATCTCAACCCATACGACTTGATTGAGTTATATGCTTACACAGCTCAAAGGCAGGATCACGGCATAAGATTTGGAATGGCAAACCGAGCTATAGTAAAGACAATGGAGTCCCTAGTGAAACACAGAGCTAAAAGTGATTTTGAAATTGCTTTTAGGCTAGGCATTGAGAGACTATCTTGTGCTCCTCCAAACGAAGACTTCTAGGGCCTGCAGGAGATACGATCTGCATCCGTTCTTACTCAACCTGAACTTGGACTTGTTTACAAGAATGAGTTCAGGGTTAAAAAATTCTTCAGAATGACTGAAGCCTTCAAGTATTCAACAGATACACTTGAA
>NC_037528.1:30620488-30685662 GCF_001531365.2 Cynara cardunculus var. scolymus | reverse complement strand
ATCGACCCTCTGATCAATCAACACTTAGAAGATTTTCCAACAATTCATACAAGCATGCGATGGAGATTCGAAGATAAGGATAAGATCATCATATCATGAGTGACAGCTGGAGATGACAAGTCAATAGCTGGAATTCGAGTTTATCTTAATATTAATGTTTATCCATATGAAAGATAAACCTTATCTGTTAAATAGAAGATTTGCTAGAAAGTAGCATTAGATTATCTTCTTATTAGCCATTTAGTATAAATAGATGATCAGATCTATTGTAAAAATAAGGTTTTTACGCATTGTTTTACGTTTCTGAGTTTATAAAGTAAAACCTTTGAAGCTCAAGATTGTTCATAAATATTTTTATTTTTATTTTTGAGTCTTCATAACTTTCTTCATAAAATCACTATAATTTGGTTATTCATAACTAGATTATTAGTGTTATTGAGAGATCTGAGATCAACAAATAAGTTAGGAGCCTCTTAAGAGATAACTTCCCCATAAATACTTGTGAAAGAAATCCAACTCATTGGTCATCTTCACCACACACACCTATATAATTAGCCTCCTTTATCTAGAGTACACCATCCACAAGGTGACAAGGAGATAGATTCTTACATCTTTGCATGCAATGAACATTTCTCCATCTCAGCTATAATGATGAGGTTATAACCATTGAAATATTTACGGGTGCTCCAATAGTTCTTGTTGTAATGTCATGGAATCAATCATTAATATGGAAAGAAGTAAGTTTAAGAAGATAAATTTGGAGCTTACAACGAAAATTTATGTACTTCAGAAATCTTTGGAAAAAGAGAAGAAATGTTTTGAGGATGAAAATAAAGTTTTCATGAAAAAGGGTGCAAGTGTTTTCAAAGAGTTATCTGAAAAGAGGAAGAGCGTGGAAATAGATTTTGAAAGTGAATGAAAAGTTTTGAGGAATAAATCTTGAAACTTTCAAAGAAGTAATCTGGACTAGAAATAGATCTAGTGACTGAGAAGAATATAGGATCCGATTTTCAAAAGAAATGTCATTTCTTTACTAAAGACAGAGATCAATTTGTTAGTAAATTCAAAATCTTGAAGCTTCTTCAAAAACTATTGCTAATCAAGCTCTATTTTCAACTGAAAATAATTTTTTTTTGCAAAAGAAAATATTTGAACTTGAGTTAGAGCTTGAGCATGCAAGGTCTAAATATTTTGAAGATATCAAAGTTTTATTTGACACAGTTCAAGAACTTGAACAAACAATTTTCACGGGGGAGAGATTGCTTGTGATGAAAAAGATTTATTTTTAAGGGGAAGGAATTTGTTCTAATAGAGATATCCTTATGAGGGGGAGAAATCAAGTTTGTCCGATGATGTTTGAAAATATCTAAAGCTGATTTGTTAAAGTCTTTGATTATTCATGATGTTTAGGATTCTCCTAATCATCATGAGGGGGAGAAATAATATCAAAAACATATCAAAAACAGAAGAGAAGAGGAATACATGATGCATAGACATGAAAAGATTATTGATAACTCTAATTTTGTGAGAGTTATTTGTTGTTCTTTACCCCTATTTTGTACCCATTTTGCTCCTATCTACTATTTTTTGTCCAAAATATGTTAAGAGGTGATGAAAGGTTAAGAATTTAATTATTTTCTAAAAAACTCATTATTGTTGGTAAATTTTGCATCTAGTTGGATTTGAACAAAATTTTGATATTCATATTCTTGGATATTATTGGGAGTTAATGCTAAGTTCAAATCTAAATATTTGGTTGCATGGAAGATTGGACCTGATTATGAGATGAAAAGACTTGGAAGAGTTTCTTCTTTTACTATGATGGAATGGCTTTCCTATCATATTTAATGGTAGTACTTTTCACCTTTTGCAACCTATCAATGAGGAGGTGACTTGGTCAAGGATTGAAGTAGACTTGTGGTGATGGGTGGTCATTATCAATTAGACAAAAAGTACCCGGGTCCCACCTTTCTTCTATATATTTGAAGACTTCTCTCAAGCAAATCATCCACTTTTTCCACCAGCAACTTAGCCAAGCACCTTGGAGCATCCTCTTAAGCTTTGTAGCAGTAGAACTAGTTTAATTTCAGTTTGTAATTTAATTTTCGTAGTTCATCTTTTATTCTCGCCACTGTATTGTGTGCCCTTTGTGGGCACCAGTAAGTATTTATTTTCAGTTCAAGTATTTCCAGCATTCTTCTTCTTCTTCTTCTATTTTTGTTATGTTTTCTAATTTCATTATGAGCTAAGCACCCCTTTGGGTGTGGGTGTGAGTCTAGCTTAAGGATTTAAGGGCACACTTGGGTGTTGCCATTTTTATTGATTCTTAAGCTTGGTCATTTAAGTCGGGACGTAAATTCAACGCGGATAAGCTGATCACTTTGAAGTGTTAATATTAGATCCTTGATCCAGAGATGGGCGGATATGATATACGGCTTAGATGATGCACAAAGGTTCGAGAGAGTCTTTGATAATCACGCAGAGATGCGGGTTTTGCATGTTTTTAGCTTTTGTTCAGATACTAGTCGAGTTTATGCTACAATACGTTGTGAGTATAAATCTTCAGACTAGTGGAGCCAGATATCTTTTTATCTAGTAGCTAAATCGGCAAGTTTAAGATTGATAAATTTGGACGCTTTGTGGGCACTCTGTGGGCACAGTATATAAGAATTCACTTTCGAGAGAAAGGAGTTCTTATAGAAATCCCATGGGTTTCTGACCAAGTCGTTCCTGTAATATTCTTAAGCAAAGCTTACACCCATACCCATCTTTTAATATTAAAGGTTTATTTCATATTTTAACGCTTTACACCAATCAAAACTCAAATATTTTCTCAACCCGAAACATTGTTCAAGAAGTTCATGAAAGTCTCTGATTCTCAGTAAGTCCGGTCCCTATGGAAACGATCTTGGTACTATACCACTTTATTACTTGAAGCGATCTTAGTGTCGGCATGCACTTGCACCGCTACTTTGGGGATTTTATGCCCACTGTGTGCACACTTACGATTTTAGCACATCAATTATGCAGATTTACATGGGATAAATATTGTTCAAAGATGTATGTAACAAATGATGATGTATAAAAGTGTTGGTTTTTGTAAGAGAAGCTTGACTGGTAAACTGGCACTTTGTTAAATCAATTCATGAAAAGAGATGGTTTGAATCTAAATCTTTTGAATCTAAGGTTGAAAAGTCATAAGATTTAAGATTGTAGATGTTGATTTTTTTAGACTTATTATTGACATATTTGTTAAAGTTGTTTGAAGAAGTTTGTTCATAAAACTGGATTCTTTCATGATGAATGGGTGTTGAGCTTAGTATACATAGTATCAAAGCTTAAAACCTGAATGTCTAAAGCTTATCTGTTGTCTATAATGGATTTGTTGAAGATTGAAAATTGTTCTAAAGCGTTTGAAGATTTTGAAGATTGTTTCAAAGTGAATATTTTGATCTGAAGAATATATTTGTTAAAAATAAGAGATTGTTATTTTTCAAATTCATCTTTTAAATAGTGATAAAGTCTGATCGTCTTTATTGGGAAGATTGTTTAAATCAAAAGTCTATTGAAATGAAGACAAAGATATTTGTTTTTGAAGAATGTGATCTCGAATACAAAGGGGGAGATTGTTAGGTCAAATATTATTGTATCCAAGATCACCGAACTTAATAATTGAAGAGGTTAAAACTCAAATTCAAGAAAAATCAACATTGTGCTCAATTGTAGTTTGACTTGTATGATTAGTCGATCATATAAATAGTTCTTGTTAGTTTAGTTGTTAGTAAGAACTCATATGTAATATTCTAGAGAGAAGTTAGAGAGAGAAACATGTTCTAGAGAGAGAAACAATCAATGACATGATGATTTGATCTTTACTTGTTGTTCTTATTGTTTAATTCATTGTTATCTGATTGAAACCGTGTCTGACAACAATATTGTCATTTTACCATTAAATATGACATAACAATAATGTAGATTATAAATATTTTCTTAATTATTAGTTTTATCACCACACACCATTATCTACCACCAAAAGTAGAACTGCCATCCACCACAAGAAACAGCAAAAAGCAAAGCGAACACAACCAAATCATTGCTCACTTCCCAATAATTCAAAACACAATAGCAATTAGCAAATATCAAACTCCTCATAACTGTTGTATAACCACCGTGAATTCCTCTCTTCATCAGGGTGCTAAGAAGGTGGCCGACAAAGAAAGGGGCTTTTGAGTCGCCGAAGTTGGAGCTGGGCTTGGTTCATGTGGTTGATGTCATATATACATACCTTATTCATTGCAATAAAAATGGAGAAAAATAAAATGGAGAAATGCCTTTCACTTAACGGTTTTTTAACAGTACTAGAGGAACGGATTTTCGTCGAGCAAAATTTCAAACCACAACTACAAAACTGAAACAAAGAAAATGGAGAAACCACAAATATAAAAAAATGAAATAAGAACACAATTTTTTTGATAAAAATAAAAGTAGAAGGGTGTTTTGGGTATTTTTTGAAAAGTTGCTTCTCTTTCTTATATTAAGCTGTTTTGGGTCGGAACTCGGAAGTAAAAAAAGAAAGAAACAACAAAAAGATCCTGCAAATCGTCGTCTAACGTTCTCCCCCATTCTCGTCGCCGTCAATCCTCTCCCATTTTTGCATAATTACAACTCGCGACACGAAACTGGAAATCAAAATCCAGATGAAGAACAGCAAGATGAAATGGAAAGCTGGAATTCTGAGATTGTAGGTATGTAAGCTACCACCCTTTAATTTCCCGATTCGGAACAGATGGAGCATATCGCAAGGTAACTGGAAACAGCACAATCTTGTGATTTTTCTCTGCTATGGCCAATTTTGAGGATGTATATTTCATCGTGATCGAGTATGGTGCTATTTTCTATCAATGCCTTTCTATTTTGTACCTATATGCTATGCATTTGATTCATCCACCATTTCTTGATATGAACGTTTATTTCCCTATTCAAATTGAAGGCCTGTTTAGTGATCAGTGGTTTTGGGGCTGATAATCTCCATACGCGTATAACTCCCTAACCCTTCACACCGGTAATTTGTGGGTTTATGCCTCTGCTGACAAGTGATATATTGACGAGTTGTTTGGTGCTATCGTGGACTTCCATTAGTTTTCAAGCAAAAGCAATTTGAATAATTATTATTTGTATGTTTTGCATCTATTTATTGTTTTGAAGTTGAATGACTTCATTTCTATAGCCTTTCCAAGAAAGTACTATATGTTCATGCTCACTTTAATTATGAGTTTGTTGAGATACTTGATATTTATCTTTTATGGTACTGCCTTTTTAGTCAATCTACATTTCAACTGTAATCTTACAGTGAAGTTTCTATGGATTTTTAAACTGTAACAGTCAATCAAGGGTTGGATCAGATGTTATGATGAAGTTTGATGCAGCCATGATGCATCTGTTAAGAATTTCCCTTTAGAGGCACTGCTTTATGTTTTAATTAGGAGTATTGAGGACTGTCAACAGTATATTTCATTCTTTTTCTGATATGGAGAAGAGAGAGGGGAATGGTTCATTCTTTTGGATGGAGGAGCCTAACGAGCAGACAACGGTTCCCGTGAAGCTTAAGAGAAAAGCAAAGGCAAAGATGGAGTTTGTTGGGTGGGGTTCTAGACCTTTAATTGAGTTTCTTGAGTCCATTGGCAAGGACACCGGTAAACAGCTCTCTCAGTATGACGTGACTGCAATTATCAATGAATATGTGCATAATTTTAATCTTTTTCACCCATTGAAGAAGAAAAAGGTCATGTGTGATGAGAGGCTTCGTTCTCTTTTCGGAAAGAAATCAGTGCCTCGAATTAAAATATATGACCTGCTGGAATCGCACTTTGCTGAGAACCATGATTCATCTGAGGATGATGATTTGTACAATTCAGAAGAATACGAGAATGTCAATATAACATGCAAGAAGCAGAAGGTCGCTAGTTCAGAGAAAAAAGCTCCCCATCAAAAGAAAAAAGTACCAGAGACTCCATTAAGTTGCTTTGCAGCTATCATCCCTGAAAACATAAAGCTTTTATATTTGAAGAGGAGTTTAGTTCAGGAGCTTCTTAAGCACCCTGAGAGCTTTGAAGGCAAACTTTTAGGTAGTTACATCAGGATAAAATCTGATCCAAATGATTACTCTCAGAAGAACTTCCATCAACTTCTTCCAGTTACAGGTGTATTGAAGTTTCCATATTTACCGGCTCATTTTCTTTAATGAATCTCTCTTACATGCAAAGCAACAAATATCCAATCTGTTTCTGTGAAGTTATTAGACTTACACATCTAAGTGCCATTATGTTCATATCATTACGAAGCATCCATTGGATGTGTTGGGAAATTGTATTCCACCAACTTTAATTTGAGAAATGAAATGCTCCTTTTGAAGTATATAAAATCTATATACTGAAATACTCACACATTCCTCACATTTGGTGAGGCTTGAACCTTGACCTCCCGGGAGGCTGGGCTCTACGGGTAAAACCCAGGCACCGTTGGACCAATGATCCTTTGGTTAGAAATAAAATTGTTGAAGGGACAGGGCTTATCCTTGTTTTTATGATGTGATCAACATCAATTAAATATCGGTTTCAATTGTATCGCTGTCTAGGTAATTAACTAGTAGTAAACCTTCTCACAATATCCATGAACCATACCTAAAGTTAAGATTTTGGGCACATTTTCTGTCTCAGGTCCCTACATAGCTTTAAGTTATATTTCTGTAGAAGTGGGTGAAGCTTAATTATAATCGAAAGATATTGGCGTCAGTTATATTTTCTCATAATATGCAAGAAAACATCTGTGAAGCCTTGCCCTAGGTTGTCATAGTATTTGATTTTGAGCATCGGTTTGTTTTGGTAATCTATGCACTAAATAGAACATTCTAAAGAAATTATTATAATTGTGCATTCATTAAGTTCTAGATGGGCATCTTAAACATGAAACATCGAGTCTTGAGGTATCTGCCTCTTTGGAGAGTTCAAACTTTTTTTTAATAAGGTTGATTTTGTCATTGGTTATGCCATTCATATAGGTAGTTTTTGTGATTCTTTTATCAGACTTTACTTGGTTGACATGGGTGTTATCTCTTCTTGCGCCATTCTAACTTTAACTATTAACAAGAAAAAAAACATGGCTATGGGTTTTCCTAATGTGGCGATATAGCAAGGCTTTGTTATTTGCTATCACGGAGTTGGTTCATCATTACGCTATCTGTAAGCCCTCCATTTCATCTGTTGGATCCTTATTCTTTTCGTGGCTTTTTGTTATTATGCAGGGGTAAAAAATGTACCTGGAAGTGGTGACGTATGTGAAGATGTTCTTCTTCAAGTTCCAAACGTGATAAAAGACATACCTATATGCAAGTTGTCGGATGATGACTTCTCCAAGGTAAATTATCACTTAGAACATGGTTCAATTGCGCTTTCACACTATTTCGAACTATATGCTGCTTCTAAAATTATCTTTAAGCTTAATTTGGTTCAATTTTAGGTATATGATATTGATAGGTAAGTGGAATTGATTTCTAATCTAATGGGATGGGCAGTAATTACATCCTTGTATAGGAAACTCAATGATTTACTTCTAAGAGATTATTCAGTTTCTTATGATGCCTGTAGAACAGTTGCAACACCATGATTAATAGCAAATCAGAAAATTGGGCATATGATAAATTAGGCGGTTTTAGACAGAGGAATTTGATTCAAGCTGGATTTAAAAGTTTAAAGCTGCCTATATGATCAATGTTTTAAAATACACTAGGTGGTCAACCAAACACCTAGTGTTTAGTTAGTTTAGCAGGGATTAAGTGAGTTTTCAAGTGGGCGCTGGAAGTGGTTAGGTTACAATTTTATCGCATATAGCTCTCATAAATTAGCTTTATAATGCAAGCGTTATTTACTTTTTCATTGCTATCATTATAATAATCTATAACTAATTAAACAGAGATAGTCTTGATCCTTAAAGTTTTTTCTTATTTTTTTTATGTTAAAAGGATATTGTAAACATTCTACAAACATTGACATCGACTTCTGAAGTTGAGGGTTCTATTCTAAAATGCCTATGTTAGGAACACTTGTTCCTTATGCTTTTTGTATAGATTTTTTAAGAATCCTAGTAGATGAGAAAGAATGAAAATTTCAAAATCAGACATCAAACAGAAACAGTGGTTCGGATATAGGAGTAAGAGATCTGAGTATAGAACATAAAGATACTTACCATTTTATATACAAGTTATGATGAAACGAGTTATAGAGCATAGCTCAGCCTTTTCTAGTAATAGCAACAGGCTGACCACATGTTGCTCATGTGCATGCATCTTCATGTTTTAACAACCAACAAGGTAACTTTTGAAGATAGGCAATTGACTAACTATGGGAGACACTAATGATTAGACTAAATCCTAAGAGACCTACTTTAAACAAACAATTCAAATAATGTTTTAACGACCAACAGCTATGGATAACGACCAACAGCTATGGATAACGACCAACGAATGAACTAACTACACTAGATAACTATGGTTATGGTTTATCATAACAGTGGCCAAGTAGCTTTAGCAACAATCTGATCTTTGAGTAATTGTCAAATGGCCAAATGGCTAGATGTATATATTTATATCATTCTCCCATTTTTTTGGAATAAAGAATAACTTTTAATGCTTGGAGATCTCAACTCTTGAACAGATGCTTGCCATCTTCTAAGTTTTGTTAAAGCCGAAGGTGGTGTAGTTACCAAAAAATGAAATTTCTTTGCTTTGGTTATGTCAATTCTCTTGCAGGAAGAATGTGAGGATTTGTGTCAAAGAATTAAGGATGGTTTGCTTAAGAGGCCTCTTGTTGTAAGTTTTCCTGTCTAATGACTTAGTCAATCTATCACCTACTTTCTCCGATTTGTATTGTTTTGTGAGATCTAATTTCATTATCATTCTATTACAGTGTTTTGACTCTTGACTTTCAAATCTGAACAGTCTTAAAGTTGCAAACTGAGTCCTTTGATTTTGACAAGTTGAAATGTATCTCCATTGTTGGAACAGAGAGAATTCAATATGAAAACGAGAAATCTTAGAGATACACATGTCTGTTGTTACAAACAAAATCTCTCTATTCGGCCTTCTTTTTGAACTGGTCTATTTTCTAGGATAAGCTACCAAGACTTGACTATTTATTAATATCAGTAAATGTAATATTACTCTAGAAAATCATGCTACCTTTCTAAATAAAAAAAGTAAAAAAACAACAAGTTAACAAAAATATGATATTCCAATGAAGTATAACAGTAAATTGATTTCAAGTGTACCGCAGTCAACAGCTGTATGGCTGTATGAATGCCAGCTTGGTAGTAGTGCCCTACGAGCATACATCAGCTTTCAAGTTCCGATAACTGACAAAGGAAGTTATGAGTAAATAATTTCAAATGAAACAAGGAAAAAATAACAGTCAAACTACAAATGTTATGGAGTTATGCAACATCCAACTTATGAACACAAGAAAATGAAAATAAGTGTATCACATGACAGAAAACGCTGACAGTTTCTTCTTACAGTTGATACAAGTTGTTTGGAGGTAGAGTTCCACTTCTTTACTTAAGTTGGGGCTTCAATTTTTTTATATAAAAGTGACAATCTTCTCTATAATGAACACCCTTAAGGCGAGGGGTTGCCGTGCCATATGGCTATAGCCGGATGCCAAGGCGATGCCCTAACAACCATGGACCACTTCCTCTGGCAGTATCTTATGGTAGATTGTTCCAAGATATTGGAGATAGAAACAATATGTTCTTTGATAAATTCAATTGAATTTTAGGTTAGAGATCAATGCAGTAGAATATTTGGATGTATATAACTTCATTAAAGCATAAGGATAGAGACTCATTCTTAACCTTTAATTGTTGGGTTGATTAGGGAAGTCATTGGTGATAATATATTAACATGAAGCACTATTTAGCCACCACTTTCTTGTATGAAGCAGAACCGAATATTTTCTTGAACTTTGGTTCTGGTTTTTATAAACAAGATGTATAAAATGTTTACTTCATAGTCGAGTGGGTTTTGAAACATAATCTATATGTAGTCCTCATTGTTTTTATTTTGTATGAATGTTGGAGATAAATGTAATCAGTCTTGCAGCTCTTGGCATTAAAAAGCAGTTCTTTTGATGGGTGCGAGAAACCTCATATTAGTGAAAAAGTTCCATCTGGTTAATTGGATTTTCCTGTATGGTATTTGGCATATTTTTCTTGTATAGGTAACTACTTTGGAATTGGTTTTGAAATCTCATTGATTGTTGGCTTACTGAAGGATGGTGTTGTTTCGTTCTCCGCTTTATGCTTTCTGACTTGTTAGGCTCCTTGTCTTTTGTTTGTTACTGTGTTTTTTTAAAAACTTTGTAGTCTGAGTGTATTGGCTTCCTTGGTAGGTGGAGGCTGAGCAGAAGGCCCGACTGTTGCATGAGGATATAACAAAACATGTAAGTTATGTTTGTTAGACGGACCACAACTTTATACGGCTTACATCGTCTTTGTGTTCATCCAAAAAACCATTTGATCAGTTTAAAGTACCAAGTTACCATCAATGTCTAATAGATGGACAAGACTTTTGAGTCCTTAACATTGTGGACATTTATGAAAACGTGGTTTATTATCTTCATATGTGATCTCAATAGTAATGCTTGAAGACCTTGTTATTTACAACAAGTCATTTCTCAATCTTTAAAACATTAGTTACATATTTTAATATATTTTGAGACTTTATTAGTATCATTCCGGTTTTAAATATTATTACTAGACATGTCTTACATATAGACATCAGAAAAAAGGGAATCGACAAGCTTGATGTATAATTGAGAATAAGATAGACATATAGGGTGTGTTTGGTACGTGGAACAGGGTGGTACAGGACAGAACAGAACACAATTGTTCTATGTTTGGTATGGCTTTATGTGGGACTAACTAGAACTAACTAGAACAAAGGTGGGACACGGGAGTCCACCCTTTACCCCTGGAACTAACTAGAACAAGGAATTTTTTACCACTTTACCCTCAATCCCTTCCACCATCTCCTTCATCCCCTCCTCACTCATCGTGCGTCCTTCCCTATCGCTCCTCCATGCTCAGACTGCCTCCATCGCACACCCTCAATCGGCGACGACACCCTCCATTGCACCCTCCATCGCCATCTCGACGGCGACGGGAGTTCTAGTCCATACACACAGTCCGCCTCCATCGCATTACCTTCTCCTTCATCAGGTACATGATTGCCCTAACCTTCTCCTTCTCCATCGCTATGTTTGAATCGATTTAGGGTTTGCTAGGTTTGAATCGATTTAGATGCAAAAGCTCGTTAATTAGGGTTTATGCTAAGAGGATTACAACAACTACATTTTTACCAGCTTGTTTGATGGTGGTTTCGTACTCAATTTCGCCAACAACTTGATTAATCGAAGTACTTATTAGGGATTGATTATTTCTGAGAGTTTACATTGATTATGATTGCTGAATGTTGTTGTTGAAGAATTGGTTTACATTGATTATGATTGCTGAATTGATTATGAGAGTTTACTTGATTTCGTAGTGAAAAAACACTAAACAGCTCACGGGGGTAAATTGGTCATTTTAACCAGTTCTGTCATGTCCTGTCCTGTCTTACCAAACGCTGAACAGCCGTCCTGTTCCGTCCTGTCCCGCCCTGTCCAGTCCTGTCTGCGCACCAAACGCACCCATAGGGTACACATATTGGCCTGTGGACAATGACAAATGTTGCTATTATTATTATCATTATTATTATTATTAATTGCTCAAGTCTTTAACATTTTTTATCGTATTCCAATTATTTTTTCACTTATTTGGGTTTGTTGTGTTAAGAGAAGCTTACGGTTTTTTTTACAGTGGCTTCCTAGAGAACTTGCATATCTACAAAACCTCATTGATCGAGCCAATGAGAAGGGATGGCGCAGAGAATATCCTTTTATGATGTATATATAATATACACCATTTTGCATGATTGAACTTCTGTTTGAACTTTTGTCTGCAATGATTTGATGCGCTTTGGAAACTACTTTTTTGCATTAACATTTGATGCAGGTAGCAGCGCTCTATTTCTCCATAACTTCTAGGGTTAATTTTTCTGTAGTAAACTGTAAATTATAAGCTTGATAAAATAATACTCAATTAATTAATAACCTTGATTAAATTGTACTTTTTTCCAGTCCCAACGTAGTAAATTAGTAACTCGCTAGCTTTATAAGATGATAATTTTTCAGGAAAAGCACACAGGCTCACTATTTATGAAAATAATAAATTACATGACTTGATTAGCAGCCCTTTGCTAAATATGATTCTGAGGATTATTTAGATACTTTGGAAACCTTAACTTGCTCCAGCCCATACGCTATTTGAGTATCTAGAAAGAAGGAAGCTGCTCCAAACACCATCTGAGCTAACAAGGTTGTTAGCCGAGGTTCCAAAGGTGACTGCAGATATATTAGAGCCAGAAGCTACCCCAGAGGAACATGTAGAAGATATAGAACAGTTGAATAGCTCACCAATCACAACTCGTGCAGATGTTTCACATCTCTCTTTTGATTCAGCAAAAGATCAGGCATTGCCATCCAATGGTTCAGGTGCTACAGGTGAGTACTTTATTTAATAAGCCATTGAACCTTTCCCATTGATACACGGGAGATGACAAAAATAAAAACTTGTCTTATGCTTGGCGCGACAATTAAACTAGGACAGGATAAAACTGAGTGGGACACAAATGCAGTTTTTGTTGTCCCACCAAAATAGGTGGAACAAAAATCTGGGAGATGTCCTAGTAGTTGAGGTAAGATCTGCCTACATCTTACCACTCCTAGACCCTACTTCTAAGTGGTGCATACTTGGTTCGTTTGGTTTTGGTTTAAAAAAAGTTTAGGGGGATGGAACAAGATAGGTAGATTACAAAACTATCATGTTAAGAGTAACACCCTCAAATCTGAAAGAATGACTAATTTTAAATTTTTTGATAAAACATCAATTGAAGGATAAATTCTTTTCTATAAATCAATACTGGATTACCTCAATTAACACTTCTAGATTTAATATCAACAAAGTGGCAAACCAAACCTTACATAAAGTCTAGGCCAAGTTTGGGTGCTACTAAAAACCCAAATACAATCGTTATTCCAAAATAGGAAAGACGTCCCTGAATAGCTAAATCCTTTGCGTGCATCTAACTAGTACTCAACTCTTCATGGTGTCGCTAGTACCATTCTCCAACGAGGACCTGATGCACATGCCGACAAATAAAAGGCTTCGGCTTAACGCCTAGTGAGTTCAAGTAGTTTTCATTATTAATATAAAAGAGTAAAACTAAAAAGATGTTATTTAAATCACAATTTCCAAAATGAAGTATATTAAATATGAAAGTACATCTTTATCAAAACCCACCATTTTCGTAATGAAAACTCATAAAACAGAACACCCATTTAACATGAAACCAAAACCCAATACAGATACAAAATGCGATTAAAGCTTAATATTCAAATACCGAAACACAAATAAAACTCTATTATCCCAACCACAAGAAACATGGGTAAGTTCCATTGTACCAAAACCATAAATTTGGATACTCTCCAAACCCAAAACAACACTGAAAACATGGATAATACATTATCCAAAAATAACACCTTTCGGTGACGGGTGAGACTCGTTTCCATTGAATGTTGCAGAACACAAAAGTAGGCCACGTATCAATGTTATCTAACTACACCTCAGATTGATTGACCTTAGTGCATACTATAACAAGTGTTACCCCAAGCCCTCAAATATCTTTAGTGTCTACTCCATCGAGTTTACCTCAAGGCCACCACACCTTTAGTGCACGCTTATTCGAGTGTCACCTCAAGAATACCGAATCTTAGTGCCCATTCGTTCTCTAGTTGAGTTCCAACCTCAAGGTTCCCATTCGACATTTAGTGTCTACTCGCTAGCATTCAAGATAGGAACCTCAAACTTCCTACTTG
The DNA here is from genome assembly GCF_001531365.2 of Cynara cardunculus var. scolymus. Classification (NCBI taxonomy): domain Eukaryota; kingdom Viridiplantae; phylum Streptophyta; class Magnoliopsida; order Asterales; family Asteraceae; genus Cynara; species Cynara cardunculus. The sequence continues at coordinate 30,671,638 of NC_037528.1, read as the reverse complement.
GATACACGACCCATTTAACCCTCATTCATAAGGGTTAAAGCATCTAAACCTCAAATACTCACGGCCCCGGAGTTCATCTCATACGAATTCACCTCCGCAATACCGAGACCACCATAATATCTACTTGGCTACTTGAGCATTGGTCACAAAGTGAGGACATCAAGACTCCTCACTTATCAAACATGACTGACTCATATGCTTATGGATCCAATGCATTTCGGTCTAAATTACATGATTCCAAATGAATGACCAACACATTAAAAACATGTAATTCTCAAATAAAAATGCAATAAACGCATATCATGTCTCAAGCCTAACGTAGAGCAAATAACACTGGACAAATGTCCCCAGAACTCGTCCGAATCATAACTGAGCCAATAACTCAACACCTCAATTGATTATTCAATAAAAGTTGATATAAACCAATAAAATACGATTACCAAAGTTTATACAACTTATGCCCAAAGTGTGTGAATATCTTTATTATCGATACAAAGGTTGGGCAAAATTCCCATTATACACTATAACTTCAAGGAAACATTTGCAAATAAGCAATGACACTCAAAATGTGCCCAACAACTCAACCATATGTATTTTTCTCGAACGATTTATAAAATCAAAATACTGAAAATGTATTAACATCAAATAATCCCATATGAGAAAGAAATCATCAAAAGAAGACACTCTTATAATTTATTCATCAAAATACCCGAATATCCCAAATATATGCATTTTTCAAGATTTACCAAATATGCAAACTTCATCAAATAGTCAACACATTTGATAAATATCAAGGAGAACACTTTAAGACTCAAAAATATACATTTTTGACTTGTACAAAGTTTGCACAAAGCAACTTGAACTCATCTTGCTAGGTTATGTTAAACTGAGTTTTCATTCAACTTGCTTAATCTGCTTGCTACCTAGATAAATTACTTGTAATCACCAAATCATTGAAAGAACTCTAAACAAAATATTTAGACAAAACTTTGACCTTTCCAACTCATCAAGAATCATCCCCAACGAATTTAAAATCAAGTTTATACGAATATTTGAAGACTGTTTACTCAATCCCGTCATAAAACAGAGTTGTGCTATTAAACTCGATTTTTGACCTGCATATTGTCCGAATCAGCTCTTTCTCAAAACATACAGTTTGTAGAGGACATCTCAGCGGTTCCAGTGACATATTACACGCCTCAAACCGCGATTATTTACGATTTTTTACAAGATCTGGACATCAACCAAAAAGAACACTGCAACCCCAAAAAAAGGTGGCTAAACCTTTTTAAGGAAGAAAACGTGTTCTATAAACGTATATCTACTCAAATAGATACAATACAACCTATGTAGCTCCAACATTGCGCTCCTAACACTATGAATGAAAGATTTTGACCAAGAAGAAGAAAACCTAAGTTTTAGAGTTTTACCTTGTTTGAGCTCAAATGGAAGCTTCAAATTCAATGGTGACTTGAGTTCCAATCTTCAAGGTAGTATTTCATCTATCAACACCAACACAACATTTCTCTCTTGAATCACAAGTATCTTCTTCACTTGCAAGGAGATGGATTTTTCTCTCATTTGGAACTCCAGAACCACCAACAATGAAAGAGTGTTGGAATTTGTGGGTTTTTATACCCAAAATATCATAACATCTTTTATTTTTCTCGAAAACACGGGTGCTACATTAAATTAAAATCTTAAGCCTTCCACAATTATATCACCTGCCTACCTCACTCTTGCTTGTTCTGTCCAGTCTGGTGCACGTAAACATATCCGAAGTATGGATTGTGTTGCAAGATGTTAATGCTTTCACAATGATATTTTTTCTTGATTCACATGTGAAGTTGTGTGTATGCAGTAAATGGACCGGTGGATCTTGTTGGAATTAGTGAAGGTAATAGAGAGCCAATGGCGAACGAGGGTATAGGAGGAATTTCCTTTGTAAATTCGGGACAAAACTTAACAAGCGTCCGGTGGGTTGAAGCCGAGCAGATTCCGAAGATCAGAAGTCCGGATCAGGCATTGGACTTAAACAGTGCTTCAGAGGTGATTGAGCTAAGCGATGATGAAGAAAAGCCACAGGAGCAAGATGAGGAGTATGAATTATCGCGTCAAAAATGGTTCTACTGGGATCCCCAAGGAAGAAGACAAGGACCCGTTTCAAGATACGAGTTGAAACGGTGGAGCGATGCAGGCTACTTCTCGCCGGACTTTAAGATATGGGAAGATGGTGAGGCTCCTAGCAGTGCCATCTTATTGACAGATTTGCTTTCAGGCAATTGTAGCAAATGATAGGAATTGTTGGTTTCATTTATAGATTATGTCTAACATTTGTTTCTAATAGTATTTAGTTATTTATGGCCCAGGGAACTTGTCATTTTGCATGGTTGCTGAGATTATCTTACCCGAATCATTATAATGTACCCCTTCAATCATACTTTGCCTTTTGATATACTTCATGACAAATAGTCTTTATCATTATAACCTTTGTCCTACCTTTTTTTAGGGTAAAAGTCTTCGGTCCCAAATTCTAACCTCTTTTTCATGTCCACCAATCACATGAATACGTATAATTAAAAAATAGAATTCTTGATTTCATTGGTGGGACAGGGAATCGGATGTGGGATTTTATTTTATAGTCATTTCTAGTTCTTGCTCCTCTCATAGGCATAGCCGGTCTCACGAACATATGTGGGATGTCACACTAACGTTTGGTAGACTTGCAACAATAATACAATGGTTAACATAAAAACCGTGAGCATTGTTGAACAAACTTTGTATGCATAAAACCTGAGCATCGGTGAACAAACTTTGCATTAGTCACCTTAACATGACAAGTCTATTGGGTATTTTCACAAAATGTTATTTGACTCATGGTTTTTACATTCCATTTAACAACTGTTAATTAACAAATTACATTTCATCTTTAACTTGTTTACATATTTCCACAAAAAACAAACAATTTTGCATGGTGCTGCACAGTGGCGGAGCCAAGATTTTTGTTCAGTGGGGTCACCTTTAAGGTAGACTAAAGACTCGCAAAATCGTCCGATGTGTTTTTAACCTAATTACGACGTTTTCGAGGGAATTTTAAGTTTTTTGGTTGATTTCGAGGGATTTTTTTTAGTGTTTTTGTCGATTTCGAATAACTTTTTTTTTGGTTTTTTTGATTGATTTCAACAGTTTTTTTAGAGTAACGGTTTCGATTGGAGTTGGGGGATCATGGAAAAATGTAATGGGGGGAAGTGAAAGGTAAATCATGTAAAACCTAAATTTTAACCTACAATTTTTTTTTTTGTTGAGTTTTTGACTGGGTTCCCTTCCCCCTCCTTTTTACCATTGCGTCTGCACCTGGTGCTACACACTACTTATTTTAGATTTGATATAATTAACACTCTCCTCCTTAAAGATCAAAACCATTTAAGCTAAAATAAATACACAAGCGACCTTCATTAACATCGAATGGAAGCCTACTTATATGCCAACATTCTAGGGGTGTGTTGGGTATTGTGGAAGATTTTAAAGTTTTTAGTTTGATATAAGGAGTTTAGTAATTTACCAATCTTACCTGATTTTTTTCTTATTTTTGTTCTACCTATTTTAATAAAAGAATATATATATATATATATATATATATATAAAATTCAGTAATATCATATGATTTATTCCAATGTTAAATCAAACATGAGATGTTACATACTAAACACACTTCCAAGATTGATCTCCAAATTTGATATGATAATGATAAAAGGCCATTCATTAGATTTGATGGAAAAAAGCAAAATGACAAACATAGATTAACCCCCAACTTTAATAAAATAAAATGTACTTGAAATGTGTTTCTTTTTAGTTTTTTTTGTCCATCTCTTTCTTGATCTTCAATTCTATTTGGTTTTCGAATGGAATGGTTATGGAGTCAAATGTACAAAAGTACAAACTTTGAAGACGGTAAAATGTAAAAAGGCATGGAGAATAAAGAACTGGAAACAAATCTAGCAAAAATATTGTGAGCCCCAATTCCCAAAAAGCTTCTGTTTTTAAGTCGTTGGCAGCCACTTTGTGTTCAGATATTGGAATTGTGGTGGAACAGAAGATGATGGCAAGATGCTCAAGCTCAATGGCTTCTGTACCCAATTCCAATGACGCCAAGGTTTTGCAGAGCTTCACAGGTCTCCGGCAAATCGCTGAAACTCGTCATTACAAGGTACGGTTTCAACTTCTGTTTTCACTTTTTCAATTTGATTCATGTATTCACCTATTCAAGGACATTTGAGGGACCTTCCGATTTTCCTCCTCCATCAGCCGCCGTCCATGGACTCTCTGGCTGTCTCCTACTGCCTCATTGCCCCTTCCTTGTCTCCTTGATCTCGGACAAAAAGTTTCCAACCGCGAGTGGTCTTCATAATCCAAGAATGTTTCTTCTGGTGCCAATAATCTTAGCAATTATAATCCCCCTTGACCCTCTATTTGTTTCCACTACAAGCTTTTTCGATCTGGATACATTCTTTTCCACCATGTACATAGTCTTGAATCTTGATTTGTTGATTAAATTCCCAGGATGTTACCTGCAATCTTATCCTCAAATCATGGCTTCCCACCTCCCTATTTGTTTATTGTGTCAATCTCCCAAATGCTCTTCTTCTTGAATAACATAGACCAGGTTCAGTGATTCAATCCCCCAATAGCCGGTCCTCCAACCTGGATTCTTATTTTTTAGCTATGAAATCTTTTGCTCTGAGTTTATCCTTCAAGTCATTTGGATGAGATGATAGAAGATTCAGAAAGGTGGGTTGAAGACAACTTGACTGAGTGGCTCAGAATTTTGGCCTTACTGACAATATAGAAGACATTTAAATCCCATTTCGGGATCATCATTGGTGGAAAAGAAGAAAAGAAATTTAGATAGCCTAGTGAGGGAATTGAAAGCCTTGGGAAATATGATGAATTCTGGAAGGCTATGGAAGTATGGCTCTGTGAAGCACATCGTTGGGTATTGTATCCCTATTGAGGTGGTGTTGCCTGTGTTAGATTTGTGGCTTTGCTCCTTGTTGGGCTATGTTTGGCAAACTAGTTGATAAGCTAGTTGTTGGCTAATAAGCTAATTGTCATCTAATAAGCTAATCACTTTTGGTAAAAAGTTGATAAAATGGATGACAATGTGAAATTATCTAAAAATATAGTGTTTTTGGTCATTTATGTAAAATATAAGGGACATGATTGGAAAAAAAATCTCTTGGAGCTTATTGAAACGCTACTTGAAGTAGCTTTAAGAATAGCTAGGTTATAAGCTAGTCTATGGCTTACCCAACCGGGATTGTTTAGTATGCTCAAAAAATAAGCTAACTTATGGTTGCCAAACATGGCCTTAGTCCTTCTGGGTTTAGAAATATCATACGTTCTACGCTGTTTCAGATGTGTTTCCTATGTTATTTGTACTTTAGGCATTGTTTCTCCTTTAGTATGCTACTTTTGTGGGCCATATCTTCTTCGTTTTCTTTAATATTTGGAAGCTTTGGTGTACCTTTCTCTATTTATAGTCTTTTTATCTAACAGCTTTCTCGACCGGAAAAGCAGCTCCTAATTCCTATCCGGTAGATTCAAAGTTCTTAGATTCAATCATGGAAATCCAGTCTGCAAAAATTTCACAACTTATTAGGTTGGTTTTTTACTTCTGTTTGGTGCAGGCATGGTTTTTAGATCAGTTTGGGGTTCTTCATGATGGGAAACAACCTTATCCTGGCGCAATATCTACATGTATGTTATTAGCTTTGACATTTTGGTAAGGGATGTCACTTGGAGATCCATCTGTTTTTTCTCTCTCTCCAAAATGTCGGTTGTTCTATTATGATGATACTGCTAAATTTCCTGCCTTTTTAACAGTGGAAAATTTGGCTGCTCATGGTGCCAAGATGATCATTATCAGTAATTCATCAAGACGTGCATCAACAACCTTGGATAAATTAAAGAGCCTTGGGTTCGATCCTTCTCTTTTTGTAGGAGCCATCACCAGTGGAGAATTGACATATCAGCATCTTCAAAGGTAGTGGGACTCAAATTCAATATGTCAATACAAGCACGATTGTGTCATGACAAACTTTAGTTACAATATTTGCTAGGTTACAATTTACATCATAGTGTATTGAAATGCTTATACCCCTTTTTGCCATGTCTTATTTTTGTACGTATGTGCCATTTAGGTAGCATATTGTAATTCATCCTTCCCAATTTTCGCTAGCATACTGTTCTGGATCTTTTTGAAATTTCTTTCACCCACATCACTTCAAATGGATGAGATTATACCAATCTTGGTGTTTGCGGCAAAAGCTCCGTTATCCTGGATATTAGAGGCACTACCAATTTTTTTTCTTTATATCAATTTCATTCTTTATGCAATTCAAGATTCCTTTGTCACCTTGGAGGTAAGCTTAACGTACTCTTCGGAGGTGCATGGAAATTTAATTTACATGCTTAAATTGATATGTATGTATATATATAATATATATATGTGTGTGTGTGTGCGCGCGCGCTTAATGTTTTACTAGCGGCTTTTTATCTCTGAAATTTTATCGACTTGGGTTTGACATATGGCAGATACTCTTTTTCTCACAGGGTATGCTAATATCTTCTATATATGATCTATCATGAACAGGAGAGATGATCCTTGGTTTTGGGCACTAGGAAAGACCTGCATTCACATGACATGGAGTGACCGAGGCGCTATATCACTTGAGGTAAGCTTTCGTTACCGTATTTTTCTGGTTTTTTCATGAAATACCTCTCCTTCCGTTTCAAAATTTTCTTGCTTCTCTATGTTGTGATATACTGTGCAATCCATGCCCTATTTCTTTATAATTTGTTAACATATCTAGGACTTCTTGTAAGGAAAAGTTTAATCTGTGCTTAACCCTAAGGGCTTTCATTTATTAATCTTCATGTTCAACTCCATAGTTTTTCATTACTTCCTTGACATTAATATGACTATTTGCCCTCGGGCGTGTAGCTTAGTTGGCAAAGGGGGGGAGCGACTTTGCTCAAATACACAACAGGTTCAAGTTCGAATCTTGTGGGAGACGGGCTTGAACCCCTCCGCTAGCCTTAGCCGCTTAGTCAGCTTTGAAATGCTTCCTCAAATGTGGTTCCCAGGGGGCGGATTCCGTGTTTTGCTGGTCGTGGTTGCTGATAATCAACCTTTTGCTCAAATATGACTATTAGATAAAAATATGAAGTCTAAAATCTTATGGGGTTGTGCTTTTATATGTTTCCAACAGTCAAGTATACATCGGTGTTTAGTTATCAAACCTCTTCCTCAGGAAGTTCTTTTTTTAATGATGAGAAACAATTTGAAAGAACCAAATCAACCACTAGAATTTCTTATCTCAAAGCCAGAAAAGGATACGTTTACTCCTTAAGTTGAATTAAATATTTGTTCCAAAACACTGGATTTAACACGTCTGTGGTGTGAAAAAAAAAATCCAAGGTGATTTTTTATTGGACGTGTAGATTTATATTTATTTTGACCATTCTTTTTTATTCTATCATGTTCAGTTCATTTTTATTTGAACTCTGCTACATACCATGAAAACTCTATATGACAATTGACAGCTAACTACAAACTTCATATGCTATTATATTGCCACAGGGTCTAGGGCTAAAGGTAGTAGATAATGTTGAAGAAGCTGAATTTATTTTGGTCCATGGTACCGAAGCTTTGGGGCTTTCTTCTGGCAACTCTGTTTCCAAGAAGCTTGAGGAGCTTGACAAGATTTTGGAGCAATGTGCAGCTAAAGGAATCCCTATGGTGGTAGCAAATCCCGACTTTGTTACTGTTGAGGCTAGAGAACTACGTATCATGCCTGGTAAACATGTTATTCTTTTTTGAAGTATATAATATTTATATATGGAAAATGCAACAAATAAACTGACGCCCTCCTCACATTTGCTAAGGTTTGAAGCCCTGACCCCCTGGGAGGCCAAAGGGCCGGATACCGCTAGCCCAACATGTAAGAATTAATTCGCTACTAACAAACCGTTCTTGATACTTTTGGAGATCATGGTATGGCGAAATTATTGCAATAGGTTAATGTAAAACTTAGGTAGAGTTAACACATATAGGTTTTGGATTTGTTGAACATTATGTAACAATACCAATGATGAAACTAATAAGGCGTTTGGTTTTATGGAATGTTTTTGAGGGATTTTGATACGAATTGGGAATTAATTAAAAATGATGTTGGCTTGGCCGATACCTAAGCAAATTAAAGGATTACGTGGATTTTTGGGCCTTACCGGGTATTACAGAAAGTTCATCCGTAACTATGGCAGTATCGCCAAACCGCTAACAGAGCTGATCAAGAAGGATGCTTTTACGTGGCATGAGGGAGCAGAAGAAGCTTTTGATCGATTAAAAGAAGCTATGGTCAAGGCTCCTTTGTTGGCCCTTCCCGACTTCAATATTCCTTTCGTGGTTGAGTGTGATGCTTCCGGCCGGGGAATTGGAGCAGTGTTAATGCAACAACAGAAACCTTTCGCTTATTTCAGCAACCGTTAAGCGATCGAAACTTGGCCAAGTCAGCTTATGAGCGGGAAATTATGGCATTGGTTTTAGCCGTCCAACATTGGCGTTCCTATCTATTAGGGACCTCGTTTGTGGTTTATACCGACCAGAAAAGTTTGAAATTCTTATTACAACAACGCATCACTAGCCTGGATCAACAGAATTGGGTGGCGAAATTGTTGGGTTACAACTTTGAAATTTGTTACAAACCGGGTAGGACAAACTGGGTAGGGAAAACCGAGCAGCTGATGCTTTGTCTCGTAGGGCTGAAGAGGGTGGATTATTGACAATTTTCTCAACACCGTTGTGGCTGCAAGGGGTTGAATTAATGGCGGAACATAAGGTTGATTTAGAAATACTAAAGTTGAGGCGTGACTGTGAATCTCAACCAGATGCTCATCCGGGGTATTCGGTTCGTAAGGGAATACTATACTGTAAAGGACGGTTAGTAATTCCAAAGAACTCCAAATTTATTCCCAGTTTGCTAAAGGAGTTTCATCAATCCGCTTCGGGAGGCCACTCCGGGTATTACCGTACTTGTCGACGAATTGCAGGAAATTTATATTGGCCATGCATGATTGAACGAGTTAAGCAATATGTACGTGCGTGTGATGTTTGTCAACGGTGTAAGGCAAGTTCAGTTGCCCCTGGTGGACTTGCAGCCTCTAGACATACGTGATGCAATTTGGGAACATTTTTCTATGGATTTCATTCTGGGACTTCCTAAGTCTAGAGGGTTTGATGCTTTATTAGCGGTGGTAGATAGGTTGTCTAAATACAGCCACTTCATCTTACTTAAACACCCTTATACCGCCAAATCCGTGGCTGAAATTTTTGTTAAAGAATTAGTTCGTCACCATGGAATTCCCAAATCTATAGTTAGCGATCGGGACCCTTTTTTTCCGAGTCAATTTTGGCAAGAGATTTTCCGATCCCAGGGTACTGAGTTACACATGAGTTCCGCATATCACCCGGAGTCCGATGGTCAGACCGAAGTAATCAACCGCTGTTTAGAAACGTACCTGAGGTGTTTTGCAGTTGATCAACCTCGTAATTGGTCTTTGTGGATTCCTTGGGCTGAATTTTGGTATAATTCCACTTTTCATGGATCTAGGAAATCTCCATTCGAGGTGGTTTATGGTCGAAAACCACCAACAATCACCCAATTCATACCAGGGGAAATACGAGTCCAACAGGTGCTTGAAGAATTAAAAGATCGTGATGAAGCTTTGAAACACCTTCAAGTTCATTTGTCACACGCTCAAGAAGTTATGAAGCGGAATGCAGCAAAGAAGAGACGGGAGGTACACTTTGCTGTTGGAGAATGGGTATACGTCAAATTGAAACCGTATCGACAACTTTCAGTGGCTAGTCGCATTCATCATAAGTTGGCGGCACGTTTTTTTGGACCATTTATGATCACAGCAAAGGTAGGATCGGTGGCATACAAGTTAGATCTTCCTCCAACATCGAAGATACATCCGGTTTTTCACGTCTCGTTGCTAAAGAAAGCTGTTCATGGATCCACAGATACAGTTTTACCTCTGGAACTAGATTTACATGCAAATGAAATAATTACCCCAGTGGCTGTGCTAGCCACTCGTACAAGCAAAAATCAAAACAGTGATGTTGAGCAATGGTTGATTCAATGGAAAGGGAAGTCTATAGAAGAAGCAACGTGGGAAGATGCTTTGATGATTAAAAGTCAATTTCCTGAAACAAGTCTTGAGGACAAGACTTTGTCGGAAGGGGGAAGTGGTGATACGGATTGGGAATTAATTAAAAACGATGCAACTAAGCCTAGAATATTGCATGCTTATTCTAGAAGGGGTAAAAAGGGAAATGAGAAAAGTGGCTGAGGTTTGTTAGAGAAGAGAGAAGAATAAATAGTGGAGGGTGATCTTGAAGTCGGGTATTCTGTTATTTTCTTTCATGGTTGTTTAGGCTCCAATCTATTGATTGTGAGAGAGGGGTTTCCCTAAGTTCTCTCTTTTTGTAATCTGGCTGATCATCATCTTCTTCCTTCCATTTCTGTGTTCTTATTCGTTTTACATTGAAGTGAATTCGTTAATCCATCAGATTTGGACTCGTGGTTGGATTTGGTTTCGAAAGGATTTGGAATCTTTGATATGTTTGGTTTGTAGGATTAGTTGAATTCCATTCTTTATAGATAATTTATAAAAACAAATTATAAATAATTGTAAAAATAATTAAATTACCTTTTATAAGCGATCATTACAAAATGAATGTTTTTAACATATTTTCAAACATCCTATGAAATCGGTGAAATACCAACTACCCCCATCTAATTTCTGAATCCATGTTTGTGGGATTTCTGTTCACTGAAATCCAGGATTTCACTTCCATACATTTCTTTAAACTGAACGTGGTCCCACCAAATCCCGCAAACCAAATGGGCCCTAAGTGATCACTTGCACTACTATCAATAACAAGCATTTGAGTTATTAGAAGTTGTTGAGCATGCTGGTCTAGAGATGCTTGCCAAGTTACTTCCTGTCATCAGATCATTCATAGCTTCTTCTGATAATCAATCACTGGGCGAGTGGGCGTCCGACTGAATGTTTGTTGACTCCCAACACTTTGATTTCATGTAGACTTGAAATTAGCCAGCGGCTTTGTATTACTGGATGCGTCTCTGGATATTTATAGCATTCACTCATATATTTATATCATTCACTCATAAAATAATCTTCCTGGCGACAACAAGTGCTGAATAACCTTTCATCATTGAACTCCCTCAAGAACTATAATTCTTTGATACTTATTTGGATCATGGTATGACAAATTGAAATACTTAAAATGCGTCCTTCTTAATTGTCTTAAGTGCACATTAGTCCTCCTAATTGAATTAACTCTTTATTCTTAATAGTAGGATCATGGATATTTTATGAATTGCTGGCCTGTCGGTTGGTATTTGGTACTCTGAAATCATCTTATCCTGTAATTTCAGAGAGAATACGTTATAATTCTCATTGACAAGCAATAGAGGTATTTATACAGCTTAGAGACCTAACTAGAATCCCATAATTTTAGGGATTCGATAACATACAAGGAAAGTTACCAAACTATACAAATATCTACCAAATTTGTTACAAAAGGAAAAATAATCCCAAGAAATCAGGGATTATATTCATTGTATCAATCCCACACCCCCCTCAAGTTGGTTCATATATATATCATGCATGCCCAACTTGTCTATAAGACGATCGAATGCCGGTCTAAATAGTCCTTTGGTTAAGATATCTGTTGTTTGCTCTTTGGAAGGGATGAATGCGATGCAGATAGTCCCATTGTCCAACTTTTCCCATATGAAATGTCGGTCCACTTCAATGTGTTTTGTCCTGTCATGTTGGACTGGATTTTGTGAGATGCTAATGGCTGCTTTATTATCACAAAACAACTTCATAGGTAGCTCAACCTTTAAACGTAAGTCAGCAAAGACCCTTTTGATCCAGATTATTTCACATATGCCATCTACCATTGATCTGAATTCAACTTCTACACTACTTCTGGATACAACACTTTGTTTCTTGCTTCTCCATGTGACAAGATTTCCCATACATAAGTACAATATCCCGATGTAGATCTTTTGCTCATGTTTGGGTCTGCCCAACTTGCATCAGTAAAGGCTCCAATGGTTCAGTTGTCTCCTTTTTTAAAGAGTAGTCCTTTGCCTGGACAACTCTTTAAATATCTAAGAATTCCGTGGACAGCTTCTTCATGTTCTTCATAAGGACAATGCATAAATTGGCTCACCATGCTAACTGCAAAAGCAATGTCAGGCCGTGTATGTGATAAGTAAATCAACCTTCCAACCAACCGTTGGTATTGATGAATATCAACCTGCTTCCCATTAGTAATGCCATCCAACCTTTTGTTGGGGTCAATTGGAGTATCTATCGGTCGACATGCACTCATTCCAGTATCTTGTAAAAGATCGAGAACATATCTCCTTTGTGACAATAGAATGCCCTTACTTGACCTTGCTACTTCCATACCCAGAAAGTATTTCATTTCTCCAAGGTCTTTTACTTCAAAACTCTTTAGCAAGTCGATCCTTCATTCTTTCCATCTCCTCATGATCATTACCTGTGACGAGTATGTCATCTACATAAACTATTAAGGTTGTAATTTTACCTTTTGAGGAAAATCGAGTGAATAGAGTATGATCAGATTGAGCCTGTTTGTATCCGTGAATTTTGACTACTTGAGTGAAACGTGCAAACCATGCCCTTGGGGATTGCTTGAGCCCATACAAAACTTTCTCTAATTTGCACACGTTTGTGCCAAAGTTACTTTCAAACCCTGGTGGTGGCAACATATAAACTTCTCCTAGTTTGCCATTCAAGAAGGCATTTTTCACATCAAATTGCCTAATTGGCCAATCAAGATTTGCTGCTATTGAAAGTAGAATCCTTATGGTATTTAACTTTGCAACTGGAGCAAATGTTTCTGTATAATCAATGCCACAGGTTTGTGTGAAACCTTTGGCTACTAGCCTTGCTTTATATCTTTCAAGGGCTCCATCAGCATTAAATTTTGGAGTAAGTACCCACTTACAACCAACTATGGGAGTACCTTTCGGAAGATCTTCAATACGCCACGTCTGATTCTTCTCAAGATCACTCAATTCCTCTAGAACAGCCTTTTTCCACTCTAGACTTTTAAGGGCTTCCTGTATAGTGTTAGGAATTTGAACTTTGGACACATTTGAAGTAAAAGCAGAGTATTTTGGTGAGTTTTGAGCAAGACATGTAATTGGACATAGGATATTTAACACATGCACGTTTTTCTTTTCTCAAGGCTATTGGAACATTCAGGTCATGTGACTTACCAAGAGATGGTTCCTTCCTCGGTTTGGAATCAGGAGCTGAGATTGTGTTGAACTCTTTGTTTGGAGAGAATCTTTGCACATACACTTTTTCGAACTTTTTTTTTTCTCACTACGATCCTCTTGAGTAACTTGTTGAGGTTCAAATGGTACTTCAGTTTCTTCAGGAGGAATATTATGTTCACTTTCTCGATCTAGTGGTGGTTCTATTGGAACATCTACATTTTCCTCGTGTTCAAAGATTGGACAATCTTTGGGATTTGAGTCAAATGCAGATGGCTCAAATGTAGTTGGAAATACTAGATCCGAAAAATTTAAGTCTTCTTTTTTATTCTCCCCCTGAAGACGAGATTTAAAGAAAGGAATATTTTCTAAAAACTTAACATCCATGGTAACAAACATTTTTCTTGTGTTTGGATGAAAACATTTAAATCCCTTTTTATGTGGTGCGATTCCTACAAAAACACATTTGAGGGCTTTGTGGTCTAATTTGCCAAGGTTGATATTGGTGTTCTTAATAAACACAGTACAACCAAAAACTTTTTAAGGCATGGAACAAAATAATCGTGACTTTAGAAAAGAACTTTCTAAAACGGATATGGGTGTTTGAAACTTTAAAGCTTTAGACGGCATTCGCTTCATTAAATATGTAGCATGCAGAAGAGCATCTTCCCATAAATATTTTGGTATTTCAGTTGAAAATAATAAAGCCCGGGTGATTTCAAGCAGGTGCCTGTTTTTTCTTTCGGCTATGCCGTTTTGTGGTGGAGTATCTACGCATGAGCTTTGTTGAACTATGCCTTGAGTATCTAAAAAATTCCCTAGAGTTTTAGTAAAATATTCCCTACCATTGTCACTTCTAAGAATTTGAATCTTAGTGCCAAACTGAGTTAGAATCATGTTATAGAATTTTTTGAAAACATGTTCAACTTCTGATTTTTCTTTAAGCAAATAGACCCNGTTAGAATCATGTTATAGAATTTTTTGAAAACATGTTCAACTTCTGATTTTTCTTTAAGCAAATAGACCCAACAAACCCTTGTATGATCATCTATAAAGGTAATAAACCATCTATTCCCATGACACGTAGTGACCTTAGAAGGACCCCATATGTCACTATCAAAGCAAAAGGCATAGATGGTTATATGGTTGTGGATGATACGTACTTTTGTGTGGTTTTGCTAACGCAAAAATCTCACATTGAAAGGATGAGGGATTTTTATTACCAAATAACATAGGAAACACATGTTTTAAATAAAAGAAACTTGGATGTCCAAGCCTAAAGTGCCATATATAAATCTCATTATTACTCAAATCAGATGAGGTGAAGAAGCAAGAAGTCTTCTTATTAGAGTGGACTCCCTCATCTAGTATGTAGAGTCCACCACATTCGTCAGCACGTCCAATCATCCTCCCCTAGTCCAGGTCCTGAAAAATGCAAATGGAAGGAAAGAACAAAGCACGATAATTGAGGTTAACAGCGAGTTTATGAATAGAGATGAGATTACAAGAGAGTTTTGGAACATGTAGGACATTAGAAAGAATGAAGTCCGATGATATCTTTATATCACTAACTCCTACTATTGTAGAAAAAGTGCCATCAGCAATTCGCAGTGTTCTATTTCTTGCACAAGGCTTATAAGAATTGAAGAGATTCGAACAAGAAGTCATGTGATCAGATGCCCCTGAATCAATGATCCAGGCTGATGTATTTTGTAAGCACATACGAGAAGATGAATAGTTAGACGAAGGGGTGTTTTTACCAGATTGCACATAGGAATAGGATGGGTCAGCAGAAGAGGACATAGGTCTGGTTTTACGTAATTTCAGGAGCTGCTCCATTTGATCCTTTGTGAATTGAGACTGTCCTGGTTGGATTTGAGTGTCTTGAGTCGTTTTAACTGTGGTGTGTAGGGCTCTTTCAGACTTACCTTCCAGCCGATACGCTTGCCATGAAGCTTCCAACACTTGTCCCGAGTGTGCCAAAACAATAAGGTTTCTTTTTTGTATCACCCCCTTGTTCTATGCCACGGACAAGTAGGGCTGCTGTGTCCCCGACATCAGTAGGTTGGATCCCATTCGTCATTACTTTTCTTCGGCTTTCTTCAAGTCTTACTTCTGAAAAAACTTCTCGGATGGATGGAAGAGGCTTTCAGCCAAGAATTCTTCCTTTAACTTCATCGAGACTTGGGTGAACACCAACTAGGAACATGAACACACGGTCATTCTCCTCTTTCTTCTTCTACCGAGTACAACTGTAGAACTCTCCCACACATCATCATGGCATTGATCCAATTCTTGCCATAATGCTACCATCTCATTATAGTAAGAGGTAACATCACGGTTATCTTGTTTGGCTTGCCACAGATGTGTTTTAATTTCAAAGATCTGGGAAGAATTCTCCAAGTCTGAATATGTCGATCGAGCAGAGTCCCACACTTCCTTGGCGGTTTTCATGAACATATGTGGCTTAGCAATGGACATGTCCATTGAATTGAGTAGCCACGCAGTTACTAAAGAATTCTCAGAACACCATTTACGATATCCTGGATCAGATGAGACCGGTTTTGAAGTTTCACCGGTCAGGAAGCCCAACTTACCTCGACCATCAATGGCGAGTTTCACAGATTGTGACCATTCCAGGTAGTTTTTCCCATTCAAAATATGCACAGTGATCTGCATCGGTGATTGAGAGTAGTCAACTACTGGTGCTGATCAATCGGTAGATGTGACAGTGGAGTTTGATTCGGACTGCGACATGTTGAACTTCGGTTATTAGTTCTGATTATTAACAGCAAATAAGTTGTTAAAACAGATACCTTTGTAGCTTTGATACCATGTAATTTCAGAGAAAATATGTTATAATTCTCATTGAAAGGCAATAGGGGTATTTATACAGATTAGAGACCTAACTACAATCCCATAATTTAAGGGATTTGATAACATGGAAGGAAACTTACCAAACTATACAAATATCTACCAAATCTGTTACAAAATGAAAAATAATCCCAAGAAATCAGGGATTATATTCATTGTATCAATTCTACATATCCTTGTATCCTTTTTGTCAGTCTAATTCTACGAATCACATACACAGTTTAACCTTTTATCGACCGTCAATGTATATTTTCTTAAATCTTTTATTTGTATCATTGTTTGTTTTTGTGTATTTATTCTGTTTGTAGCAACCTATTTCTTTTGCCAATAAGTCAACAAAAGCCTTGCTGCCTTTTTAGCTACATCGGTGAACTTTATAACTACCGTCTTTTTTGTTCCGATTGTAGCTTCAAGGTTTCTGTGTGTAATGCATGATGGTTTTAACGATTCTAGTGTTTTTATTATTGGTTTTAGGTACATTAGCAGCTAATTATGAAAAGCTTGGTGGTGAAGTTAAATGGATGGGTAAGCCTCATCAGGTGATTCACTCATTCTCATTCAAAGCAGCACAATTATTCTTTTTGTTCCCTTTGGGGCTAGATTTTAAAATAAATTTGTTTGAGTTTGTGATGAAGGGTACTAAAAATGGATGATACGTTTCACTTTCAGAAAATAAAATGTGTATGTAATTCATAAGTGTATTGCAGACTTTGGTGCTTACTTAATATCATGGTTCATTAATCCATCAGATTATCTATAAATCAGCCATGGCCATGGCGGGTGTCGATGCTTCCAACTCAATTGCTGTGGGAGATTCTCTACATCACGACATAAAAGGTGCAAATGCATCTGGGATCGAATCTGTTTTTATCACTTGTGGGATCCATGCAACTGAACTTGGACTAACTGGATTTGGAGAAGTTGCTGACATGTCAACTGTGCATGCTCTTGCATCGAAGCATGATGCTTGTCCGTCATATGTATTGCCTTCATTTACTTGGTAATCTCAATACAGGTGAATTATGTATCCTCTTTCCCCTTGTACAATATTATAAATATTTATACAAGATTTTGGAGCAACCTTCATGAAATTTTATTGCAAAGATGGAAGTCTTTGATTTCATCTGACAGTAACCAAAGAATCACTCTGAATATTATTAAACAATATCAAAACCATAATCGATATGAAGATTGTTGAAAGCAAACACTTGGATATATTAATGTTGTTCATACATGCTTCTGTTTGTCTTTTGATAACTGACCAACACAGCTAGTGAAGGGATGGCTGCTATTTCATCATCTTTTCTTTTATCTCAATGGGCCAGACCGGACCGGTTGTGAAGGGATGGCCTATCACGTTTCAGATGGATTTTTGGAGGAATAGAGTTACGGCTCCCAATTTCCAACATTGGATTTTCATGTGTGTGTGTGTGCGCGCACGCGCATGTGCTCATAAAGATGTAGTTGCGAGTAGGAGCTTCACTTTCCTACATTTATGCTATGCATAGTTTCATGTTAGTTCTATTCTTAGGCCATGGCCAACATGTCTTTTTTTAAATTTTGGATTTATTGACGAAATAGATGAACTTTCCCAAAGCATGTTAAAGAACTTGGTTAGCCTTAATAGGTGTAAGCTCTTACTCTTGCCTAACGGTTGGGTATTTTTGGACTTTTCCCTACAATTTACTATTACTAGATAATCACACTTTTTTAAGTGTATCTTTCTAATTCTTCATCAATTATAGATAATCACAACTCTAGAACAAGTATAAAAGATTTCACTCATAATATTCTGAACTTTAGATGGAGCATTTTGAAATATCTCGCATTCCACGTTTCTTATAGGTTCCGTATTGTCCAAGTTCGTAATAAATATATCACGTGTTTACAACTCGATAAACGACATAGAATTAGTTCATACGAGATAACATTTGATTCTTCATATGTTCGACCTTTTTAACATATTTGGTTTACAGACAACACCAAAAATGATACAAGAAAAACATCAATCACAAAGCTTTTCCATAAGCAAACTTTTCATTTTCATCACAATCACCTTACATACTCTTACCTCAATCCAAAAATGAGATTTATATTCTTGATTTCCAAGAAAAAGAAAAGGTAAATGAAGAAGCTTAATTAAGAGTTCTCACAATCCATGCGTTCAATCACTCGGCGTGCCTCCTCCTCTGTGGCTGGAACAACGCTGCGGATCTTCAAACCATTTGTTGTCATGTTTGAGCAGGTCGTAAATGTGAAGTAGAACTTGTTCGATATCTTCAACAATCATCAATTATTTACAAGAAATGTAGATAACAATATTCTATAAGATAAACAAATGTGCAGGCTTACTTACCTCTGCAGATCTAAGCTCAGGTC
This sequence comes from Cynara cardunculus var. scolymus, assembly GCF_001531365.2. Taxonomy (NCBI): domain Eukaryota; kingdom Viridiplantae; phylum Streptophyta; class Magnoliopsida; order Asterales; family Asteraceae; genus Cynara; species Cynara cardunculus. The sequence goes on along the minus strand of NC_037528.1, from coordinate 30,652,973 downwards.
GCGTCACATGAGCAACAACTTCCACGTTGATCAGAGGTTCCTCCGGGTTCTCAAGTTCTGTGTACAAAACACACGACTTCAAACGCAGAAAATTTCCAACATCCACCTGCACCAGTATCAACAAATCAGATGTTACTCGCACCAAACCAAATGAGCTCATATCCTAACTGGAGGTGGGTCTCGCAGAGGCAGACCTAGAAACTTTTGGCAACATTTGACTACAAAAAACGAAGCTGTAAATACTTTTTACATCATCATTGGTCTGTTGGTTAGTTCTTGCTTTTTATATGTGAGGTCCTGAATTCTGAGTCTTTTATCCCCATTTTTTTCATAATTATAATAAACCTGGAATTAAAAGCCAAAAACTAAGAAATCGATACAAATGAGATTCGAACCCGCACCTGGAGAGGGAGAAAATACGCGCAAACCACCAAGAGAAATTTGTGCTTTATTGTAGTTTCAAGGAGTATACTATTGCAACCAACAAAATAATACGGTTGAACCTTTCACGACCCTAATTTTTTTTACACTACGATGGAGGAACAAAGCGGTGGCCCATGCCACCGTATGCACCATAATGGGTCCGCCCCTGGGGTCTTGGGGTTAAGATGTAAGCAAATCTGGTCTCTAACCTAAAGAGTAGAGAGGTTTCCGCCCAGGCTAGAGAAAAAATGTGTGAAAGGGAGAAGAATAGATATGATAGAAAATGAAAAACTAGATAAAGAGGAATCTATAACGACAAAACTAAGAGAGAGACAAATATGCTAAATTTTGAGAAACCAGATATGAGTAAGCAACAACAATATAAAATAGAAGCAAGTAGAGGAAAAACGTAACCAATGCAGCAGATACTAAACTCTAAGGGCGCGTTTGGTTTGAGGGATTTGGAGGGATTTGGATTTGAAATCCATTCCAATCCCGCGTTTGGTTTGTAGAAATGGTCGGATTTCAAATCCCGAGATTCATTTAAAATCCCACCAACACTGGATTTGAGAATCCTTCGCCCTTACACTGGATTTAAAATCCATTCCCATCATCGTCTCCTTCTAACCGAATCCTTCTCGATCGTCTCCTTCTAATCGAATCCTTCTCATCGTCTCCTTCTCATCATCGTCTCCTTCTCATCGTCTCCTTCTCATCGTTGTCTCCTTCTCATCGTCGCCACCGTCGCCGTCGCCCTTCGTCTACGTCGCCACCGTCGCCGTCGCCCTTCGTCTACGTCGCCACCGTCGCCCTTCGTCTCCGTCGCCACCGTCGCCGTCGCCGTCGCCACCGTTCGTCAACAGTCGCCCTTCGTCTCCCTTCGTCTCCGTCGCCTATCGTCTACAGGTAAATCATTTTCCCCTTTTGGATTTCTCTCTAAACTATGAACACATATTAGGTTAATCCTTCAATTTTGATAGATTAGGTTGAATATACATGAACACAGATTAGGTTAAATCCTTCAATTTTGACAGATTAGGTTGAAATCTCATGAACACAGATTAGGTTAAAAAAAATTATACGAAGTATTAGAAACCAAATCCTACAAACCAAACAGAGGATTGGATTTCAAATCCAATCCAATCCAAATCCCATGGAATCCAAATCCCTCAAAAACATTCCCGCAAACCAAACGCACCCTAAGCATATTCATGGCTGCAATACTGAAAAAGGAAACAGGGGTGCAAAAAGGAAATAAAGTGAGCCAATTGAATATGCAACCTTTTCTTGATGGACACAGGCTATAACAGATGCCTGCATACAGGAAGCATAACATCAAGTTGGTCCAAATGATGAGGTTTCTACATAACTCAATATACCCTTTCTATAGTTTTAGATGATTTCAAACTGTTGTACCCTTACCCTGTTCTTCAATTATACTACATTCAACAATATTAATCTCTAATTGTGCTCATCTTTAATAAGGATGAATGGCATTCAATATGATAATCATGGTGAAGATGCTAAGCATGAGCAGCTAAGCACACTAATTGCTCTCAGGGAATGATGAAACCTAGGTTGTAACTTTGATTTTTAGTTCTAATTAATCGTATTGTTGTTCTACTGGAATCTTGAGATGAAATAACCATTACCCTATGGAGACTATATATAATCTTCACTTTATATCCATATATGCATAATGAATGTAGAACGCTTACAGGTTTCAAGAAATCAACATGATCAACCTCAAGAAAGCTGGGTGCACTGCCAGCAAAGGCATAAGTGGTTGCAAAAGCCAGCTCGAAAGCTCTTCGCATCAGAAATCCTCCAAAAATCCGGCCATGGGTGTTCCTTTGCTGTGGCTGGCACACCAACGCGTTTTGTAAGCATGTATCCTTCATAAGAATACTATCTCTGTCAGCCAAAGCCGGCATATCAATAAACACACGTCCCTCAGCCAGCAGCGCGTTAATCCTCTCTGCTTCCCTCTCGTAATCAAAGTTCTTTAGTTGCATCCTTCTCTTTTTCCTTGATGCGTTCCTCTCTTCTGCTTCTTGCCAAAGCAATTTCTCCTTTTCAGTCTCCGGCATGATTTGATTAATCGTTGCTGATTTGCCCGTCTTAGAGTCACGACCCACAAAAGTGAAGTTCGCAACTAGAGCTTGTGAGTCCAGAGGATCAGAAGTTTCTGCAGACTTATGAACATTAACCATTTCTGAAACTAATATAGAGCTTGCACTATCAAAGAAAATATAAATCATCAGATGAGGCACCACATCAACATATTTAGGAACCTAACAGAAATCTAGTTTCATCTAGAAAACCAGAATTCTCAGGACAAGACCTCCGATAGGAGCTACTGAAAACGTAGGACTAGGGGTGGGGATCCATAGCGAGAGTAGATGGGAGGTGGGGAACTGAAGAGGTAGGTGTGTGAAGTGTCCTTAAATTGGTTGCGTTTTCCTTGCACTTGCTTCAATTTGTATGTTATTGCATTCTCTTAACCAGTTTTTCAAATCTCTAACATTTCCGACTCTCTTTGTCACACTTCTCACAAGCCGGGGTTCTTCATGGAAACAAACGCTCTACTCTTCGGGGCAGATGTCAGGTCTGCTGCGTAAGACCCTACCTCTAAGTGGGATATACGGAGTTTGTTTGATTTGGTTTGGTTAAGAAAACTAGAAAGCCTGGCTTGGATGTTGTGACAGTAAAATCCATATTTCATGAAGAATTAAACGTAGTTTAATATGCAAACAACCAAAGATTAGCCACTTGATTATACCGTGGATGACTTCTAGCTGAATCTCCATAGACGAACGACCAACCCAAGTAACAGCTCCAACTATTTTCAAATCCGTGTCAACCAGAATCGGTTTTTTAAGAACCATTTTGTCCACAGAAGCAGTCACTAGCAACAAGGAATTCGCCATGCCAGCATGATTGAAGCAATGCTGGGTCACAGATTCAACAGAAACCACTAACGTTATGAATACTGGGTCATTCATGATGAAAATGCTTTCTAACAATCAATTGAAGTTGAATCAAACATGTCACACCAACAAAATCGGCATTATATTAACATTAAAGCTTTTTGAATGTCTTAATAGACTGTTTTTCACGACTTGATCACATCATCTTGGGCGTATTTTATAAAAACAAGTTTACACTTTATTTCAAAAGGGTCCCAAATAAAACTTAATAGGATGCCCAAATGTAAGACTTTTATACAGCACTAGCACTTTTGTAAAGCAGCCTATAGGGTAATTTAGTTTTGTTGCCAATTCAACAAGAATGCATATAATGGACACGAATTCGAAGGAGGAGATAGAGACTGAAGGTGCATACTTTAAAGGAGATAGTTCCGGCGAGAGCATCAAGGTCTTCTAGCAATTTACCCACGCGAATCCCGTTCCAGGGATTTCTATACTGTTCTCTGAGAATGTAATCAGTAGAAAAAGGGTATAGAATAGCAGTCCGGCTGAAAGATGGAGTTTTACTGGTGATGGAGTCGACACCAGAGGTGCTGGTGGTGCCGAAAATGGTGGATCTGGCTTGCCAAAGAGCATTGGTCACCGGTGAATGGTACATACCAGGCCACAAACTAACAGGCTTGCGCAAGGAAGATCCGGCGTCAATGGCGGAGGCATCGTCGTCATGCTGATGTTGATTACTGGGGGAAGAAACCGTGGAAGCTACAGAGATGGGATCAATCCCGCCGGAAAAAGGTGAGTCTGGTGGCGATGAAAACGAATATGACCTGCAACTACAAAACAGAAGATAGAATATTGGGGAATTTTTGGAGGAAAGATTGAAGGTTTTGTGGGGGTTTGGAGATCCATAATCTAGATTATGAAAAGCAGATGGGTATCCGGGTTTCTTGGCAACACACCAAAATCTTATTGCTTTCATTTCGTCTGATTTTGCTCTAAAAAAAGATTGAAGGTTTTTAGTGTTGATAAGAGTTAGAATAGAAGAGTGAAGTACATATTTCGTCCCTCCTCTATGATTACTTTCTGGTTTTTGTCCCTCAAATTTACAAAGTACAATTTTGGTCCATTTTTTGTGTTTTAGTCTTCAAACTAGTCCCTCCCATCAATGGGGTGAGATTTGTGGCCACTAGAAATGGGATGTGCCGCTTACAAGAGGGTTATTTTGGTAAGAGACCAAAAATGTAATTCATTCTAAAATCTTTGTTTCTTTTTTCTTTTAGTGTATCACATCTTATCTTTGGTTCTTTATCTATTTTGATTCTGGAAATTACATTTTTGGTCCCTTATTTTCATGTACAAATAATTAATGAATTTCAACAAAAGTAAGTAAATAAAAATTAATGATCAAGAACATTCATCATATAAGAACATTTTAACTTCAATTATGAACAACATCAAGAACAATGGGACAATACCTATAAACTTCAAAGAACATTTTATGGTATTCCAAAAATTTGTATACAAGACCATAAATTAAAAACATCTTAACTATAAGAATAAACTTCACTTTTGGTCCCTAACATTTGTCATTTTCAATGAATATCATCCTTAAACTTTGAAAATTTCGAATGTCCCTCACGTTTGTCAATTCCCAACAGTTTTGGTCCCTCTGTCTAAAGGCCGTTAAGTTTTTCAGCTACATTCATCTAAATGAGGGGCATTATGGTCATTTCAATTCTTTCTTTACTTTTTCTATTGTTTATGGAAGCCAAAACACCTCTCCGTATTCATGTTTAGAGGAGGGTAGCAAGGGGGTTTCATCGAGAAAGGGAGGGGAGGGGAGAAGGAAGGACTAGTGTTGGCATAGGTAGGTGAAGACGGAGAGGGATTCACCACTCGGTGTCTTGATGAATGGAGAAGATGGTCGTCGTGTGTTGGACGAGGAATGGAAAGGTTTTAGGTGGCAGCGACGACTCTTAAATGAGGAATCGAGGCATTGGATTCTTACCAATGTCTGCATTATCTTGAAACAGGATCATTTTGGCTCAACTTTATCCAAATCGGAAGTCTAGTTCAACCGTTCAGCGTCACAAACTTTTTTTTTTCACATTAGAGGTCTCTATCTCAGTTTCATATCATATAGAATTTTTGACCAAAAACAAAGGTCTTAGCAAAGTCGTAAGACCATGTATGGAGGCGAAGATGATCTCCTCTTGAATGTGTTCATGTAATCACAAGTATAAAAAATGATCAAAACAAAAAAATGTCGTAGATAAGGACCAAAACCAAAAAAAAATTGACATAGATAAGGGGACCAAAAATGTAATTAGCTCAACGAAAAATAAGAAACAAAGATTTTAGAGTGAATTACATTTTTGGTCCTTCATCTAAAAAGACCAAAATGTCCCTCACTTGAGGGGCACATGGCATGCCTAACGGTCACAAATCTCACGATATTAACAGACTAGTTTGGCTTACAAAACATGAAAAATTGACCAAATGTGTACTTACGAATTTGAGAGATGAAAACTAAAAAGAGGCCATAGATGAGGGACTAAAAATATAATTCACTCTTTGAAATACTAATAATGACAATAATAATTAATAATATTAATGGTTCTAATAAAGAAAATAATATTTAATAGTCATCAATCTTTATGTATATAAAAGAAAAACCTTGAGATATTGAAGTGACACCATGAGAATTGAGTATTCTCAAATGATGAATTGTTGTTGAGTTTTTTAGTTGTCCTACATTGGCGAGAGGTTGGAATATTTGAACAAGGTGGTGTGTAGAAGAAAGATGAAATGAATGCCTTTGTGTCAATTCATGGGGTTTGACTTAGAAAATTGTCATATGTTGGTTGACCACTTTGAAATCTATAACCATGGTTGGAATCAAAACCATCTTTGGGATATTGAGGTGGCACCATGAGAATGGATTATTTGAAATATGTAATCCATGGTTGAAATCTAAACCAACCAAATGGTAAAAATATAATGCAAAACACAGTTAAAATATCATGTAAAACACAAAGTTGAAAACAAATTATTCATTTTGCAATATATCAATCATCTTGAAATAAGGTTGGGTTTCATCATCCCACATTAGTGGAGAGATGATAGTTTGAAAGAATATGAAAGATATATAAAATGAGTGATGAATGATTTGAAATTTGTAAACATGGTTGGAATAAAAACCAACCAAATGATAAAATTATAGTGCAAAACACAGTTAAAATTTAAAAATATTTAAATATAAATGTAAAAAACCATAACATTGATGTTGCACCCAAATAATTGAGTAATCCTCATTTTTCTTCAATTATGGTTGAGTTTGTTTTATCCCACATTGATAGAGAATGAAAGATTGACAATGAATTATATATATATATATATAACGGCGAAGAAATGCTTCGGTAATAATAGAAAGAATGCCTGATAATACTTCAGCACTGAGCGGATATGCGTACACCCAAGAGCTATTAACCGGACCTAGTACGCAATGTCAAGAGTTGATGCGCCTCTCACGTGAAGCGTATATACTGTTATGCAATCATTTTAGACAAAGAAATTGGGTGAAGGACAGTAGACATGTTAGTGTAGAAGAGAAAATGGCAATGTTTTTGACGATGATCGGCCATAACAAGCATTACAGAGTGATTAAACATAGATTTCAATGCTCTACAAGAACTGTTCATGTTTGTTTCCATGAAGTTTTACTGGGTATGATGGAATTTGCAAGAGAAATAGTGGTGCCAACAACTTCTGATACAACTTTAAATACGTCGAGTCATCAAAGACGTTTGAGAGAAATATTTTCGGTAAGACTTATGACGTTTTAATTATATAGACACACACATATACTGTATTTAATCTTTTTTCTGTTAATGAAGGGTGCAATAGGTGCTCTAGACGGTACCCTTATACATGCAATTGTGCCAGCTAGTCATCAAACTACTTACAGGAGAAGAGGAGGCGGTCGATGATATCAAAATGTTCTAGGAATTTGTGATTTCAACATGATATTCACTTTTGTTTGGGCTGGATGGGAAGGTATAGCGCATGATTCTAGAATACTTAGGGAAGTTGCTTTTAACCCAAGATCTGGTTTTCCCTTTCCACCACAAGGTATAAACCATTCTCAATTTGTAATTTGTTTTTTTGCTCTGAATATTATACTATTGATGTGGGTCGTTTTTCAGATAAATATTATCTTTGTGATGCTGCGTACGCCAATGCTCGTGGATTTTTAGCTCCATATCGTAACACAAGATATTGGTTGGCAGATTTTCGACGTCGATGTGCTTTGACTAGAGAAGAAAGGTTTAATCATGCACATGCCCAACTCATAAATATTATTGAACGTGCTTACGGTGTCTTGAAAGCGAGATTTCCGATCTTGAAGCAGATGGCTCCCTTTCCATTTACAACACAAAGAAATGTGGTAATTGTTTGCTTTGTGATTCATAATTTCATCATAAAATATATTATTCAAGACCAGTTGTTTATGGAGTGCAATGAGGATAGTATATTTAACAACGAAGAAGAAGTCGAAGGAAATGGATAAGAAGAACTGGACATTTCCCAATGGGGTGTTAATAGCACTCAATATATGGCTACTTTGAGAGATGAAATTGCAAATAGTTTGGTCAATAATGTTTGAGCTTGGATTTCTTTTTTTTGAACTTGGCTACTTTGTGTTTGAACTTGGATTTTTTTGTTTGAACTTGGCTACTTTATGAATTTATGTTTTAATTTTTCGGTGATATCAATGAATTTATGTCTTGATCTTTAGATGATATAAATGAATTTATAAATTTATGTTTGATATTTAAATATTTTATTTTTCATAAATATCATTTGTCTTAAAAATGAACAACAATTTATTAAACAGCGCGTAATTCATCCTCAGGGGTAAATTGGTCATTTCTGTTATTCAGACTGTTGATTCAGATAGAAAAGTAAGCAGCAACATAAATTTATCCAGACAGACAAATTTATCCATACAGTTGTTAATAGAAAATTTGATAAACAGCCCCTTACTCTTCTTCGATCAATACAATAACCGGACAGGTCCCAATCCGGTCAACACTGTGGCCGGACTACCAACTTCAAAATCATCCTAACACTTTATCTGGTCAACAAGGTGACCGGACATTCTCAATCCGGTCAATATAGTGACCGGAGATGAACTCAATTCGGTTAACAAGATTTTCCAAGAACATTACAAAGTTCAATATACAACAGATGAAATCACATGCATAAGATGTTTAAAATCACTCACCTTATGCAGTTATCAAATTCTTGAAGATAATTATTAAGATCAAATTGAATCTTCAGCTTAGCACAAACTTCTCCTCTCCCAATTTTCCACAATGACCAGAAAAACTCAACTTATGAACCTTACCACATATATATAACCCTTTCCATAAATAGAAAGGTGGCTACACATATGCATGTATGTATATTAATTGTGCATGCAAACCATGCACCATGCATATAAATACATCACATAAACACATACACTTATTTATGCATATCTCATGCATACATGCACACCATACACTCACATATATAAAAATTATCTTTCGAAATTTTTACATGCACGTTTTGAGTATATCTTCCATGTATGAAAATAAACACATTTTCACACATTAAACTTGTATAAGCATGTATTCACATGATTATTTATAACAATTAATCATGCACCCACATAATCGTATATCAAATAATCACATATTGTTTACCTCAAGTGATAGTCAAGACTTGGTGATCACATTATCCACCCCTCAAAAGAAGGAATTCATTCAGTCAAATAGTCATGGATACTCAGTTCTCATTTCCGATTCCAATTCTCTGGTCGCCTCAGATCCCTTGTGATAATGCCACTGAACTCTTACCAAATTGATTTATTTATTCCGCAGAACCTTGGTTTTTCGATCAGTTATTGCTTCTGGTGTTTCTATAAAATTCAACTTACTGTTTAGCCTGACTACTGGTAGAGGCACTGCCAGACTCGAATCTGCCAAACACTTCCGCAGATTAGACACATTGAAAGTGTTATGAATAAAACTAAGTTCCTCTGGTAACTTCAACTGATACGCAACCATTCCTATTCGCTTGCAGATTCTGAATGGCTCGATGTATCTTGGACTGAGCTTACATTTCTTACCGAATTTGACTATCCCTTTCCATGGCGAGACTTTCAACATCACATAATCTCTTACAAATAATTCAATCTTTTTACGACGTCTATCAGCATAGCTCTTCTGACGGTCTTGAGCTATTTTAATCTTTTCTCTGATTTGCTCAATCTTCTTAAAAGTGACTTGAACAATTTCCGGCCCTATTAATTTTCTTTCACCTACTTCATTCCAGCACAACGGTGTTCTACCCTTACGACCATATAGAACTTCATATGGTGTCGCCTGAATGCTGAAATGGTAGCTATTGTTGTAGGCGAATTCAATTAACGGCAGATGATCTTCCCACAATCCCTCGAAATCTATAACACATGCCCTCAACATATCTTCAAGAGTCTGATTGTTCTTTCACTCTGCCCATCAGTCTGTGGATGATACGCCGTACTCAACTGAATCTGAGAATCCAGAGCTTTCTGAAAACTTTCCAAGAATTTTGAGGTACATCGACTATCCATGTTTGAGATGATAGACAACGGAACCCCATGTCTGGTCACAATCTCTTTAATATAAATCATTGCCAACCTTTCTAACGGATAATTCTCTTTTATCGGAAGAAAGTGCATAGATTTTGACAGTCGATCCACAATTACCCATATGGCATCATATCCCTTTGGAGTTCAAGGTAATTTCATCATGTAATCCATTGTGATATGATCCCACTTCCATATAGGAATTTCTATTGACTGTATATTCCCATATGGTCTTTGATGTTCAACTTTCACTTGCAGACATGTTAAACATCATTCCACATACTTTGCTATGTTTTTCTTCAGTCCAAGCCACCAATAAAATGGTTTTAAATATTTATACATTTTATTAGTGCCAGGATGAATAGAATATCGGGATTTATGACTTTCGTTTAAAATAATTTCTCGGGTATTCCCATAGCACGGAACCCAAATCCGGCCTTGAAAACATAAAAGTTCCTTATTATTCTTTTCCAATGTGGAAATCAGTTTACCCAATCGTTCAGACTTGAAGTTACCTTCTTTAATAGCTTCCTCCTGAAATTTTGCAATTTCATCATGAAGATCTAGCAAAAGATTCATTCTCATAGCCACAGCCCTGATCGTACCACTCTTCTCCTTTCTGCTCAAAGCATCTGCTACCACATTAGCTTTCCCCGAATGGTAAAGGATTTCACAGTCATAGTCATAATCATTTACCAGTTCAATCCATCGTCGTTGCCACATGTTTAGCTCCTTTTGATTGAATAAATGTTGGAGACTTTTATGATCTGTGAAGATCTGACACTTAGTACCCAACAAGTAATGCCTCCAAATCTTCAGAGCAAAAACTATGGCTGCAAGCTCCATATCATGTGTTGGATACTGTTTTTCATGATCCTTCAGTTGTCTGGATGCATACGCAATTACTTTCCCCCTCTGCATCAGAACATAACCCAAACCCAACTTCGAAGCATCACTGTAGACCATGAAATCTTCTGATCCCTCTGGTAATGGCAGAACTAGAACGCTACACAGACGATCTTTTATTGACTGAAAAGACTTCTGTTGATCTTCTTCCCACTGAAACTTAATGTTTTTTCGTGTCAACTTCTACAAATGGCACTGCAATCTTGAAGAAATCTTAAATGAATTTCCAATAATATCCTACTAACCCTAGGAATTCTTTCAAGTCTGAATACAAAGGGGGAGAATGTTAGGACTGAAATTCAATATTAAATTGTATTCGTCTTGAAAGTTTATTTTGTCTATAATTGTTGAAAAGTCATCGTGTTTGACTTTTCTTAGATAGGTTTGACTTTGATTTTTGACTAGTTGTTTGACCCTATAAATAGGTTATTAGTCTTTGTAATCTGGTAAGAACTTCATTTGTAAAATTCATCTGGTAAATCTTGACTTTTTCTCTCTATCTCCTCTCAAAGTTCTTACAAGTTCATATTCAGATTTGCCATGGATTCATGAATGTTTGAAGTTTTATCTTGAAGATTGATCATAGTGACCTCACAGAAACTACGGACCTCCGAAGGAGTTCTCGGTGCCTCCCATTTCTCTACTGCTTTAATCTTAGCAGGACCAACCTTCACTCCTGTTTTAGATATAACGTGACCCAGAAATTGAACTTCTCTTAACTAGAATTCACATTTGGAAAATTTAGCATACAACTTTTCTTTCTTTAGAATCTCAAGAATCAAATAAAGATGCTCAACATGCTCTTTTTCAGATTTTGAGTATATAAGAATATCATCGATTAATACAATAACGAATTTTTTGAGATATTCATTACATACTCAGTTCATGAGATCCATGAAAGCTGCAGGAGCATTGGTTCGGCCAAAAGGAATAACTAGAAACTCATGATGTTTATACCGAGTTTGGAAAGCAGTCTTGGGAACATCTTCTTCTCTGACTTGTAACTGATGGTATCCTGACAGCAAATCGATCTTTGAAAAGTAACTGGCTCCCACCAGCTGATCAAATAGATCATTGATTCTTGGTAAAGGATACTTATTTTTAATCATTAGTTTGTTCACTTCACGATAATCAATGCACATCCGCATTGATCCATCTTTCTTCTTGACAAACATAATCGGAGCACCCCAAGGTGAGGTACTAGGTCTGATGAAACCTTTGTCAAGAAGATCTTTCAACTGTGTGACCAATTCCTTTAACTTCGACGGTGCTATCCTGTACGGTGCTTTTGCCACTGGTGCTGCCCTAGGTACCAGATCTATGATAAACTCGATAGATCTATCTGGCGGTAGACCAGTTAAATCTTCTGGAAAGACTTCTGAATAATCACACACAACTAGAATCAACTCTTTATTATCTTTTTCTTTCTTTGCATCTACCACATAGGCCAGATAACTCTGACATTTTTTCTGAATACACTTTCGTGCTTTCAGAATTGAAAACAAGTTGATATGGTGATGATAAGTATCAATTTATTTGATACTTTTACACGTTTTTCTTTACTTTATTTACCCATTTTATTTTCCCAAAATTCCGCAGAGTGAGTTTTTTTGTTTCGTTTTTCTATTTTTTTTTATATTGAAGCTAAATTGATATGATAAACATGTTTACTTCTTGGATATGTGCTGATTTTTGGGAAAATAGCCATGTTAATAGGTATTTGTATGAAGCATGTTTTAGCGTGTGCTGCAGGACGATTCCAGGGGCACTTTTGAGAATAGTATGGGGAATCTTTTGAGGTCAAATCCCCCCTTTTAGCAACCCATCTCCTGCAGATTTTTAAGATCTCATGGTACAAATTCAAGATCTAATTTTTTACTATTATCTAGGTAGCATGGCTTTACCCATTGGACTATGTAAAAAATTGGGTAAAGTCTTTATCTTTTGGTCATTGTCCTCCTTTCTCCTACTATATAAAGGGGGAGGCTTGGCATTGTAAAGATAAGCAATTCTAGAGAAACAATCTAGTAAGAAACATAGAAGTAGTTACTTTGAATGTTGAAGGTTCTTTTGGATATAAAGTTGTGCTTGGAAGTATTTTATTTTTCTTCTTTATAATTCCTCTTTATATTTATTTTTTCTAATATCTTTTATTCTATTATGCTCTACTTATTATGCTTTATTATTATTCATGCAATTAATTTTTCTATTTTAAGCATTGTTAGTCGCTTTTATAATTCCGCTTGGCATTCATTTCTTCTACTTTATTCTCCTTTCTTATGCATTATTATTTACGCAATTAATTTTTCAAGTATGTTAGGCTAAAAATATAGCTTGGGTGTTGGGTGACGTTAAGAGAAAAACCGAATCCGTTTGTAGAAATATAAATAATAAATCGTTACAAATTCAAATTTTTATTGCAAAAACGTCATCCATGGACAAGTTGATCACTTGTTTAAAAGTGTTAAAGTGTGTTGGATTTAGAGATAAACCAACAAGCACACGTCAACTTGAATGATATGGAAGTAGGCTCGAGAGAGTTACTTGGAATCGAGGAGACTCGTTTTCACTCCATTTAGCTTGTAAAAGGAATAGTTTGAGTCAATGTCAAGATTCCAGCCTTGCATAGAGATATGAAGGTTTAATCTATGACTGTGTGTCATTCTATATCTCGAGAGAGTACCTTAAAGAAGCTATTAGTTGTAAAGATAAGTTATTTATAAAAGCATGTTATAGAACCATGCTATAGCATGTTGTCTACTTAAAAATCGGTTTAATATCTTAACAAAATCCCTACACCATAAGCTCTCTTTTATTACTTGTTCACAACAGTAGTTTTTAATCAACTCACCACAAATATTTCTTTGAATTCACCATCTGAAATCATATCTTTATTTATACTATTAAAACGAACTTTTATTCCTTTTCTCCATGGACGATATTCGGTATTTTTACCACTTTATTACTTGTAAAAGACGATAGTGGATTGATGAGTGTATAATTGCACTAGTTTCCATTTGCTAACAGTCCGAGAGATTTATTTTATATAATTCTCGTAACAGGTGATCCTGCCGATCACCATAAATAATAATCGGTCCTTTCCCGGGCAGATCAATACTGATCATTTTCTTATTACACATAATACTTGCCCGATTCTCTGCTAACCAATCCATTCCCACCACAACGTCGAATTCTTTCATCGCCATTGAAACAATTGGATCGGCAGCCCACACCCCTCAATTTTAATTATGCAATTATTGAACACATAAGCAACAGGTTCTTGACTATTAGAAGTTTCAACTACTAATATATCATCAAGTGGCACAGAAGTCATACATGCAGACTCAACAAATGAATGTGACACGAACGAAAAATTTGCACCTGAATCAAATAACACCTTAGCATATATAGAATTTAGAAGAAATGTACCTGTTACCACGTCAAGTGTAGCCTCGGCCTCATTCTTTGTCATCTGAAATGACCGACCCCTCCTTGCCCTCCTCTAGATAGATTGGGTCTTCCATGGGCACTCAATGCATTACTTCCCATAGTCAACTGCGGAGTCTTTAATAGTGGGCAGTTGGGTTGAATATGATCTGGTGAATTACAATTAAAGCACCTCCTAGTAACCGGACAGCTTCTCGACAAATGACCTGCCTCACCACATTTGTAGCATCTTCTCAGGTTCGTCTTACAATCACCTGATGAATCTGTCAACAATCACCTGATGAATCTATTATCATACCTTACTGTTTTTAACCCTCGATAATCAGATGAAGGTCCTTCCCATCTCCTTTTGTCAACTACTTTTCCTTCTTCTTGTTTGTTCTTATTTCTTTAAGTGACCTCTGTCGCATCGACGGTTAATGAGAAAGTGGTAGGATTCATAGCAATCACAAATTCTCAAATTGAAGGCTTTAAACCCCAAATATATTGTTGGTCCCTTGAGGGTCTACAAGATATGTATAATAGTTTGTAGAAGGGGGAGGATGAATACAAACACGGTATTTTCTAATTTAAAATGTATATTGATAAAAGAAGATCAATACAAATTTTCTGCCTAGTAGGAGCATTGACAGGGGAATTTTCTGTATCATCAAGATTAGGGCGGGCAATCCTTTCAGATCTTCGAGTTTGGCTAGACATCTGCAAATTTCAACATTAATAATCACGTATTCACCTTCCCAAATATAATGAAGTATCTAAGTTCAGATATGTACCTGTAAATTCATAATTACATTGGCCAGATGTAATTCGAATTTACCTTACATACTTTTCTTTTAACTCATCATATTTCTTTCCAATGGTGCTAACTATGTCCGGGACCCCTAATCATGCAATGAAATAGTTTAAGTCTAGGTATCATGCTTTAAATACCTAAATCGTTTAAACTCAAGCTCTGATACCACCTTGTGTAACACCCACATCATACATTGCATATAACATATACTTCATTCAAAAGAAATACATGTATTACTCTACTTAGGTCTCATAGTACAAGAAATTAACGTACAAAATACATAACTCAAAAAATTCCAAAAAACAGGTTCTTATACTAATTAACCTTTAACTTCAAAACTAGATTCATCCAGAAGATGATCTTCACATAGTTATGCACATAGGAAAATAATTACATTTTCCCCTTCCCCTTACCATCATGTAACCCTTTAGGTCCTGCAATACATATTAGAAAGACAAAATGAGGGTTAGACCAGAAGGTCTAGTGAGATCCCCTTTTTCATGTAATTGCAGCGCACCAAAACTTTATTTAAAATCAACTTTTCATGTAAACAGATACATAACCACATAGTTTACCACAACTAGTACCCCTCTGATTTCCAAAGCCAAACTCTGACTTTATAAGTAGTTTATTAGCAAAAGCAAGGCTAGAGCCTTTCAGATTCAACATAACTCGTCCCAAAGCACTTTTCATCAAAAATACGGTTATTTAAAACCTCTGGCAAAAAGCCAATTATCTTCTTCTTAATAACATCACTACTACCATTTCCAATAAGAACCATGTTCCTGAATCTTTAAATTACATAGAAATAAGGACTCAGAGCCATCGTAATCTTAAAGAACATAATAGTAAGAGTTGTATTAATAAACACATACACAAATGCCACCCTTATATCCAAAGGTACACCTCTCCTTGATACGCCACCTTTATCCCAAAATACACCTCTCCTTGATATGCCACTCTTATTTCCACATCAAAAATCTATAGATTGCTTCCAAAAAGGACAGACCGAAGTCACAAACGCCCTGATGGAACATCATCTATAATTTTAACAAGTAGCGGTTTCAATACAGTTTCGTATCAAAACTTTAAAATTTCAGAACCATTGTTCTTTATTTTATTTTCAATATTCAACCTTACATTTTCAACATAAAACAACGTAAATAAACAACTTATTAATTAAGTGAACTTATTTTGCCATTCATGTATAAACCCAGCTGGACTTCATATCCGGTCAACCCAAAATCCGTACAGGCTTTGGCTGGACTTCCCATCCAGACAACATTGTCCCAATTCAATTCAAGATATTGGAATCCGCTCAACAATAATAAGATAACAAATCATAACTCTAATCCGGTTAACTCTTGGCCGGACTTACTCTTCTCCGATCAATACTATAACTGGACAGGTCCCAATCCGGTCAACATTGTGGCCGGACTACCAACTTCAAAATCATACTAACACTTTATCCGGTCAACAAGGTGATCGGACATTCTCAATCCGGTCAATATAGTAACCCGAGATGAACTCAATTCGGTTAACAAGATTTTCCAAGAACAATACAAAGTTCAATATACAACAGATGAAATCACATGCATAAGATGTTTAGAATCACTCACCTTATGCAGTTATCAAATTCTTGAAGATAATTATCAAGGTCAAATTGAATCTTCAGCTTAGCACAAACTTCTCCTCTCTCAATTTTTCACAATGGTCAGAAAAACTCAACTTATGAACTTACCACATTTATATATACCCTTTCCATAAATAGAAAGGTGGCTATACATATGCATGTATGTATATTAATTGTGCACGCAAACCATGCACCTATGCATATAAATACATCACATAAACACATACACTTATTTATGCATATCTCATGCATATATGCATACCATACACTCAAACATATAAAGATTATCTTTCAAAAAATTTACATGCACAATTTGAGTATATCTTCCATATATGAACACATTTTCACACATTAAACTTGTATAAGCATTCATTCACATGATTATTTGTAACAATTAATCATGCACCCACATAATCATATATCAAATAATCACATATTGATTACCTCAGGTGATAGTCAAGACTTGGTTATCACAACATTTTATAAAATGAAAGAAGAAATCAAGTGATAGAGAGAGAGCGAAAAGTTTACCTGGATTTTTTTTGTTGAAGAATAATGGTTTGTAAAATCACGAATATATCAAATGATAGAGGGGAAGATAAAAAAAATTATTGATGGACAAATTATGGAGAAACACAAGATATATGTGTATATATATAAATATATTATTTAATTAATTTTTATATAGATTAACTTTTTAAGAGGGGCGTTCAAAATGAACCAACACCATGAGTTTGGAAAGTTGGTTAAAATGAGCTAACAACATGAGTTAGGAGATCAATTAAAGGGAGCCAAGTTGCCTCAAAGGCATCTCAACCTCTTTTCATATATATATATATACATACATATATAGAAGTTGGTTTAAATACTAACCCATTTTTTTGTGTTAACTATGCTAACCAACATCAACCAATCATGTTCATTCTTTTAGTTAGGTTCAAATGTAACTCACATATTAAGTGTAAGGGTATTTAGGTAATTTATCATTTTTATGTAACTCCCCAATATTTTAATTGGGAGTTACAAATCTTAAAATATCACTAATTGATCTTCATGTAATAATGACATGAAGTTTCACATTTGCTCATCTTACTGATTTTTACATTTCATTATTCCTACAATGGTTTTGATATTGTAAATTTCAAAAAGGTCTCTTTTGTAAAGATTCCGTTATAGTCCGAGTAATTTGGATAATCATAGAGTAAAACAGATCGACGACAATGAGAATGAAAAAGCTAAAAGCATCTACGAATACATTCGGAATTCAAATTACGAAAGTGAAGAAAATGATTAAAGCGTTCACGCACATGTTCACTCAAACGTCGACATATGTGTTCATTCGTGCACATATRTGTTCAATTGGTTCACACAATATGTCCATTTGGTTCACACACATGTTTCAATTGTTCATTAGGTTCACACATTGTTTTGATGAAGATTATGAACCTAATTTTTCAATTGTTCATTAGGTTCACACATTGTTTTGATGAAGATTATGAACCTAATTTTCAATTGTTCATTAGGTTCACACATTGTTCATTAGGTTCACACACATGTTTCAATCTTATCTGGATGYCGTCGCCTGGTAATCCTTCCAAATCCTCCATTGTTTTGATGAAGATTATGAACCTTATTTTTAGCTACTGATTTAAGATATTGATCGATGAGATTGACGGTTTCTTTATTGATTGGAAGTTACAGAATAGGCTGACAAAATAGAATACGTTAAGATCATTCACTTTTTACAATTCTACCATTTGAACCATTGTGAACCTAATTTTTTATTAGTATGGTAATTAAATAATTAAATTTTTAGTCTTAATAAATGACAACCGTTGGATGTTCAAATGAACGACCAAGATCGGTTAACAAAGTTAACACGATAATCTTGGTTAGTATTTGAACCAACCCTATATATAGGGCCAAGATCAAATGCTAACCATCATTTTTGTGTTAACCTTATTAACTGATCTTGGTCATCCAAATCTATAATCAACGGTTAAGATTAATCAATAAAAAAAATTAAATTTTAAAGTTTGAATTTTAATGATACCTAGTGAACAATGATGAAAGGGGCATTTTGGAAAAAAAAATACACTTATCAAGGGTATTCTAGTAAATTGAATTCATTTGTAACCTCCAAACAATTAATGGGGAGTTACAAACAATCAAATCCCAAAAAATATGCATTCATATTATTATTATTTTTTTTACTACTGATCTTCCATGTTTATTCTTGTATGAATTCCTAAATCGCATAAGAAACACGGTAGTAACAATTTTCGGTATTGATCAATTTGAACACAAATGAATCGTGAACACAATTTGAACAAAATGAACAACTGTGAACACAATTTGAACATAAATGAACCGTGAACACGATATGAACACAAATGAACACGATATGTGCAATTTTTGGCCCATATATTCACATACATAGACGTCCCACAAAATTAAGRTAGCATCTGTTAATTTGTGTTCATCTGTTAATTTGTTCAAATTGTGGTCACGGTTCTTTTGTGTTCAAATTGTGTTCAAGGTTCATTTGTGTTCAAATTGTGTTCACAGTTGTTCATTTTGTTCAAATTGTGTTCACGATTCATTTGTGTTCAAATAGATCAATACCGAAAATTGTGTTCAAATTGTGTTCAAGGTTCATTTGTGTTCAAATTGTGTTCAAGGTTCATTTGTGTTCAAATTGATCAATACCAAAAATCGTTACTACCGTGTTTCTTATGCGATTTAGGAATTCATACAAGAATGAACATGAAAGATCAATAGTAAAAAAAAAATTAATAATATCAATGCATATTTTTTGGGATTTGATTGTTTGTAACTCCCCATTAATTGTTTGGGGGTTACAAATGAATTCAATTTACTAGAATACCCTTGTAAGGGTAAAATGAACAAGACATAAACCTATAAAAATAATGGAATTTGATTGGTTGAGAGAGTTTTCAAAGTTAACACAAAAATGATGGTTAACATTTGATCTTCCTTCTCTCTCTCTCTCTCTCTCTATATATATATATATATATATATATATATATTAGGACTACGATCATCATTTCTTCCTCAAAAGTCAACATATCTATTCAAATAAAAAGACATATTGTAAATCCAAAAAAAAATTATAAATCTAAAAAGAAATGCATAAAATAACCATGCTTATCATAAATCCAAAACCAACACTTATCATAAATCCATAGCCATACACATATCATAAATCCAAAAAACATCATATGTCCAACAAAACGTGGCACCAAATTGTCATCCAAAAAAACTCACAAGTTAACAAAGAAAAGTTCTAAAATTGTTATACTTTACAAAAGTTCTAAAAACGTGGCACCAATCTTTACTGATATCTCTACTTTGCCCCAACTGTTCTCACCCATTTTCTTGCAATTTCAGACGGTATTGTCATCCAAGCTTCTCTATTACGGTTGTCCGAAGTGAAAAGGCAATACGGTACAACGGATCATCTTTTGCTCACCCAGGCTCGTTCAATTTTTTTAGACATGACTCATAACTAAAAAGCTCAGGATTCCCATATTTCGATGCCATAGTATCTAAAATTTTTATAAGCTTTTCGTCAAGCTCCGAAGTCGTTGCCATAGTCTTTTTACGCTTATGTTTCTCAACCGGAACACGAGATGAACAGGGTGTTGAAGACACGGGAGCTTGATCACTTGAGACATTGATCTCTTCCTCAATGACAACAAATGGCTCGGTAGTTGGCAAATGGTCTTTTGATGACGGTCCATGGCCTCCAATACCCGTGGACATATCACCCTCGAATAGTCGTGCACACAAGTCGAGATATGGAAGACTTGTAGTCCTCAATGATTCAACATACCTATTGGTCTGTGTTAAAGAAACATTTATAAATATACAAATAAAATAAAAAAATCAAAATAAAACAAGATCTAAAGTTAGAAAATGACCTCTATCTCCAACTCCCATTCCTCGGGGGTCAAGTTAAACGTGTTTGTTGAAGGATCATATACATTGCCAGTTTTGTTTTTTAATTTCAACCAAGCACCATATTTTCCCTTCAAGAAATCGAAATGGTTTCGCATTTGCTTTCGATCGACCACAAAGTTATGTGTGCTTTTCAAGGTATCGACAACTTTCTTCCATGAAAGTGCCTTCAAGCTAGCACCCTCTTTTCCATTCAACCTGACCTCTAGTATACAACTTTCTAAAAACGTTTTGACAATATATGGATCCTTCCAACTAATCCTAACCCTTTTTTGTTGTTGGGTTTCACCCGTTTGTTCCATACCTATTAAACAACAAAAGACATGATAAACCTATAACACCCCCAAATCCATACATTGCATATAACACATATGTCATACATCGAATACATGTTTTAAACCCACATAGGTCCATAATACAAGAGTTTAAAATACGAAATACATAACTCAAAAATTCCAAATACAAGTTCTTGCAAATGTAATTCCTATGAGTTCCTATCTTCCCGCACACAAGTAAAAATAGAATCATAGTATGCCTTTTCCCTTATCACTATAGCTCGTATTACCTGCACACACATAATTGAAAACACACAAAATGAGGGTTAGACAATAGTCTAGTGTGATCCCCCTTTTTCATGCAATGCAGGGTGATAAACACCAAAATCTTTATCACAAATTGTGGCATAAAAACAGATTCTGCTTTGGTCCATCGGTCCTCTAGTAAAAAATCAACACTTAGAAAATTTGACGCCAAGAGGTCCAGAGCCCCTCTGGTTCCTCTTCCAGAGCTTCTGGACAATACATGCACGCTCAACCAGAGCTTCTGGAATTACGCGTAAGACCATTCAGAGCCTCTCCGGACTAGCGCTCAAGGCCATCCAGAGCGCCTCTGGACTATTATAAGGAAGTTTGCCAAGTATAAAAATATTTGAAAACTCTTTTAGATTTATGACCAGAGCTTCTGGTTCCTCAATCCAGAACCTCTGTTTCAAAACCAAAATATTTATAAAAGATTTTATGTTTAACAAGAGCCTCTGGTTCCTCAATCCAGAGCTTCCAAACAAAAATCAAGACCAACCAGAGCTCTTCTGGTCTATTTTTCGTAAAAAGAATCCAAGTATAAAAACTCTCAAAATGATTTTTATAAAGGAAGTTTAATACAGAGCTCTTATTTAGAAGATGCAGAGCCTCTGTATGCGGAAGCCTTATTTTAAAAGCAGAGCTCTGTATCTAGCGGATACAGAGCCTTTGCACAAAAACCCAATTTTTAATACATAGCTATGTATTTAACAAATACAGAGCTTCTGTGTGATAGACCAATTTTTGATACAGAGCTCTGTATCTAAYMGATACARAGCTTCTGATTTTCACAACCGACTATGCAAAAACACTTGCATTGTTTTCAAACACTAACCAAACCCTTCTGGTTCTTTAAAATAAATACCAATCAAAGCCCTCTGGTTCCTTGACAGTATACCAGAGCCTTTGTGGTACCTTTGGTTCAACAGTATGATCAAAACAGTTTTATCCAAAATCCATGACCAAGGGCCATATTTTTCCCAATCCATAACATCAATACTATCATCTCTAATAAGAACAACATCTTTGAATCCTCAAATCACTAAGAAGTGAGAACTCCAATCTATTGTATCCTAAGAGACATAATAGCAATAATTATACCATGCACACACAACGACCATCCTTATTACATCCAGAATCCCCATCATAGCAACAACTATCACAAACCACACACGACCAACCTTATTTCCCCTAAAAATCATATGAAGTATTTCATCCAACTAACAGGCTGCAATATTCCTGTTAGAGTGAACCTGTTCATAGTTTCATTAAAATTTGGTTCCCCCCATAGGTTTATATTTCAAAACCTGATGAAACCATAAGAACACTCATGTTCTTTCCAAACAACAATTTTGGTTCCCCCCACAGGTTTATATTTCAAAACCCGATTGAACCATAAAAACACTCTTGTTCATAAATCATGGCTGTTTAAACTCATTTAGATCCTCAAAACAGAACCATAGATCAATCTATTTTAAAAACACCATCTGCCTTTTAGTTACCCAGAAACAACAGCCAAAAACAGTAACAGCTGTTTGAAACCAGTCTAACATCTTCCAAGTTAAGATCAAAACAGTTTATACCACAAACACATGAGGAGTTTAGTTTCAAAACCACTCACCTTTCCCAGATTCTGCAGCAAACAACAACTTTAAATATGAAACAGGTTTTGTTAAAAACAGCTTCTGTTTTAAGGTCTTTGATCAATCAGCTTTTTGCACAAAATTCCACACTCTTCTTTCCACATAAATTCTTTGAGATGCAAATGGTAAGGGAGGATTCTTACCACATCTCTCTTTAAATAGCCACACACAGGTGGTTTTTAGAAAACAGGCAGTGGAAATTTACTTCATAGACANAAATGGTAAGGGAGGATTCTTACCACATCTCTCTTTAAATAGCCACACACAGGTGGTTTTTAGAAAACAGGCAGTGGAAATTTACTTCATAGACAAGCAAACACAAATACTTGGTCAAGAAGGCTTCTTAACAACAGCATCATACAAGCTGCTTACCAAGGTGCTTGTATGCTGCTTCCATTTATGTGGACAGAAATCATTCAGCAGCATCATACAAGCTGCTTACGAAGGTGCTTGTATGTTGCTTCCATTTATGTGGACATAAATCATTCACACCACATACACATATTATCCATTTTATTTAGCATGCATAATCACATACTTCCAATTAATTCATGCTTATTAACACATAAACACATAATGTACCTTAACCCAATATGTATGAAAGCCTGGTTATCACAAAACCCAAATGGAACTAACTATTTAACCAAGTGTTTTAAACACAAAATAGTAGCTATAGCTATGTATTGAACCAACCATTGAACCAACAACTATTAACAACAATAGAAAACTACAACAACAATAGAAACAACAAGGTGTTTGGGTTTATAGAAACAACAAACAACAAACCTAAAACAGATTCTATGAAACAGCAACAGCAATAGAAACAACAACCTAATCGAGGTTTATGCTAAACGTGTGATCAAACAACAACAACAACTATAAAATAACAAATACAACAACCTAATCGAGGTTTATGCTAACTAAAACAACAAATACAACAACTATAAAACAACAAATACAGAAACAACAAACATCAAACAACATCAACAACAACTATAAAACATCAAATACAACAACTATAAAACGTGTAAAGCAAATAGCAACCTAATCGAGGTTTATGCTACCGTTTATAACATCAAACATTAAAAAATCGAGACAGAAACAACAAATATCAAACAGCATAACCTAAACGTGTTTGGAGTAGTATAGTAGTTACCGATTAGGAGAAGAGGGTCGTGAGCGATGGAGAAGAACCTGTCGATCGATGGAGGTGAATAGGGCCGTGAGCGATGGAGAAGACTGTCAATCGATGGAGAAGAGACCTTCAATTAGGGTTCTGTGGATAGATGGAGAACATACCTTTGATTAGGGTTTGGATTGATGGAGAAGAGGCGCGAGTAGGGTGTTTCGTAAGAGAGAGGCGCGATAAGATAAGGAAGGGTAGGGCAGTCTTTTGGCCGACTTAACCTGGACAAGCTCGTTCTTTCATCTGGGCGAATAAGCCCATTTCTGAGCGAATAAGCGCGAGGTAAACAGCTTAGAAAGTCTGTGCGAATAAGCCAGTTTATCCACTAAGCTCATTAAGCCTCAAGTAAACAGGCCCCAAGTCCGGCCAAGAGTTAACCGGATTAGAGTTATGATTTGTTATTGTTGAGCGGATTCCAATATGTTTAATTGAATTGAGACAATGTTGTCCGGATGGGAAGTCTGGCCAAAGCCTGTTCAGATTTTGGGTTGACCGGATATGAAGTCCGGCTAGGTTTATACATGAATGGCAGATAAGTTTACTTGACTAATAAGTTGTTTATTTACGTTGTTATATGTTGAAAATGTAAGGTTGATTATTGAAAATAAAATAAAGAACTAATGGTTCTGAAATTTTAAAGTTTTGATACAAAAACTGTTTTGAAACCGCTACCGGTTAAATTATAGATGATGTTCCATCAGGGCGTTTGTGACTTCGGTCTGTCCTTTTTGGAAGTAATCTATAGATTTTTGACGTGAAAATAAGGATGGCAAATCGAGGAAAGGTGTCTTTTGGGATAAGGGTGGCGTATCAAGGAGAGGTGTACCTTTGGATATAAGGGTGTCATTTGTGTATGTGTTTATTAATTCAACTCTTACTATTATGCCCTTTAAGATTACGATGGCTCTGAGTCCTTATTTATTTGTGATTTAAAGATTCAGGAACATGGTTCTTATTGAAAATGGTAGTAATGATGTTATTGAGAAGAAGATAATTGGCTTTTTTTTTTCTAGAGGTTTTAAATAACTGTGTTTTTGATGAAAAGTGCTTTGGGACGAGTTATGTTGAATCTGAAAGGCTCTAGCCTTGCTTTTGCTAATAAACTACTTATAAAGTCAAAGTTTGGCTTTGGAAATCAGAGGCGTATTGGTTGTGGTAAACTAGGTGGTTATGTATCTGTTTACATTAAAAGTTGATTTTAAATAAAGTTTTGGTGATCTTTATCCTGCAATTACATGAAAAAAAGGATTTCACTAGACATTTTGGTCTAACCCTCATTTTATCTTTCTAATATGTATTGCATGAACTACAGGGTTACATGATGGTAAGGGGAAGGGGAAAATGTAATTATTTTCCAATGTGTATAACTATGTGAAGATTAGCTTTTGGATGAATCTAGTTTTGAAGTTAAAGGTTAATTAGTAAAAGAACTTGTATTTTGGAATTTTTATGTTACGTATTTTGTACGTTAATTTCTTGTACTATGGGACCTAAGTGGAGTAATACATACACTACAACAAAAACAAGTTTATAGGACACTTTTCAAGATCCGTCCTTAAAAAAGGTCTAATACGACACATTATTTCACGAGTCCTATTTGATTTAATTTTACTCTTATTTTTTATGTCTTATTAAGCTCTTTTTAGTGTCATATCATGTAAGTCTAATACGACACTTTTCAATGTCATATTATTTTAGAGGCTAATAGGACACTTTTTAAGTGTTATATTATTTAAAAGACTAATAGGACATTTTAAAGTGTCATATTATTATAAAAATTAATATGACATTTTAAAGTGTCATGTTAATTTTAAAAGTTAATAAGACATTTTTTTATTGTTGTATTAGTGTTTAATAGCTAATAGGACACTTTTAAATGTCCTATTAGAGTTTAAAATGATATAAATAGCATATTATATTTAAAACCATTTTTAATATCAAATTTAGGCCCAAATGTGAAAAGCCTATTACTATATAATCCTAAGCCCATTTTCTTAAACCCAAAGACTGTTAATATTCAAAGGTTAATATTAGAATTTTAAAACCCATGAAATATTATATCAAAGCCATGAAAGCCCCGGCCCGTTAACTCCTACTTTACCATTCCCCCTTCACGACTTCCTTCACTGGACTCCATGGAAGAAGCTACGATCGACTCCCCTGGACGAAGCTACGATCGATACTCCCCTGTACCTACTTACGAAGCTACGATCGGTAATTTTGAAGGAACTCAGGAARTTGATCGACTYCTCCCTCTCCCTCACTRTTTGCAATCGATCGACTCTACCCTGAAATCTCAAAGCATCAGACGATGATCCTTCTGCTTATAGGTAACATTTTCATTTTCATTGACTACAATTAGTTTAATCTCTTAGTCTCGATACGAATTCTGTGACAATTTAACTCAGAGATGATTTCTGTTTGGTAAAAAGTTAATCGGCTCTGAATCATTTGTTAAATTTTGTATTCTTTTGTGAGAAAGGGGCAGTATATTAGATGCACTCACCTCTTCAAAGGTAAAGAGGCTAATAGACGCAGGAAGTGACGAAAACTTGATAGCATGTATAACAGAAAGAAGATCTTTTGCATCAAATTGGTAAATAGTATACAAGCCAAATTTAGGTTTGGCCTCAAAAGTTTATTTGGAACTTAGGAGCTGATTGTTTCTCTTTAAATGGTAACTCAATAAATCTTGTTGATTAAAAYTTGTTAGAAGACCTAGCATTGGTATTGGCATTGKCCCATCCTTTACTTCCTCCATTTTAGAATTAGTCTTAAGTTCCATATCCATGGCTGGCATAGCTGTTGCAGGTCTTGCAACTACAAATAAAAAATGTATTTGTATGATCTGCAACAGAAAAGAATTCTATTTCTTCTTATCTTTCTGGGACGGAGACAGTGGCAGTTTAAGTTCTTAAAGAAATCATATTATCATAGTGATGATCTATGTCATTTTATCGACCTAAACTGATCTGTATCTAGATAATACTATGTGCATTATTCAGTGTATTGCTAATGGAACACTGAATTTGAACAATGGAAGTAGTGGAATAAGTCACAACAGTGTAAACTCTCGAGTCTCTCTCTCTCTTCATGGTTGCTAATCCTTTAAATTCAGAAATTAGGCTGCAAATTTCCACAAAATCTAATGATTCCAACTATTGTGAACTTTAAAATTCCTTACTAAAGGGAGGATAATTACTTTGGTTGCTTTTTGGAAGATTGTGGAATCTTGGGTTCGTAATACTTTTAAGAAATCCACACAAACCAGTTAATCATCCACTTTTTAGAAATTATCCACACAAACCAGCATCTATCATTAGTCATATTCTTGAGCTTTTGGGCTAAGGTGCACTACAACTCGATCTATCCTGAAGGTCAGTTTGGTCTTTTTGATCAACTATAACACACTTGTATTCTAGTTTTACATCAGAAGAATCGGGTTTTCTATCGTTTACTATATAGTTAAATGATGACGGAATTTGGTTGGAACAGAGTTTCTGCCCCTGGAATACAGGAAGAAGAAAAGGTGGTGGAATTTTAAACACATGCATCAGGCATATCTGGATTGAAAGAGAGAAAGAAAGGATTTGCTTGCAGGTAGGGATGGCATTCTTATTTAGTTAATTAAAATCTATAGCAGCAAGTTAATAAGTTTTTATATATATATATATATATATACATATATAATTTTACATCATCATGTACAACCCTCTTTTTTTTGGTTCTTTTAAAAGCTACCAGATGCTGATGCTGATGAACACTTGCTTAATTCTGCAAAATCAAGGGTCATTAGGAACCTATCTTTTGGAAACGAATTGGCACATGAATGTTTAGAACACAAATATCAAACTTGAGGGTATATAGTCGTAATTTTTCCAAACTTTCTTGTCTTCTATTGTATTTACATGTGTGACTTATCTGTTCTACACTAGTCTTAGTTTTTCTTCCTTAACCACCAACTGTCAGTAATGTGCTTTGTTCGATCTATTCTCCTCACATATGTCACTAATAGGCTAATACCATGATAGCATATAAATTATTTGGATTTCAAACTCCTTATACCATGATAGCATATTAATTAGTAGACAATACACTCACAGGCACTATAATTTGGCAGTATAGGTTCAAATTGTTTTAAGTTCTATTATATTATTAGTTTCAAGAAGAGAACTTACATCTGCGACCTTTGCAACAGAAGATTCTCTCAATAACTTTACCCAGGGAAATTGCGAAGCAGTTACACTAGAAAATGCACGTCCAAAATAGTCAGCAAACCTCATCAACTGTATCTTTTGTTGTGCCTCGAAATAATCTAAAGAAAAAACACATATACGATGCAACAAGCACCAAACTCACCAGATGTAAGTTTTTTTTACAGAATAAACATGTGAGTTATTCTTTGTTTCTGGAAAAAAGGAAATAAATGTGAAGTTTGATGGTAACTTGGTGGTTGCCATAGAGACCTGTTGGAAATTGGAGAATCTCTCCCTGATAAGCTGCGTTGAGTATGAACAAGAGGCTACTTTGTATATGTTTTCCTAGGATCGTTAGAACTAGACTAACTAACTAGAGATCACAACGGCTTCATTACAGGTAACTTTGCGATACCATGAACTCATTTATACAAAGCAAAATAATTGAAAGATAAGTAAAACAAGTTTTAAACTCGTAGCGAGGAGTTTGATCATGGAATTTCTATTTTATTGCATGGACAAATAAATAGTTTCAAGATGATAGTAAATATACTGGTGCTGGTCTTCTGAATTCTAAAATCACTTGCATATCTCATCATCTTTTTGGCTTCAAAGCTGTTAAACAAAATTCCTCAGGCAATATATTTCTGCTGGCTCAACATACTTAAACCTTGTTTTATGCCCAAACTGACAGCAAAGTTAACTGGAAAAATGCTACAATCTCTTTGGAATAACTAGATCTGATGGTTCTGCATGACCATAGCTTATCAGTTTGGCTTTTTTGCTTAGAAGCAAGAACCCTCCTATTTAGATATTTATAATATAATACTCATGCATTATATTATAATATTATGTGTATATATAAATGTGTGTGTATATATTATAATATTTGTCAATGATATGTTTGTATATGTCTAGCATCACATATGGTTTCTAACTTAACCATGCATTACCCATATCAACCATGGTTAAGTTAGATGGTCAGGTCTTACACTTGTATAACCATGCACCATATATATACATTGTCTAGCTCAAGTTAGTCTACAGACTTTGACACAGAATAAGTCGTATCTGCAAATTGAATTTGAGAAAACTCAAAATCTCAAAGATGTAGATATATGTTTTATCTTTCCAATGCAACTGGAATCATGAATTTTAGAGCTTTGAGGTGAAAGTTGTGTTCAAAAATCTCAAAGATGTAGATATAAAGTTTAATCATTTATCTTACAAGATTATTATGGAACTTAATAAAATTTTATAATCTTGTTCTTCAATCACGTTTTTGTAGGTTAGGGATGTTGTTCATCATAAAGGAGGGAAAGTTTGGTTAGAGCATATGGATTGTTTATTACAATTGAAGACGTTATTGGAGCAACAATCACATAGCCTTGTCCTTTCACTTTGGTATGTTAATCTTTTAACACTTGTGAGTTTTAGCAAGTGTAGAATTTTTTTATTACACAACTTTAAGCTCATATATCTGTTTTTTAATTGTAGATTGTGCATGACGAAGATTGATATCTCTCGTTTGTAAGACACAATATATAAGATTTTTTGTATTTGCGTAATTCTTGTTAAGTACTTCGTTTTGTCATGATACAACTTTGTGGTGGATACATAGCTTGATAGTTGGTACTCATGTAAGTACTTGTACAACTTTAAATTTTGTTCTATCAAATTAATTCGTAAAACTTTCATATATGCTTCTAAATGTAATATTACAGAAGGATTTTATAATTGGATGATGTGTCTTGCATTATAGTCATTGAGGACGCTTGTAGTATTAATTATTATAGCCTATTAGGACACTTTTTTAGTATTACTTAGTTCATTTTTTAGGACACTAAAATTTGTTTCATAACAACATTTTTTGGGACATTGAATTTTGTCCTATAAAAACATTTTTTGGGACGCCCATATTTGTTTCTAAATGTAAATATTTTGTGACAACATAAAGTGTCCTATATTATAATCTATTAGGACACTTTTTAGTGTTACTTAAACCATTTTATAGGACTATGGGTTTTGTATCATAATCCTAGAGTTTTTTAGGACACTCAAATTCATCCTATTAATCTAATACAACACCTTTAGATGAGACAAACACATTTTTTGTCCTATAAACTTAAATGTCCTATTAACTACCTTATTAGGACACTAATGAGTGTCCTATAAAGCCTTTTTTGTTGTAGTGATATATTTTTTTAATAAATTATGTGTTATATGCAATGTATGATGTGAGGTGTTAAAACTGTTATTATTCAACAAGATTGCTTTTTAGATTTACTATGATAATTATGGATTTATAAAAGGGTATTTTATATCTTTTTAAATAAAAAAGATATGTTCCTACCAAGCGTGGTGACGTAAGTCTGTTTTGGTATGAAACTATATTTTGGGAAACCTTCCTACCAAGCGTGGTGACGTAAGTCTGTTTTGGTGTGCTAGTGGATTTTGTAAAACTGTTTCTACCAAGCATGGTGACGTAACTCTGTTTTGGTATGAAACTGGTTTTTAAGTGGTAGTTCCCCCAGACGTGGTGACTTTTGTCTGTTCTGGCTTGAAATTGGGAACTGGTACTTTCAGACGTGGTGACTTATGTCTGTTCTGATAAGTAGCCCTGTTTTGATGGAGGAATAAGGATGACATATCAAGGAGAGGTGTACTTGGAATAAGGGTGGCATTGTCATATGTGAATAATATTATAACTCTTATTATTGTTACTAATTGGATTTAATAACTTTGAGTCATCATTTCTTTGTGACCTGATGAATTAAAGATATTATTCCTATTAGAAATAATAATTTAGATGTTATTGAGAAGGGATTATAGTTTGTCATAATAGGCAATTATTGCATTAAATCTTTTCTATTAATATTTACAAAGGAAATGTCTAATGATTCAAGAAGTTTTGCTTATAATATTTGTTTTATATTGAGAACGTTGGATCTTTAAGAAGAGGTATTTTATAGAACTGAGGTTTTGGGTATATCCTATTTTGCATGTTATTGTGAACTGCATCATTTGTTTGTATTGCAAAATATTTTTAAGCAAAGTTACTTTATCATATTTTGGTGTTCATCACCCTGCATTTGCAAGGAAGGGATTTACTCAGTAGACCCTTCTGGTCTAACCCTCATTTTCTGTCTTTAAAATATGTGGTGCAGGAATGACGGAGTCCAGGGATAATAAGGGGAAAGGAAAAATGTGATTATTTTCTTAACCTGTTATCTACTTTTGAAGATATGCTTTTGATGACTTACTTTGAATATGTTGTATTACATATGTTAGTACAAGATTCGTTTTGGAATTTTTCGTATGTAGATTTTGTACATATAAGAATCCTTGTACTAGTGGGACCTCATGTTGTAAATTATATTTCTATGTAATGAAATATGTGTTATATGCAAATATGGTGTTTGGGGGTGTTACACGGATTAACAATTTACCCATTGTGTATATTCATATTCACATTTTAAAAAATGTTTGCTTGTGATTTGTTCATTTAGATTAACAATTTGATCAAGATTAATTTTATTTAATTATAATACTTTGTGTAATTTGAATAGGTGATCATAATCCCAACAATCAAGCAACTATTAAATAGTAACCATTCATTAATTGATACAAAATGCAACTTACTTGTATGTATAATTTACCCTTATGTCCTCCATCCCTTAATCAATACCTTATTGAAACCTACCACAAACAATGAATCCTATTGATCCACTAGGTTAACATAGTTAACACTAAAAATTGAGTTAACAAAAGAACTTGCCCCTATATACATACATACATACATACATAGGGGCTGGTTCAAATAGAAACCAACCATATGGTACAAACTATGTGAACCGATCTTGATCGTTCATTTTATCATCAAACGGTTATTATTAAATGAGATTAAATAAACAATAATTTAATTAATGTATTAATTGATATGTGTATGAACAATTGTTCAAAGGGTAAATTGGTCAAACGGTCATTATTAAATGAGTATTAAAAAATAATCAATTAATCATTAAATTAATTGGGTTGCTTATGAACAACTGTTCACAAGGTATTTTGGTAATAAATCCTCACGCATCGTGAA
>NC_037528.1:30614860-30619683 GCF_001531365.2 Cynara cardunculus var. scolymus | reverse complement strand
ATAGTTTGTACCATATGGTTGGTTTCTATTTGAACCAACCTCTACATACATATACATATATCAATTATAATCGGTTTTTTGTTACATTTTATTGTTATGTAAATAAAAGCATACATAATATTATATTAAATAGTCATGTAAATAACATGATAAGTACAATCGAAAGTACAATCGAAAGCATACATATTATTATATTCAATGGTCATGTAAATAACATGATAAGTACAATCGAAAGTTTAGGAAAAATATAAAAACGAAAATAAAAAAAGAACCGTGAAATCCAACAAAACATCAAAAGATAATGCTAGGATTAGTCTTCTTGAAGTAAATCTGGAAAAAGAATAACAATTAAGAAACATATTGAAGTTTTGAGATTATATCATAGATTTTAATACATACATTCAAAATATAATTATTGAACCGTTGTTACCATCAAAACTCTACACTGTCAAGAACAAACCCTCAATTCAATTGAAAAAACTTGAGAAAAATATAGAAGACAAAAATAAAAATGAACTCTAAAGTCCCAACAAAAGTCAAGAATAGTACCTAAATTAGTATTCTTACAGTAAACTTGAAAAACAATCTTGTTGAATAATAATAGTTTATAAAATGAAAGAACAAATCAAGTGATGGAGAGAGAGAAAAAAAAAGTTGACTTGAAAAAAGATTTTGTTGAAGAAATAGGGTTTGTAAAATGAAGAGTACATCAAATAATAGAAGAGAAGAATAATACCTAAATTAGAGTTATCATAGTAAATCTAAAAAGCAATCTTGTTGAATAATAACAGTTTAAACCCAATAATAAACATTTTAAATTACATAAATGTCTTAGAATATTAAACACTTAAAATTATCAAATATAAGTTATCCGGACAAGTTATCCGGATATACAATCTGGACAATACTTGTCCCTTTTGTCCGATTTACTAATCCGGACAACCCTTGGTCGATTAAGACTAAATCGCATGACTCATGTCCGGTATAAGGCAATCTGGACAACACATGATCGATTTAAATCCCCATTTCTTCTGCCAACATGTCCCTAGTTACATATTCAGGGTGTGGCATTGATCTTTCCTGAACATTCCCAGAATGGGATTCTTCAGGTTCAGAATGAACTTCAGTAAGACCCCTTCCTTGAGACTGATTTCTTCCTCTGCCTCATCCTCTTGGTCTTCCCCGACCTCTATTTCCGGACGTGCTAGTTGGAAGATTAACAGGTGGCTCTTCCCTTTCTTTAGACTCTAGACGAGCCGTTCTTTCAGATCTTCTAGTTCGGCTAGACATCTGCAGATTTTAATATTAATAATCACGTATTCACGTTTCCAAATATAATGAAGTATTAAAGTTCAATTATGTACCTGTAAATTCATAATTACACTGGCCAGATGTAATAAAAATTTACCTTACACACTGTTCTTTCAACCCATCATATTTATTTCCAATGGTGCTAACTATGTCCGGGATCCTTAACATGCAATAAAACAGTTTAAGTCTAGGTATCATGCTGTTAAATACCTAAATCCCTTAAACTCAGGCTCTGATACCACTTTCTGTAATACCCCATACTACATGTACATTGCATGTAACACATACTTCATTCAGAAGAAATACATGTTTATAAATATATCACTCAGGTCCCTTAGTACAAGAATCTATCAGTATGAAACACATGATCCAAAAATTCAAAATACATTTCTTGTACTAATCAATATTCATCAGTCAAAACTATATATCAAGACAAATCTTCATTCAGATATGCATATAGGAAAATATCACATTTTCCCCTTCCCCTTACCATCCGTACCTCCTCCAATACAAATTTAAAATCACAAAACCAGGGTTAGACCGAAAGATCTAGCGAGTTACCCTATTTATGTTATTGTAGGGTGAAAATTACCAAAACTTTGTATAAAATAATATTTTCATATATATAGCAAATATATGAACAAATAAGAACATAATACCAGTACCTTTCCACTTTTCAAGCCAAACATTCAGCTATTCAAATAATATGCTTCAAATTATTATAGGTTTGAACCAACCAGGTTTCATATAATGCCACTTTTAAACATTTTTTCGTTAAACAAGGTTTATTTAAAGTTTCAGGCCAAACCTGTTATCCCCTTGTTTATAACATTCAGACTATGATTTCCAATAAAAACCTTGATCCTAAATCTTTAAATCACAAAGATATAAAGATTCCAGACCACAGTAATCTTAAGGGATATAATAGTGAGACTTATATATAACACACACACATACAATTGCCACCATTATATCCAAATGTACACCTCTCCTTGATATGCCACCCTTATCCCATGGTACACCTTTTCTTGATATCCCACCCTTATCCCATAGTACACTTCACCTTGATATGCCACACTTATTTCCTCATCAAAACATTTCACAAAACTATTCCATTTAGACCGCAGTCAATGGAATTATCAGTTCAAAATCATCTTTATCAAAATTCCCAATTATATAAAAAAACAAGTCAAAATGCAAATCCGGTCAAAATAGACTTGGCCGGACTTCATCTCCGGTCAAACCTTAACCGATTTACTAATCCTGTCAATACAAAACCCTTGTCCGATTTACTAATCCGGACAACTCTCTCTCAAGCTTTTTCCGATTTAACACTTAAGAGAATTCCAATATTTTTGTCTGAATAACAAATCCGGACAACACATCGCCCAAGGCTTGTCCGGTTTAAAATAATCCGGTCAACACATGGTCGTATTCATACTTCTCCGTTTGAAATATTTATAAATAGCATCAAAGTTCATAAATCGCTCAACCTTTAAACCGGTTAAAACATGTCCGGTTTAAGACTAAACTACTCAACCCTCTTTGTCCGGTTTAATCTAAATAGACTAAGCTTTGTCCGATTTATTATTAAATCGCCCAATGGATGACACTCATACGGTTTAAACTTCAAACTAGATAAAAAGGTGATATAAACAATTCATGCATAAAGAATGTAAATCATTTTAGATCACTCACCTTAAAATTCTTTTGAAACCAATTTGAATCTACTTTGCTCCAAAAAGAATCCGGTCAACCTCTTTTACTTAAATCGCACACTCACTTTGAAAAATAGCAAGAGGAATGAAATGGAGATTGAATCCTCCATTTATACCTTTCCAAAACAGGATGGCGGCTAAACCGCCTCCTACACATGCATGTATTCACATAACTCATGCATGCATCCATTCATGCGTATACCATGCATGTGTGTGTGTATATATATATATATCATGCATACATATGCAGCCACATATATATAATCTCATACATGCATCTACATCATGCACATAATTTCACACCCTAGCATGATCAAATATATCAATTTATCATGCTGTCACGTAATCATATATAACAAATAATCACATATTCATTACCTGAGGTGATAACCAAGATTCAGTTATCACATAAGTGTTGTGTGATTTAGCTATAAATCGGACAAACGTGAGCAGGTTAAGACTAATTCGCTGGTTATATCGACCTGCTTTGTCTTAAACCGGACAAAGAGTAGATGATTTATGTATAAATCGCTCAAGTGTTATGCGATTTAGTTTTAAACCGGACATGTCTTAACCGGTTTAAAAGTTGAGCGATTTATGAACTTTGATTATATGTTAAGTATATTTAACGATGAAGTAGGAATACGACTAAATGGTGACTGGTTTATTCTTAAATCGGACAAAACCTTAAATTATGAGTTGTCCGGATTGGTAAATCGGACAAGCTATGTGAAGTGTTGTCTGGATTTGTTATCCGGACAAGGTTGATTGGATTAATGGTAAATCGGACAAGCCTTGGGCGATTTGTTGTCCGGATTTGGTAAATCGGCCAAGACTTGACCGGAGATGAAGTCCGGCCAAGTCTATTTTGAACGGATTTGTATTTTTGACTTGTTTTTATATATAAATAGGGAATTTTGAAAAAGTTATATTTTGAATTGATAATAATTCCATTGACTACGGTCTATTTTATATGAAATTGTTTTTGTGAAATGTTTTGATGAGGAAATAAGGGTGGCATATCAAGGAGAGGTGTACCATGAGATAAGGGGGGCATATCAAGGAGAGGTGTACCATGAGATAAGGGTGGCATATCAAGGAGAGGTGTACCATGAGATAAGGGTGGCATATCAAGCAGAGGTATAACATGGGATAAGGGTGACATATCAAGGAGAGGTGTACATCTGGATATAAGGGTGGCATTGGTATGTGTATGCAATATAATATAACCTCTACTATCATATCCCTTAAGATTACCATGGTCTGGAATCTTTATTTCTTTGTGACTTAAAGATTTAGGATCAGGGTTCTTATTGGAGATCATAGTTTGAATGTTATAGAGAAGGAGATAACAGGGTTGGCCTGAAACTTTGTATAAACCTTGTTTGAATGAAAAGGTTTAAAAGTGGCACTATGTTAATTTGGTTAATATAAACCTATTTAGAGTTGATGTATTATTTGCAAGTAGTGAAATTTGGCTTGAAAAGTAACAAGGTATTAGTACCAGGCCCTTACTTGATACATATATTTGTTATATATATAAAAAGTTGTTTTACATAAGTTTGGTGATTATCACCCTGCAATGACATAAATAGGGTAACTCACTAGGCCTTTCAGTCTAACCCTCATTTTGTGATTATAAATATGTATTGCAGGAAGTACTGAAGGTAAAGAAAAAGGAAAAATGTGAAAACAGGATAAATGGAGATTGAATCCTCCATTTATACCTTTCCAAAACAGGATGGCGGCTAAACCGCCTCCTACACATGCATCTATTCACATAACTCATGCATG
>NC_037528.1:30608201-30613925 GCF_001531365.2 Cynara cardunculus var. scolymus | reverse complement strand
GTACCATGAGATAAGGGTGGCATATCAAGGAGAGGTGTACATCTGGATATAAGGGTGGCATTGGTATGTGTATGCTATATAATATAATTTTACTATCATATCCCTTAAGATTACCATGGTCTGGAATCTTTATTTCTTTGTGACTTAAAGATTTAAGATCAGGGTTCTTATTGGAAATCATAGTTTGAATGTTATAGACAAGGAGATAACAGGTTTGGCCTGAAACTTTGTATAAACTTCGTTTGAATGAAAAGGTTTAAAAGTGGCACTATGTTAATTTGCTTAATATAAACCTGTTTAGAGTTGATGTATTATTTGCATGTAGTGAAATGTGGCTTGAAAAGTAACAAGGTATTAGTACCAGGCCCTTACGTGATTCATATATTTGTTATATATATGAAAAGTTGTTTTACATAAGTTTTTGGTGATTATCACCCTGCAATGACATAAATAGGGTAACTCACTAGACCTTTCAGTCTAACCCTCATTTTATGATTATAAATATGTATTGCAGGAAGTAYTGAAGGTAAAGGAAAAGGAAAAATGTGAAAATTTCCCTATATGTTTATCTATATGAAGAGTGGATGATGATATGTATAGTTTTGATAAAAGAAATTGGATTAGTGCAGGAATTGTATTTTGAATTTTTGGATCATGAATTTTGTAATAGTAGATTCTTGTACTAAGGGACCTTGTGGTGTAAAAACATGTATTTTCTTGTATGTGAAGTATATGTTACATGCAATGTGTGAAATGGGGCATTACACTTCAGGTCTAACCCTCATTTTGTCTTTCTAATATGTATTGAAGGAACAGCTGGGTTACATGATAGTAAAAGGAAAGAGGAAAATGTAATTATTTTTCTATGTGCCTAACCATATGAAGATCAGCTTATGGATAAATATAGTTTTGAGGATATATGTTATGTAGTACAAGAATTTGTATTTTGGAATTTTTGATTGTGTACTTCGTACATTAATTTTTTGTACTATGGGACCTAAGTGAAGTAATACATATATTTCTTTAAATGAAGTATGTGTTATATGCAATGTGTGATGTGGGGTGTTACATTTAGAGTCTAGGGTTGTGTCGCCTACTATCGAACACCTAATCCCAAAAGATCCAAATTAGGTGCCCGTGTTATTAAAAACATATTCATGGGATATGCTAGAAATGGAAAGGCTTATAGATCATTGGAGAACGATTCAGGAGTTATAGTAGAATCCAGGGATGTGGAATTCTTTGAAGACAAGTTTTCAGAAGATGCTGCAAACTCATAACCAACATTGGTCTCTAATCTTTCTGGTACATCTCGTGATAGTTTCAAAACCTCAAATAAGGTTGACGAACGACGTAGAAGTACAAAAGAAAGAAAATAGAAAAGTATAGGAGATGATTTCTTCTCATAAGTGGTAGAAGGGAAACAAAAGAAAGTGATAAGAGAGGTCATTTTCTCAACTAATACCGAAGATGATCTTAAGACTTATAAAGAGGCCATATCTTCAAAGGATAATCTACTATGAAAGGAAGTAATGAACGATGAAACAAACTCTATCATGGGAAACAAAACTTAAGAATCGGCTGATTTACCCAAGGGAGTGAAACCCATAGGTTCTAAGTGGGTATTTAAAAGGAAGCTACACCCAGATGGTTCAATATCAGCTTTTGAGGCTAGATTGGTGGCTAAAGGATATAGATAGAAAAAAGGAGTCGATTACTTCGAAACCTATGCTTCAGTTGCTAAAATTATTTCTATTCGAACTCTTATAGCAATTTCAGCCACAAAGGCCTGTACGTTTATCAGGTGGATATGAAAACAGCCTTTCAAAATGGTTATTTAAACGAAGAGGTTTGTATAGAGCAACCTGAACGGTTTAAAGTACCTGGACAAGAGAAAAAAATTTGCAGACTTGTTAAATCTCTATACGGGTTAAAACAAGAACCAAACAGTGGCATGAAATATTTGATACAACTATCACTGCTTTCGAGTTCCGACATAATGGGGTCGACCGATGCATTTACTCAAAACGCATGAAAGAATCCAATGTGGTAATCGATCTTTATGTTGATGATATGTTGATAGAAGGTAACTTGAAATAGAAAACTATTTATCCTCGAACTTTAAGATGAAAGATCTTGGAGAAGTAGATACCATTCTTGGGATAAAGATAAAAAGGTTAGAATCTCAAATCTCTCTAAGTCAGTCCCACTACATAGAGAAGATATTGACTAAGTTTCAACACTTGAATATAAGGGAGTTCAACACTCCATTTGATTTAAGTGTGAAACTCGATATAAACTCTTGTAGAGTAATGAATCAACTAGAATAAGCTAGTGCAATAGGACACATGATGTACGTAATGCATTGCACTACATCGGATATTTCTTTTACTATGAGTAGATTGAGTCAATATACTAGAAATCTAGATCTAGATCTAGATCACTGGAAAGCAATCAGTAGAGTATTTGGTTACTTGAGAAGAACCATTGATCTAGAGTTGACATATACGACACATCTAAAGATCTTGGAGGGATACTCTGATGCCAGTTGGATAGATCACTCAAGTGATACTAAATCCACAAAGTGGGTGATTTATGCTCTTGTTGGTAGAGCGATTTCTTCGACCAACAACAAACAAACGTATATCACCATTCGACTATGGAATCTGGTTGAACATATTAGAAGTCTATTGACTGGTATCCATTTATGGCCTCGTCCAACTCCTTTGATTCCCATGTATTGTGACAGTGAGACCACATTGTCAAAAGTATACAATCCCATTAGTATTGTGTTTGTAAAGTCTTGTGGGAATTTGGAAGATCCACTAACCGAGCCTCTAATGAGAGACTTCGTGTGATCAACTACCAGGGGCATGGGTTTGAACTATGCAGAATCAGTTAGTGATGAAAACCCAACTTGGATTTACTGTTCCCATCTACCAAGTTTAAAGGGTAATAACAAGTCACTTAACCTATAGAAGGTACTATCAACTGATTGATCCATGTAAGGTAAAAGATAGTACGGTGTCGTCGAGAATAAGGTTGAGTTAATCTCTTAACAAAGTTTAGAGGCATCTTAGAAACAAAGATGTTATAGAATTTCTCTTAGATGACTAAGAGGTGGTGTCGCCTCAAATGAAAAGGAGTGGTTCCTCTTCTAATAAATCATAAAATAGGGTTTAGCGCATGACCATTTTCACACTTAGTAAGAAAGCAAAGATGATAGATGATGTGTGTAAGTAAGCCATAGTGATAACAAGATTCAAGTTTTAACTCCTAAGGATACCATTGAATTGATTCCTTCTTGCATGCTTACGTCAAACAAGGTTTAATCTCAATGACACCACTGTGACATTATCTACTATAAATGTCAGAAAACTTCCCAACCTGGTGGGGGATTTTTGGAAATATTAATGAATTGATAGGAAGAGAAAACTTAAAGAGCCTTATAAGGATTGATCCCTTATTGGGTTTTGAACTTATTAGTGGACTCATGGTAGGGGTCATGAGTGGAAGGTCCAACGCACACGTATGCACGGAGGTGCACTCCGCACGTTGCATCAAAGCTGAAGGGGCCTCTCCTCGAGCTCCCAAGTATCTTTTTGGTACAAGTTACAGAAAGAGTTAGATAGTTATTGTTTAATTAAAAATTGTAAATTATCAGTAATTATCTTAAGTTTAACAGATTAATTTTGGATTATATATGATTAAACTCTTAAATTAACTAAAAACATGGTTAATTCGGTTGGAGACTTAGTCTCTAGCATGAGCCTTAAACTTGGGGAATGAGACACAAGTTTAAGGGGTATAACCAGTATTTAATAAATATTGAGTTAAACCTCCTCTAAAACAACACACATGAAAATCTACTACCTTTCTCTCTCGCTTTCTGTTTCACAGTACTGTTTTCTTCCTACGTGTTTTATGCGTCAACTTCGCTTCTAATTTGTTATCATAATTGTTGATAAACAAAATACGTTACTACATCAAATCATAGGGCTTTGCGACTAGAAGACACACAGCTTAATAGGGTGGTCGTATAAAATCTTTGAGGACAGGTTTATATCGTGCATTTCTAGTTTCATCATCATCTCAAACGGGTTGGTTTTTAAAATTCATGTCCTACGGTTTAAATTTTGTTCACTAAGGTAGCGTTTGATACGCAGACGTGACTAGACAGAACTGGACAAGACAAGAGGGTAGGACTAGGCAGGAGTGGAAGGGACAAGACTGAACAGAACAAGTGTCTGTCTGGTGTTTGGTACGACTAGGACTGGACAGGACAAAACTATATAAATTGCCTCCAAAAGTTATTTTATGATTTTATATACCATTTAAAAGTTACAGTTAACACATATAAGGTAATAATTTAATTTATAAACATTTTTCATATACATAAATATAAAATAGTACCAAATATGAATGAATTTTTTTATATAATTGATGGTAGTTTGAAAAAGCCCGATTCATACAAAGGAGAAATTATGTTTTGTTCGGTTTGGAAGATCCTTATCAATTGGTGAAGAAACGTTGAAGATCGTTGCAACAACAATGGTTGTAGAGGTATTAGCATTGGTATATAATTGGTAGACGATGGTGGTTGTGGAAGACGTGAAGATGGTAGATAGTGGTGGTGATGGTGGCAGTCGACAGTGGTGTAGGAGGTAGTTGTGGTGGAGGTAGGTGTGATGGTGGGCAGTGGTGGTGGTTATGGTGATGGTGTTCGACGATACTAGTGGTGGTGGAGATAAACGGTGATGGTTATAAAGGATGTGAATATGGTAGATAATGGTAGTGGTAGCCGATAGTGGTGGCCGACAATGGTAGTGCTGGCCGATGGTGGTGGTTATGGTGGAGGTGAGGTGGCCTATGGTGGTCGCAATGAATGGTGTTGTTCAATGGCCAATGACGGTTATGGAGATGATGAAGGAAGTTGTTGTAGTAGAAGAGAAGGTGGAGGTGGCCAATGGTGCTAGTGGCGATTGAAGGTGGTGGTCGATGGCCGATGTTGGTTATGGAGATGGTGATAGACGGTGGTGGTCGATGGTCGATAATGGTTGTGGATGTGGCCGACAGTGGCTACCGGTGGTGGCGGCGGCCGCAACGAGCGGTGGTGACCACTAAGACAAATACCTTGTTAAGGTTATAGGACTAAATTCGTAGTTTACTTCTTTCTTAACAAACGTTAGACAAAGGGGGCCCTCCTTTGGTTTACTAAAATTCAACACAATTGGAATGACATATTCCATCAACTCAGTGTCATCAATTCTTTTGTATTAGCGGGGATATTGTTATATGCATCCTTTTTAATATTAGAATCATGTTAAGTCATACAATAAAAACTGAATAAGTATGTCTTGATGTTGCCGTATATAAGAAGAGAAAATTTATAGGCAGGGATGTTCTAGATTTCATTCACTCACATATATGATGAAATTTGATTCCATTTCCTCATAATTTTGTTAAAAATACAAAATTACAAATGGATGAACCCTATTCCATTAAAAGTTGTTCCATTATTACTATTAATATTAGTGTTTGACACCATTTGTTGTACGGTGACTGTATTTTTTTTAGAAATTAATTAAATATCACTTAGGAAACTAAGTGATATTAAATATAATAAATGTTTCATTTATTAATGAGAGAGTTAATAATAAGTATTTAATTATGTACATTAATTATAATACTTGGGATCTGTAAGTCCACTATAAGATCAATCTT
>NC_037528.1:30596866-30607435 GCF_001531365.2 Cynara cardunculus var. scolymus | reverse complement strand
TATACAAAAAACGAGAACTTTTAAATAGTTAATAATACCAATATCGATATAATTTTTTCCTCCAAATTTTTATAATATCTTCAAATTTATATATTATATTTAAAAATAAAAGCATTATCATATTTTTAAAACCACATAAAAAAATGTATTATAACATCAACAAAGAGAAAGAATAAAACGAAACATTAAAATCGATATGTATAGACAATGAATATTCTATACTTATAGAAATATGTTCAACGGTGATTTCATGATATTTTCCTTTATACTGTTCATATCGTAAACGAAATTAACAATTCGCTTCAAAAATGTTTACTTGTGATTTGTTCACTCGGATTGTGATAACCGGGTTCTGGTTATTACCTAATGTATTGATTATGTGAATTAATTGTTTATGTGGATACATGCTTACATGGGTTATATATGTGAGTATGTGTATTTTTAGGCATATCTTATGTAGATATATATATATATATACATATATGTGTATAAAATATATGTGTGAAGTGTGTATGCATGAGGAGTATGCATAAGCTTATGTATGTATGTATGTAAGAAATGTTACGTGTACATGCATGCATATGGGTGAGGGCCTGGATGGCCGACCTTTCCTGTTTTAAAAGGGTATAAAAGGGAGAGTTTGATCTTCATTTCATTCCCTTGCCATTTTTGAAATTCTGTGAGTGATATTGAAAAGAGTTGTCCGATTATCCAAGAGGAGTTTAGCAATCTTCTTCAAAATCTGAGTTTGTACTTAAGGTGAGTGATTTTTAAAACCTTTTTGCATAAAATTTGTTACTGGTTTTACTTGAATGTTGTTTATTATTGGAAATAAATCAGTATTTTAATTAAAGATCTTTATTCGGACAAAGGGTAATCGGACTAAGTATAAATCGGACAAAGCTTATCCGGATTACTCTTAAACCAGACAAGAGGTGACCAACTTAGTTGTAAATCGCTCAAGAGTCATGCGATTTAGGGAGTTAGTGAGATTTTGAATTATGTAAATCGGACAAAGGTTTTAAACGGAGAAGTATGAATACGACCAAGGGCTGTGCAGTTTAGTCTTAAATCGCCTAAGGGTTGTGCGGACTACTTATAAATCGATCAAGTATTGAGTGGTTTAGTTTTAAATCGATCATGTGTTGTCCGGATTACTTATGCCGGACATAAGGATATATGCATAATATGTATATATATATACATATATATGTGTATAAAATATATATGTGAAGTGTGTATGCATGAGGAGTATGCATAAGCTTATGTGTGTATGTATGTAAGAAATGTTATGTGTACATGCATGCATATGGGTGAGGGCCTGGATGGCCGACCTTTCCTGTTTTAGAAGTGTATAAAAGGGAGAGTTTGACCTTCATTTCATTCCCTTGCCATTTTTGAAATTTTGTGAGTGATCTTGAAAAGAGTTGTCCGATTATCCAAGAGGAGTTTAGCAATCTTCTTCAAAATATGAGTTTGTACTTAAGGTGAGTGATTTTTAAACCTTTTTGCATAAAATTTGTTACTGGTTTTACTTGAATGTTGTTTATTATTGGAAAGAAATCAGTATTTTAATTAAAGATATTTATTCGGACAAAGGGTAATCGGACTAAGTATAAATCGGAC
Source organism: Cynara cardunculus var. scolymus (assembly GCF_001531365.2). Classification (NCBI taxonomy): domain Eukaryota; kingdom Viridiplantae; phylum Streptophyta; class Magnoliopsida; order Asterales; family Asteraceae; genus Cynara; species Cynara cardunculus. Next base: position 30,605,809 of record NC_037528.1, on the reverse strand, counting down.
AAAGTTTGTCCGGATTACTCTTAAACTGGACAAGAGGTGACCGACTTAGTTGTAAATCGCTCAAGAGTCATGCGATTTAGGGAGTTAATGAGATTTTCAATTATGTAAATCGGACAAAGGTTTTAAACGGAGAAGTATGAATACGACCAAGGGTTGTGCAGTTTAGTCTTAAATCGCTTAAGGGTTGTGCGGACTAGTTATAAACCGATCAAGTATTGAGCGGTTTAGTTTTAAATCGATCATGTGTTGTCCAGATTGCCTTATACCGGACATGAGTCATGCGATTTAGTCTTAATCGACCAAGGGTTTTCCGGATCACATTCGACCGAATTGTCCATTGTTAAGAACTCCACAACTGACAATGGGCAGTAATGCGTCGGGTACTCGGGGAAGACCTACTGTGAACAGAGGAGGGCAAGGAGGGGCGCGGGGACAGTCCTTCCAAATGACTAAGAACGAGGCCGAAGCATCACCGGATGTAATAATAGGTACATTTCTTCTGAATTCAATACGTGCTAAGGTGTTATTTGACTCTGGTGCAAACTTTTMGTTTGTATCACCATTGTTTGCTCAAACTGCATGWCYRAATTCTGTGATACTTGATGATGAATTAGTAGTTGATACTGCTAATAATCAGGAAACTGTTACAAGTGTGTTCAATAACTGTATTATTGTTATTGAGGGCTGTGAACTTCCGATTCGGTTATTTCCTATGTCGATGAAGGAATTTGATGTAGTAGTGGGTATGGACTGGTTGCAAGGTATCAGGCTAGTATTATTTGTAATAAAAAAATGATCAGAATTACCCGGCCAGATCAAGGAACAATTGTTATTTATGGTGATCATCAGAATCACCATACCAGTATTTCGACAGTAATGAAAGCTCAGAAAAGTATTCGAAAAAAAGTGCCAAGGATGTTTAGCATACGTAATTGATCTGAAGAAAGAAAAGGGAAAAGAAGAATCAATTCCGATTGTTAGTGAATATCAAGAAGTCTTTCCAGAAAACTTATCTGGATTACCACCAGACAGAGTCATTGAATTCCGAATTGATCTTGTACTAGGAGCTGCACCAATAGCAAAGGCACCATACAGGTTAGCTCCATCTGAATTGAAGGAATTGGTTGCACAGTTGAAAGATTTAACTGACAAAGAATTTATTAGGCCCAACACTTCACCTTGGGGGTGCTCCAGTCTTATTTTTCAAGAAGAAAGATGGGTCTATGCGAATGTGTATAGACTATCATGAATTAAATAAGTTGACAATMAAAAATAAATATCCTTTACCAAGGATTGAGGACTTATTCGACCARTTRGTGGGAGCAAGTTATTTCTCCAAGATTGATTTAAGGTCAGGGTATCATCAGCTCAAAGTCAGGGAAGAAGATGTTGCCACAACAACATTTAGAACTAGGTACGRCCATCACGAATTCTTAGTTATGCCATTCGACTTAACTAATGCACYCGCAACCTTTATGGATTTGATGAATAGGGTATGTAAGGAATATCTTGATAAATTCGTTATTGTRTTTATCGATGATATTCTTATATACTCTAAGACTGAAGAAGAACATGCAAAACATCTTCGTCTGATATTAGAACTATTAAAGAAAGAAAAGTTGTACGCAAAGTTATCTAAATGTGAGTGCTGGTTAAGAGAAGTCCAATTCATGGGTCACGTCATTTCAGAATCAGGGGTAAAAGTAGATCCAGCGAAAATAGAAGCAGTTGCAAGATGGAAAGCTCCAAAAAATCCTTCTGAAGTCCGAAGCTTTTTGGGATTGGCCGGCTATTACCGTAAGTTCATTCAGAACTTTTCTAAGATAGCCATGCCATTGACTAAATTGACTCGAAAGAACATTAAATTCCAGTGGAAAGAAGAACAGCAAGAAGCTTTTCAACTATTAAAGGATCATCTTTGCAGTGCACCGATATTGACTCTAGCAGATGGATCCGAAGACTTTGTGGTTTACAACGATGCTTCAAAGTTAGGGTTAGGATGTGTTCTAATACAGAAAAGAAAAATGATTTCTTATGCGTCAAGACAATTGAAAGATCATGAGAAGCAGTATCCAACCCATGACACGGAATTAGCTGAAGTGGTGTTTGCTCTGAAAATCTGGAGGCACTATCTTCTGGGAACRAAATGTCAGATTTATACTGATCATAAAAGTTTGCAACATTTGTTCAGCCAGAAAGAATTAAATATACGACAGTGTTGGTGGATTAAACTGGTTAATGACTATGATTATGAAATCCTCTACCACCCGGGAAAAACTAACGTGGTAGCTGACGCCTTGAGTAGAAAAGAAAGAAGTGGAACCATTAAAGCAGTGGCAATGAGAATGAATTTGGTCCCTGACATTCGTAAGGAAATTCAAAGATGTCAACAAGAAGCTATAAAAAAAGAATTTGTTAAAGCAGAAAAGTTGGGTAAGATGATTTCAACCTTGGAACAGAATGACGAAGGATTAATGTGCTTTCAAGGGAGATTTTGGGTACCATATTTTGGAGATATCCGWAACACTATATTAAAGGAAARCCATAAGTCTYGATACTCTATTCATCCAGGCACTAATAAGATGTATAGAGATTTGAAACCTTTTTATTGGTGGCCAGGATTGAAAAGAGACATAGCTAGATATGTGGAACAGTGTCTGACATGTTTACAGGTTAAGATTGACCATCAGAAGCCATATGGAAGTCTTCAATCATTAGAGATACCTGTATGAAAATGGGATCACATTACAATGGATTTCGTCATGAAATTGCCTCGAACTCAAAAGGGGTATGACGCAATCTGGGTAATTGTTGATCGTCTGTCTAAATCTGTGCATTTTCTGCCAATAAGAGAAAAGTACTCTTTAGAAAAGCTAGCACAGATTTACATCAAAAAAAATTGTAACCAGACACGGTGTTCCATTGTCTATTATCTCTGATAGAGATAGTCGGTTTACTTCAAAGTTCTGGGAAGGGTTGCAGAAAGCTTTGGGATCTGAAATCCTACTAAGCACAACTTACCATCCGCAAACTGACGGACAAAGTGAAAGAACTATCCAGACTCTCGAAGATATGTTGAAAAGTTGTATTATTGACTTCGGGGGATCGTGGGAAGATCATTTGCCATTAATAGAGTTTGCATATAACAACAGTTATCATTCCAGCATCCAAGCGGCACCGTATGAAGTATTATATGGACGTAAATGCCGAACGCCATTGTGTTGGAATGAGGTGGCTGAAAAATGGTTAATGGGTCCTAAAATTGTCCAAGAAACTTCTGAGAAGATCGAGCAAATCCGCGAAAGAATCAGAACAACACAAGATCGCTAGAAAAGTTATGCTGATAATCGTCGAAAACCGATTGAATTTGGTGTAGGTGATTTTGTGATGTTGAAAGTTTCACCATGGAAGGGTGTYATTAGATTTGGAAAGAAAGGTAAGCTCAGTCCAAGGTATATGGGGCCGTTCAGAATATGTAAACGAATTGGGCTAGTAGCATATCAGTCAGAGCTGCCAAAAGAACTGAGTCTGATTCATAACACTTTCCACGTGTCGAATCTGCGAAAATGTTTGGCCGATCCGAGTCTAACTATACCGATGCCAGAGATTATATTAGATGCCAAAAGACGTAATTCTTTTGAGGGGTGAATAATGTGATAACTGAATCTTGGTTATCACCTTAGGTAATGAATACGTGATTATTTGTTATATATGATTACGTGACAACATGATAAATTGATATATTTGATCATGCTAGGGTGTGAAATTATGTGCATGATGTAGTTGCATGTATGAGATTATATATATGTGGCTGCATATGTATGCATGCTATATATAGATATATACACACACACATGCATGGTATACGCATGAATGGATGCATGCATGAGTTATGTGAATACATGCATGTGTAGGAGGCGGTTTAGCCGCCATCCTGTTTTGGAAAAGTATAAATGGAGGATTCAATCTCCATTTCATTCTTCTTACTATTTTTCAAAGTGAGTGTGCGATTTAAGTAAAAGAGGTTGACCRGATTCTTTTTGGAGCAAAGTAGATTCAAATTGGTTTCAAAAGAATTTTAAGGTGAGTGATCTAAAATGTTTTACATTCTTTATGCATGAATTGTTTATATCACCTTTYTATCTAGTTTGAAGTTTAAACCGTATGAGTGTTATCCGGATTTTTACCTAAACCGGATAAGAGTTGGGYTATTTAATAATAAATCGGACAAAGCTTAGTCGATTTAGATTAAACCGGACAAAGAGGGTTGAGCGGTTTAGTCTTAAACCGGACATGTTTTAACCGGTTTAAAGGTTGAGCGATTTATGAACTTTGATGTTATTTATAAATATTTCAAACGGAGAAGTATGAATACGACCATGTGTTGACCGAATTATTTTAAAACCAGGCAAGCCTTGGGCGATGCGTTGTCCGGATTTGTTATTCGGACAAAAATATTGGAATTCTCTTAAGTGTTAAATCAGACAAAGCTTGAGAGAGAGAGTTGTCCGGATTAGTAAATCGGATAAGGGTCTTGTATTGACCGGATTAGTAAATCGGTTAAGGCTTGATCGGAGATGAAGTCCGGCCAAGTCTATTTTGACCGGATTTGCATTTTGACTTGTTTTTTTATATAATTGGGAATTTTGATAAAGATGATTATGAACTGATAATTCCATTGACTGCGGTCTAAATGGAATAGTTTTGTGAAATGTTTTGATGAGGAAATAAGGGTGGCATATCAAGGAGAAGTGTACCATGGGATAAGGGTGGGATATCAAGAAGAGGTGTACCATGGGATAAGGGTGACATATCAAGGAGAGGTGTACATTTGGATATAATGGTGGCAATTGTATGTGTGTGTGTGTTATATATAACTCTCACTATTATATCYCTTAAGATTACTGTGGTCTGGAATCTTTATATCTTTGTGATTTAAAGATTTAGGATCAAGGTTCTTATTGGAAATCATAGTCTGAATGTTATAGAGAAGGGGATAACATGTTTGGCCTGAAACTTTAAATAAACCTGGTTTAACGGAAAAAAGTGTAAAAGTGGTATTATATGAACCTGGTTGGTTCAAACCTATAATAATTTGAAGTATGTTATTTGAATAGCTGAATGTTTGGCTTTAAAAGTGGAAAGGTACTGGTATTATGTTCTTATTTGTTCATATATTTGCTATATATATGAAAAGATTATTTTATACAAAGTTTTGGTAATTTTCACCATGCAATAACATAAATAGGGTAACTCGCTAAACCTTTCGGTCTAACCCTCGTTTTGTGATTTTAAATATGTATTGCAGGAGGTACGGATGGTAAGGGGAAGGRGAAAATGTGATATTTTCCTATATGGATATTTGCATGAAGATTTGTCTATGATATATAGTTTTAACTGATGAATGTTGATTAGTACAAGAAATGTATTTTGAATTTTTGGATCATGTATTTCATACTGATAGATTCTTGTACTAAGGGACCTGAGTGATATATTTATAAACATGTATTTCTTCCGAACGAAGTATGTGTTACATGCAATGTGTGGTATGGGGTATTACAACTTGTCTGATTTATGGCTTAAATCGCCCAACCCTTGTCCGGTTTAAATCTAATCCGGACAATACTCCTACGGTTTAAACTTCAAACCAGATAAAAGTTTATATAATCAATTTATACAACTATGAAGAGTTAAAAAGTAGTTGAAACCACTCACCTTGAAAGCCTTTTACCTTGAAAGCCTTTTGAAAATCAGTCTTTTGAAACGCTTAAATTGAAGTCCGGTCAACACTTCTTCTTCTTAAATCGCTTAATGAATGTCTCAAAAATAGCAAGATAAGTGAATGGAGGCCTCACCCTCCTTTTATACTTTCCCTTTAGGAAAAGTCGGCTACTATAGCCGTGCACCATATGCATGCTTACTCACACACATAATGTGCATGTATACTCATGTCCAAACCATGCACATAGATCATGCATACCTATATAACACATATATGCCTATGCATAATCTATCATATATATATATATATATAATTATACCCACATATACACATAATCTCATACATGCATCTATATTATGCATGTAATTCACATACCAACATGATCAAATATAACAATTTATCATGTTGTCACATAATTATTTAACAAATAATCATGTATTAGTTACCTCGGGTGATAACCAGGATCCGGTTATCACATGAAAGTCTAGTGAGATCCCTTTTTACTTGTAATTGCAAGGTGAAGATCATCAAAACTTTATTTAAAATCAAATTTTCATATAAACAGAAACATAATCTCATAATTCACAACGACCAGCGCCCTTCTGGTTCTAAAGGCCAAATTTGACTTAGGAATAGTTTATTTAKGAAACAATAGGGCCAGATCCCCTCTGGTTCCACATAACTCTTTYCCAAACACTTTTTATCAAAAGCACGGTTATTCAAAATGTCTGGCCATAAGTTGATTATCCCCTTCTCAATAACATCATTACTTATCATTTCCAATAAGAACAATATTGCTGAATCTTTAAATCACAAATAAATAAGGACTCAGAGCCATTGTAATCTTAAGGGATATAACAGTAAGAGTTATAACAATAATCACACACACACAAATGTCACCCTTATATCCAAAGGTACACCTCTCCTTGATTTGTCACCCTTATATCCGAAGGTACACCTCTCCTTGATATGCCACCCTTATCCCATRATACACMTCTCMTTGATATGCCACCCTTATTTCCTCATCAAAATCTATAGATTATTTMCAATAAGGTCAGACCGAAGTCACAACCATCCTGAAAGAACATCATCTATAGTTTTAACCAGTAACAGTTTTAAAATAGTTTTTATATCAAAACTTTGAAACTCCATAACCATTAGTTCTTTAATCGACTTCCTGAATTCAAAACCCTTTATTTCTTAAAATAAAATTTTACTTCAACTGGTTAGAAGGAAACAAATATTTCTTATATTACCAAAACAAATCCAAATTGTACGGTCGACTTCTATTCAGGCAAGCTTATCCGGACAACACATGTCCGGACAGACTTGGCCGGACTATCCATCCGGACAACAAGACACAAGACAGATAATCCGGTCATACYTTCTCTAGACAACATAGTATCCAAGCATAAAATCCTCATCGGTCAAAGTGACCAGACACACTCTATCCTGACAACACCGTGTCCGGATAAAAATTCATTATATTCAAATYYGGTCAACACTATGACCGGGCTTACTCCAATCCGGTCAACATTGTGGCCAGAGATGAGCCCTAATCGGTCAAAGAAGATATTCAAGAACAATGTAGTAATTTCAACATAGGAAACTATAAACTAGTGATAGATCATATATAAAGGATGTTTGAAAACACTCACCTTATGAAATTATTAGAGTTTTGAAAGAAATGACAATACGAATCAGAATGCTTCCAAATCTCCAATTCCAAGCTTAGCAAACAAAAACCCTCAGAGAAACTTTACTCACAATTTCTTTCTAAAAGTGGCAAGAAGTTGCCTTTTCCCAAAACACTGATATTTATACCCTTCATTTAAAAAAGAAGGCGGCTGAACTTTATGCATGTTACTCAATTATCCCTCATGCATGCATATGTACTAAMTATGCATGYAAACCATGCACCCATAGAATATACACCATATACTTTCATGCACACATATATTTATATTTTCTCACGACCCTTACATGCATGAAAATATACACATACTCACATAATCACATATCAAATAACCAYATAATAATTACCTCGGGTGATAACCAGAACCCAGTTATCACACTAAAGTAGTTCAGGTTTGGTTTCCTTCCTTTCCAGAGCTCGTATGGGCTAGTTGGAATCACACAACWAGTCATTCAATTATGAATGTGACAAGTAGTCAGCAGAGCTTCTCCCCCATAGATTGTTTGGCAGACACGTTTGGTTCAACATATAGTTGACCATTTCAAGTTTAAAATCCTTTGAAATCTATCACTCTCTTGAAGGTTTGATATTGGTTATATTTGTCAACTATTTAGACAAAAAGTTACATATAAGTGAAGGTAACCGATTAGAGGACATTTTGGTTGAAGAAAATCGAGATTTCGTCAAGTTTTGAGAGAGAAGTCGAATGTTGAAGTTTGAAGTCCAACATCTTAGCTTATCGATGATTGGAGGTAAAATACTCAATCAAATTTCGAGTTTTTTATATGGTTAGCTTCGTTTTTTAGTCCTCTATCGAACCTTAGTAGCCTTATGTCTCATATTTTCTAGAAGATCTGATTTTGAGTCTTTTTTACAKATTTTCGAGGGTGGTTTAAAAACCCAAATTTTAAATGAGAAAATGAGAYTAAATACTTGATGGTTTCATTGATTCTTACTCGTGTGGTTGAGGGAAATCATTTTCTAGARTTTTTACAAAAATGGTCGAAAAATGAGTGAAAACAACAAAAAACGCTGTTGGTGTTGTTAGGTGTTGCTGGGCCGTGGCCATTGCTGAGACGCAGCATGGACGATGTCGCTCGTGCTTGGACATGACATGGCATGTGCCGGGATGTGCGTGGCCCGTGCCACGATGTAGTGTGGCTCGTACCTAGACGTAGAGTGGGTGGCGTGTTCCATCTCGGGATGTAGCGTGGCTCGTGCTGAGAAGCAGCACGACCGGTGCCAAGACACGATGTGACCGACATTGAGGCACGACTAACCGGCAAGAACGGGCTAGACGTGTTGAGYCAAATGTCCGATTGAGCTTTTCCTTAATTATCATTTGGCCTTATCAAAGTAGCTGAATAAGGTTTGATAACTAATATTTTGGAGTTCATTAATTTATATTGGGTATATAACTTGTTTTAGGTTTAAGTTTATTAAGATATATTTTTTAGATAACATTAATTAATTAAAATTACTTTCGAAGTTAATTAATATACTAATTTAAATTATTATTTTATTA
>NC_037528.1:30593495-30596802 GCF_001531365.2 Cynara cardunculus var. scolymus | reverse complement strand
ATTAAAACATTGTAATTTGAGTTAAGTATTTATTAAGAAATTTTAATTTGGAGAGATTAATTTATAATATTATAAAATGATTATTTTRACATTTTGGGACGTTATTGACTTATAGACTTAAGGTTTGACTAAGGTTACTCGATGTTGACCCACTTKACGTTTATCTCGTTTGATCCACTAGAATTTTAACATTGAGATTAAATGGATATATTTGAGGCATTAAGAGACTTGGTTTTTGAAGTTTGACTTTATGACGGGTCGAGTTTGACAATAGTCGACTGGAACGAGCATGAAGAAWTTAACGATATTTCTTTATCTTYTGAGTTGTTCTGCTGGATCGTTCACTCAAGATTTTTGGTTTCTACCCAGACCCGATGAAAAAAATGAGATCGCTCCTTATRGACTCGTTGACATTTGGAGAAATTAAGTCACTAATTGGATATTATGGTATGAATTGTGTAGATCTCTAGTCAAAAGCTATCAGTAGTCGATCTACACAGACCGATGAGTATTCATGATGCTTAYAATGGAATGCTTACTTAAGTACAAATTTATTTTTGAGCATGATATGATTTGTATCGTCACGTGTACATATGCATGATGTTTCAGTTTACATATATGATRCAATRTATTTTACATGTATGTTATTTACAATCAGTTGTATGTTATGTGTTTATTTTGTTTTCAAATAACTCTAGTATGTTGTTTCATACGAAAGTCTTACGATCAGTTTTAATAGGTGGCCATTATAGACCTGGAGAGGTGCACACACACACATACTTCAAGCGTTGTGATGTAAATGTTAAGTTACTAAAAGAAAATGTTTTAGATCCTTGTTGGTACTGATTCCCACACATATACAGGTGGAGCATTTGGCCAGTTTGTTACAAGAACWGGAAACACAAATGTTGGTTTTGTGTTGGGGACTGGAAAAGTTTTGCTAAAGGTTTGTGAATATTTTTCTTGTTTTCTTGTATCCCGGATCTCCATTGGTAATCGGTTGGAAACAACCTCTTTACTACTTGTAGTAGATGTAAGGTCCGTATATATAATACCWATAACACTTGAGATTTTTCAATATAATCATGATTTATTTAAGTGAATCTTGTTTATTAAGCCTTGATTGTTAAATTTGAGTGTTGAGTAAGGGTCTAGCAAGTCAAACCCTGAATAGATCAAGCAAATGAAGCATTTAAGCTTCCATGAGGGCAAGATGCGACCCTTGAATTGCGACCCTAGGGTAAAAAGCCAAGGTTGCATGTTGTGTATCGTAGGTAGCAAACTTCTAAAAGTTTGGGCGACCCTTGCACAATGAGGCTAAGGTCACGAGGAGACTTAAGGGCTCAGACAACTGTTGTGCCATGACCCTAGGGTCCCAGGCCAAGGTCGCGTGAGCTGCCTGAACATTTTTAAGGGTCGACATATAGGGTTTTGCTTACTTTTCTCATCTCCTTCTTTTCTTCTATAGTTTGGGCGATTTTTGGAGCTCGAAGACTAACTGTTGGAGCTTTTCGATGTGTGGTTTAAGGATTGGCAAACACCACATAAGCATTTCGCTTGGGTCCTTCATTTTTGAAGATGTAAGCTTATGAGTATTTCTAGACCTATGTTTGAGGTTTTTGGTAGATTGAAGTTGTGTTATTTTTGATGTCTCTTTGTCTTAGTTGAAGAGCAATAGGAGTTTCCTTAGAGAGATTAGAAGAGCAATAGGAGTTTCCTTAGAGAGATTAGCATATGGATCTTCAGTCTTCACCAAAGTAATCTCAAGATTTGAGGTAAAATGTAGATTTAATATAAATCTAGCAAGGTGAGTTCATGTTGTTTTCTGAAAACTTTGTACATGGCAAAAATGTATATTTGGAGTCCTAAAGATATTTCCTTGATATTTATCAAATGTGTTGATTATTTGATGAATTTTGCATTTTGGGTAAATTTGGGTTATAGATCTTGTGAMAAATCCATATTTGGGATTTTTRGACATTTTTTTAAATAAACCACAAATTGTGGGGGATTTTGATGATTTATTCCTCTTTGGGGAAACTAATAGATGTTAATTGCACATTTGGTGTATTTGGTATTATAAATGGTTTTAGGAAAATGTATATTATAGTGTTATGACACATTTTGGAAATGTAAATTGTGTAAATATCATTTGGAAAATGATTTATCTCAACCAATAATGGGGTTTTAAGTTAATCATACTTTTGGAGCATGTGTCTGCATAAACGTTGATTAAATACGGTTTATTGTTTATGATGACCTTTATTGAATATTCAACTCGGTTTTGACTCAGATGAGTTTTTGGGACATAGTGGGCTCATTAACGTGATCCATCCTAACGCAAGGTATAAATGGTGGATGGTTGAACTTGATTGTTATAACAAAAAAAAAATTAGAAAGGAATTGGTAGTCGTTAATTTCAAGGACTTGTAGTGTAAATGCAATCAAAGTGAAGGGTTTAGACCATAAAATTGAATGCAATTTAATGACATGAAACTCAATGGTCATGAAACCTATGACCATTAATTATGTCTTATCGTTTATGTTGGATCCCAGATACTCTTAATTTGTAGAAACACAGTTTATGAAAAAATGAGAATTAAAACAAACAATGTATCTCGAATGATTAATCGAAATATTCAAAGTATAAATAAGAACAATTGAATGACTTGAATATGTCGAATGCTTTTATTGATAAATATGAAGAACAATCAAAGCAAAACGTTATCTCACAAAATTTGCGTATAGTATAAGTCAGCTCCTTCAGGTAATTTGAACCTGAGGAGGAAGCTTCCTTATATACGCCATTGTCTAACAACTAAGCTATAAAATAGGCTTGAAACTCTAAGCTGACTGGCCTGCATCCTTATCTTTGACTTCCCTTGAAAAACGGAGCAGACTTGGTCAAGCCTCCTTAAAACTGTTAGACGCTTGCGAGAATGTCTGGGCTAACATGCRCGTTCCATGGAGAGAGTAACCAGAAGCCCTGCTTGTAACATACAGAAGCTCTGCATGTACTATGTAACACCCCCAATTCCATACATTGCATATAACACATATTTCATACATCGAATACATGTTTTAAACCCACATAGGTCCATAATACAAGAGTCTAAAATACRAAATACACAACTCAAAAATTCCAAATACAAGTTCTTGCAAATGTAATTCCTATGAGTTTCTATCTTACCGCATGCAAGTAAAAATAGAATCATAGTATRCCTTTCCCTTTATCACTATAGCTGGTATTACCTGCACACACATAATTGAAACACATAAAATGAGGGTTAGACAACAGTCTAGTGAG
>NC_037528.1:30592174-30592770 GCF_001531365.2 Cynara cardunculus var. scolymus | reverse complement strand
CTCTGTATCTAACAGATACAGAGCTTCTGATTTTCACAACCGACTATGCAAAAACACTTGCATTGTTTTCAAACACTAACCAGACCCTTCTGGTTCTTTAAAATAAATACCAACCAAAGCCCTTGGGTTCCTTGATAGGTATACCCAGAGCCTTTGTGGTACCTCTGGTTCAACAGTATGATCAAAACAGTTTTATCCAAAATCCGTGACCAAGGTCCATATTTTTCCCAATCCATAACATCAATATTATCATCTCTAATAAGAACATCTATGAATCCTCAAATCACTAAGAAGCGAGAACTCCAATTTGTTTTATCCTAAGAGACATAATAGCAATAGTTATACCATGCACACACAACGACCATCCTTATTACATCCAGAATCCCCATCATAGCAACAGCTATCACAAACCACACACGACCAACCTTATTTCCCCTAAAAATCAAATGAAGTATTTCATCCAACTAACAGGCTGCAGTATTCCTGTTAGAGTGAACCTGTTCATAGTTTCATCAAAATCTGGTTCCCCCCACAGGTTTATATTTCAAAACCTGATTGAACCATAAGAACACTCATGTTCTTTCCAAACAGCAATT
>NC_037528.1:30589559-30591219 GCF_001531365.2 Cynara cardunculus var. scolymus | reverse complement strand
TGCTCCAATTCTTTTGCAAATTTTGAAAGGCCCAACATATCTTGGACTGAGCTTTCCTTTCTTCCCAAACCTCATTACACCCTTCCAAGGAGATGCTTTAAACATTACCAGATCTCCCACAGAGAATTCAATTGTTTTCCTTATTTGATCAGCATAACTTTTTTGCCTGTCTTGAGTAGTCTTGATTCTGGCTCTAATCTGCTCAATTTCCTCTGCTGTGACTTGCACAATTTCTGGTCCTGTTAACTGCCTTTCACCTACTTCATTACAGCACACAGGATTTCTACATTTGCGCCCATACATAACTTCATATGGGGTTGCCTTAATGTTGGAATGATAGCTATTATTGTATGCAAATTCAATCAAAGGCAGGTGATCTTCCCAGCTTCCTCCAAAATCAATTATGCAAGCCCTTAGCATATCCTCCAGAGTATGAATGGTTCTTTCACTTTGCCCATCAGTCTGTGGGTGATATGTTGTGCTCAAATGGATTTGAGAACCCAAGGCCTTTTGGAAACTTCCCTAGAACTTAGAAGTGAATCTGCTATCTCTGTCTGAAATGATAGACAATGGAACTCCATGCCAGGTCACAATTTCCTTAATATACAGTTGAGCTAGCCTCTCAAGAGTATAACTTTCTTTCATAGGCAGGAAATGTGTAGACTTGGACAATCGATCAACTATTACCCATATTGCATCAAGACCTTTTGGTGTTCGGGGTAACTTCATTATAAAGTCCATTGTTATATGGTCCCATTTCCAGATATATATTTCCAAGGTTTGCAAACTTCCATAAGGTTTTTGGTGTTCAATCTTTACCTGTAGGCATGTCATACACTGCTCAACATACTCAGTTATGCTCCTCTTTAGTCCTGGTCACCAGTAGAACACTTTCAAATCCTTGTGCATTTTATTGGTGCTTGGGTGTATTGAGTAACGAGACCTGTGACTATCATCCAAAATGATCTTCCTTGTATTCCGATGGCATGGCACCCAGATTCTGTTTTGAAAACACAACAGCCCTTGATCATTCCTTTCTAAGTTGGCAAGCATCTTTCCCAATCCTTCTGCCTTGATGTGCTCTGCTTGAACAGCCTCTGCCTGATATCTCTGTATCTCCTTATGAAGGTCCAGAGATAGATTTATGCTTATTGTCACAACTTTGATAGTTCCACTTTTTTCTTTATGGCTTAGAGCATCATCTATAACATTGGCTTTTCCTGGATGGTAAAGAATTTCACAATCATAATAACTTACCAATTCAATCCATCTTCTCTGCCTCATGTTGAGTTCTTTCTGAGTAAACAGATGTTGCCGGATTTTATGGTCTGTGAATATCTTGCATCTGGTCCCCAACAAGTAGTGCCTCCAAATCTTTAGTGCAAAGACAACAGCTGCCAATTCCATATCATGGGTTGGATATTGCTTCTCATGATCTTTTAACTGGCGAGATGCATAGGCTATTACTTTTCCCTTTTGCATCAACACATAGCCCAAACCCAACTTGGATGCATCACTGTAGACAATGAAATCTTCTGTTCTTTCTTGTAAAGATAGGATTGGTGCACTGCAGAGACGGTCCTTTAAAGTTTGAAAAGCCTTTTGTTGATCCTCTGCCCATTGAAACTTGAAATCTTTGCGGGTCAACTTGGTTAGAGGT
>NC_037528.1:30586525-30588689 GCF_001531365.2 Cynara cardunculus var. scolymus | reverse complement strand
GTGATACTGATAGAAGACTGGGATGATGATCCTAGTGATCACCCTTTATTATGACTGTTCCTTTGCCTGGAAGCTCTATTTTCACTCTCTTTTGGTTGCACAAAATGGATGCCTGGTTACTGGCTAACCAGTTCATCCCCACTACTACATCAAATTTCTTCATTGGCATAGGGAACAAACGGATGGGTAGCTTACAACCTTCAATAATGATGGCATAATCTTGGTATACAGAAGCTATAGTTTCTTGAATGTTTGCAGTCTCAACTATCAGCTTTTTATCAAGTAATATTGGGATCATGCAGGCACTTTTAGCAAATAAAGGAGATACAAATGAAAAATTTGCACCTGAATCAAAAAGCACCTTAGCACATACTGAGTTGATTGAGAAAGTACCTGTTACCAWATCTGGTGCAGCTTCTRCCTCAKTTTYAGTCATTTGGAAGGATCTGCCTTGAGCTTTAMCGAATCCTCCTCTATTAACACCAGGCCTTCCTCTGTTGTTTGGAGCATTGTTTCCCAAAGTTAGTTGTGGTGGTTTTAGCTGTGGACACTTGTCTTTAACATGGTCTGGTGAATTACAATGGAAACACCTTCTGATCTGCCTACAGTAGGTTGAGGTGTGCCCAATTTCTCCACAGTTAAAACATTTCAATGGTTCAAGTCTACAACTACCTTGATGAACCTGTTTGCATCTTGGGCAGGCTCTCTCCATCTGCTTCTGCATTGGTTTCTTATAGAATTGAGCAGCCTTTGATCCTCTGTAGCCAGTTAAGGATCCCTCCCATTTCCTCTTTTCTACAACCTTCCCTTCCTCACTCCTATTCTTATTCCTTTCAGTAATCTCTGCAGCATCAACTGCTACAGGAAAAGTGGTAGGATTCATAGCAATCACCAATTCTCTTATTGAGGGCTTAAGTCCCCAAATATATCTCTCCACTTTCCTTGCTTCAGTAGCAATATAATGTTCAACAAACCTGGAGAATTCAATAAACCTTTCTGTGTAGGCTCTGACTGCCCCAAAGCCCTGCTCCAGCTTGAGGAAATCTTCCTTCATTTGCTTGATTGCTGTTTTAGGACACAATTGCTATTTAAATCTATTCACAAACTCTGTCCAGGATAGGTTTTGCAGCATATCTGGTCTGGCCAAAGACTCCACTTCCCACCAGAACACAGCATTAGACTTCAACATAGCAACAGCAAATCTGACTTTATCAGCCTCTGAACATCTAATAGTGTTGAAGACAGATTCAATTTCCTTCATCCAACGTAATGCTTTTATTGGGTCCCTTTCTCTAGAAAAAGTTGGGGGTTTGCAGGTGAGAAACATCTTTATATCCCCTTCTCTAACATGAGATGTTGCTGGCACAGCAGGAATTTCCTCCACCCTTTCTATTTCTAATCTGGCAGGCATTCTTAAAATGGAAGTCAAGGTTTCCCTTAGCTTCCCAATCTCTTCAGCCAACATACCCCKGGTCACAACCTCTTCTTCAGGCACAAATTTTGGATTGTTACCTCTAGAAATAGATTTTGCCTGTTCAAAAGGAAACTCTATCTGGTTGTTGCTTTCTCTGGCTTAACTTCTGCCACTTCCTCTGCCTCTACCTCTGCCCCTCTTCTACTTCTGCCTCTACTTTCTAAGGCATTGATAGGGATCCCTATACGAGAATCCTCTGTTTYACCGGGGTTAGGCTGAGCTAGTCTTTCAGATCTCTTTGAGTGGCTAGTCATCTGCAAGTTCCATAATTAGATAACACATTTTCACATTCCCAAATATAATAGAGTACTCAAGTTCAAATATGCACCTGTAAATTCAAAGTTACATTGGCTAGATGTAACCCAAAAATACCATACATATTGAGCCCTTAACTTATTATATTTATTCCAATGGTGCTAACTATGTCTGGGACCTTAACATGCAATGAAATAGTTTAAGTCTAGGTATCATCATGCAAGTGAATACCTAAATCCCTTAAACCTAGGCTCTAATACCAACTCTGTAACATCCCCAAATCCATACATTGCATATAACACATATTTCATACATCGAATACATGTTTTAAACCCACATAGGTCCATAATACAAGAATCTAAAATACGAAATACACAACTCAAAAATTCCAAATACAAGTTCTTGCAAATGTAATTCCTATGAGTTCCTATCTTC
>NC_037528.1:30584576-30585685 GCF_001531365.2 Cynara cardunculus var. scolymus | reverse complement strand
AACCGACTATGCAAAAACACTTGCATTGTTTTCAAACACTAACCAAACCCTTCTGGTTCTTTAAAATAAATACCAACCAAATCCCTCTGGTTCCTTGATAGGTATACCCAGAGCCTTTGTGGTACCTCTGGTTCAACAGTATGATCAAAACAGTTTTATCCAAAATCCATGACCAAGGGCTATATTTTTTCCAATCCATAACATCAATACTATCATCTCTAATAAGAACAACATCTCTGAATCCTCAAATCACTAAGAAGTGAGAACTCCAATTTGTTGTATCCTAAGAGACATAATAGCAATAGTTATACMATGCACACACAACGACCATCCTTATTACATCCAGAATCCCCATCATAGCAACAGCTATCACAAACCACACACGACCAACATTATTTCCCCTGAAAATCATATGAAGTATTTCATCCAACTAACAGGCTGCAGTATTCTTGTTAGAGTGAATCTGTTCATAGTTTCATCAAAATCTGGTCCCCCCCACAGGTTTATATTTCAAAACCTGATTGAACCATAAGAACACTCATGTTCTTTCCAAACAGCAATTCTTGTTCCCCCCCATAGGTTTATATTTCAAAACCCGATTGAACCATAAGAACACTCTTGTTCATAAATCATGGTTGTTTGAACTCATTTAGATCCTCAAAATAGAACCATAGATCAGTCTGTTTTAAAAACACCATCTGCCTTCTGGTTACCCAGAAACAACAGCCAAAAATAGTAACAACTTAACAGCTGTTCGAAACCAGTCTAACATCTTACAAATTAAGATCAAAACAGTTTATACCATAAACACTTGAGAAGTTTAGTTTCAAAACCATTCACCTTTCCCAAAACAGATTTTACAGCAAACAACAACTTTTAATATGAAATAGGTTCTGTTAAAAATAGCTTCTGTTTTAAGGTCTTTGATCAATCAGCTTTTTGCACAAAATTCCACACTCTTCTTTCCACATAAATTCTTTGAGGTGCAAATGGTAAGGGAGGATTCTTACCACATCTTTCTTTAAATAGCCACACACAGGTGGTTTTTAGAAAACAGGTAGTGGAAATTTATTTCATAGACAAGCAAACACAAATACTTGGTCAAGAAG
>NC_037528.1:30571389-30584426 GCF_001531365.2 Cynara cardunculus var. scolymus | reverse complement strand
TGCTTACCAAGGTGCTTGTATGCTGCTTCCAATTATGTGGACATAAATCATTCACACCACATACACATATAATCCATTTTATTTGGCATGCATAATCACATACTTCCAATTAATTCATGCTTATTAACACATAAACACATAATGTACCTTAACCCAATATGTCTGAAAGCCTGGTTATCACATACTATGCAGAGATTTTGCATATGCAGAGGCTCTAGGTCTTGGAGTTATAACTTTGTGTCAAACACTTATGCTTTTTGGCACATAAGGCTTGATCGTCCATGGGAATAGAGAGTGGGCTCAGTATGAATGGAACCTTCACTCTTGAGTAAGAGCTCTGGTTTTTGATCCTCTGCATGAGAGCTCTTAGTCCAGACCACTTCAATAGACTAAGTCCTATTGACTAGAGTAAGAGACTTCTTACTTACACTTTCACAAGATGAGGTCTAACAATCTCCCCCTAAGTGTCAATAGGGCAGGCTCTTACTTGATTTACAAAACAGAAAGTCTAATCGAAGCAAGAGGTTAAAAAGAACCTCTAATTTACATTCACTATCTAAAGAAGTACAATATGATTGGAATGGAAATTACATTGACTTAAAGATAGAAAAAAGACTTACAAAAATAAGGTCTAAACATTTTGAAGTCTAATGAACTTTCTAAGAAGTTCACAAAACTCTAGCATGTTGCGTATCAACCTTAGGATTATTCTTGCTCGCTCATTTGCTCCTGGGGAGTTGTCTCTGCTCCTTACTAGATTATCTCTGATGTAGCGCAAGGTAGAGTTTGAGTACTTGTAATTCTGGTTATCTCGAAAGAAGATCTTCCTTTGTTGTGCGTTTCGAAATACCACTCCCACTTTCTGGTTCCACCAATACAGTCTAAGAGGGGATGCTATTGATGCCCTGTAGATCTTCATTTGGTGCAGCGACAGTCAATTGATCCACTCCCAGATCCAGAGCTAGTTGAAAATCGAACTTGCATCTGGAGTGGAGAAGGTCTGTTATTGTTTGTCTTATAGCGGAGTGGGCCACAACATATTTAAGCCCCTTATTCTTCTTGTAATATGTGAAGTAATACAGAGAGAGAAGATCCCACGGATTCAGATTTATAAGGTCACAATCTGTGAACTTACAGATCTGTCTGCGAGACCTCTCCACCATATACTCGTAGAAGATGATCTGGTTATGCGCGAAGGTACGCTTCTTGATGTCGATGGCTTGCTTGATTCCATCGACGAAATGGACTGTAGAGATGGGCTGTGTGTAGCGATCCAAGAACCTCTGCCTGATATGCTCTTGAACCATTGAATGAAGACTGATCTTTTGGACCCGTGCCTTTTCTCGTAGGTTGTAGAGAAATTGGTAGATTTCATCGCTGTCTGCTTTGTCCTTGATTGGCTTATCAAGAGGTGTAGGCGTAAACATTGCATCCATGGTTTCCTTGATCTTTTGTACTCGATCAGAAGGAAGCTTTCTCTTTGGCCTACTGCTTGCGCCTTCTTCGTCTGCTCTGGTTAGTCTGACAGGTACCCTCTGCCTCATTGCAGGTGTGACTACTCTGGTCCCTTGAGAAGGGACCCTAGCTTTGTGTGTATTTTGTTGTGGTGGAGGAGCAACAACAGTGACGTCTTCTAGAGGAACGACAACAAGAATGTGCAAAAGTGATGGATCAGCCACATTCATTGCTACCACCTCTTCTTCTTGTCCTCTTGTTGGAGCAGATGTGTCCATGGCATATTCTGTTGATGAAGACAGAGCCAGTTCTGAATCAGATGATTCGTAGACGGATAAGAGATCAATCACGTCTTTGTTCTTTTGTTGCACGGCTGGCTCTACCTGAGATGCCATGGGCATCTTTCCTTTCTGGAGCGCCTCGGCTTTTTCTAGCGTTGGTTGACTTTGTGCCCTCTGCCTTGAAGGATCGTGCGCTGGTTGGCCTGGGGCAGAAGAGGTTGGTGCAGAGGGGGCAGTCGTAGGTGTAACACTTGGAATGGCTGTTGGATACTTCTCCTCCTCTTGATGATTTTGAGGACCAGACTGGTCTTGGTCCTCATCATCATCAAGTCTTATCCTTTTCAATGGCTCGGCACAAGGAGAGGAGTCCATTTGTCGTTTTGGCCTTTGCTTCTCTGCTTGAGGCATAGACTTGAGCTTCTCCTCAAAGATTTTGATGAGATCTTAGACTGCATCGCCAACTCGTCGAATCTCGTCATCCGAGCGGTAGTTGAAAGCGGCCAAAGAGTGTTTGATGGCCTCTGCTGCTTCTGTTGCTTTGTTGTTGATATCGGATATGAAGTTCGCCACCTTCTGTAGAAGTCTGTCACCCTGAGAATTCATTGCGCCCTGAGTGACATAATCCACAGGTACGTTGAGAGGAATGATCGCCTGTGCGTCATGAGAAGTGGACGCTTCACCCCTCTGCATGGATGCTATGACCTTTTGCAAGGCCTCTGCATTTTGTGCCGTCAATTCCTATAATGTATCAAGACGAGAAGCATTCATCAAAGACTCAGCTCTCAATACTACTAAGGATGCTCGTATCTCATCCAGAGCAGATGCAGAAGGGGACGGCTCTGCACGGGCCATGATGAATTTTAGCTCTTCCAAGGAGCACCGCAAAGAGGTGACAAGGGAATGGGGCTCTTCCCTTGTGACGTATGCTGGTTGTGTAACCTCTGGCTCAATACATGGGCCAGGTTGAGTCCCTGTTCCAGGGACACCTTCATTCATGACTTGGTTGATGTTGGTCGGGGAAGGATTTCCAGCAGATCCTTGTGGTTCTCTTTAAGGAGAATCCACTACTTCTGTTATGTCAAGAAGAGTATCCAAGGTAGGTTCAGAGCTGGCTAGAGGACTCTCCATGAGTGGACAAGAAGGTTGGTCGAGAACCTCCATTTATTGTGCACCTATTCCTTGCTCTAAACAAGGTGGGGAGTCTACACGTGTAGAGGAAATGAATTCCTCTGTATGGGAATGTAGCGAGATATGGGGAGACATATCACTTATGCATTCAAAGGTTGCACCCTTTTCAGAGGGTGTTCCCTGAGGTGTGGCTTCTCGTTGGTTGTCATAACCAGAGGCAGATGCGACCTCTGGTTGGTTTGGCTGGTGAGGATTCGAGGTGTGCACCTCTGTTTCAATGATTTCCATGTCTCGACTACCGAAGTCAAATGATTTGTTTGCACTGGGAGTTGGGGTGTTAAAACGGATGTGCCTATTTACCCTAGGCTGCTCTGGCTCACCCTGAGGCAGAGCAGCTGCTGCACCTCCTCCCTCTTCTCMTTCTTYTTCCTCTACACTCTCTTCTTCTTCTTCCTCACTCTCCTCACTAGAAGTAAAGGACCTAGCTGYATCATCGAAGTGCTCTTGGTCATCCTCTTGATTAGAGCTAGAGGATTGATGAGCTTCTTCCTCTGCTCTGAGTCTGGCCTCTTCSCTTAGGCRAGCAATCTCTKCATGTCRAGCTTTTCCTGCTYACTCTTCCTCTTCTTGTTTATGAGCAAGTTCAGCCAGTTTAGCTTGCTCTGCCCGAGCCTCCTCTTTCTTTTTCTTTCTTTCCCTTTCCACTCCCTTTTTCTTCGCTTCCTCTTTCTTTTTTTGTTTCTTCCTCTCTTTTTGTACTCTCACCGCCTCTTCCTCTACCTGAGGCCTTAAGGTGTCCTCTGTTCTCTCTTCTTCTTCGGCTAGTCCTAAGCRTGCCAGGGTTCGAGGCACTGGTTCTAGTGCCMCGCGTGCACGTCTGTACGCTCACCTTACTTCCTTCGTCTWCATATATGCAAATAGCTTCTTTGGAATGGGCCTTTCTACYGCGTAGCCCTCATTGTTGATGGTTGGCTTGTAGTGGGTGAGCATGTTTACATTGTGCACGGGCAGACGACCCACGTCGATATTGTTGTCGTCAAGAATAGGTCTTAGGAGAAGAGCCAAGAAGCGCGGAAACAACAGAGATGGTAATTCCTTCCCTTTGGCCACTTCTTGACATTTCTTGGCCACGACAGCCTTGAACTCTTTGTAGAGTATCAAGGAGTAATCCAGGGACAGATCGAAGATGACGTCGTACAGAATTTGAAGAATGTTTGCTAGACCTCAACTTGTGAAAGTGTAAGTAAGAAATCTCTTACTCTAGTCAATAGGACTTAGTCTAGTGAAGCGGTCTGGACTAAGAGAGCTCTTACTCAAGAGTGAAGGTTCCATTCATACAGAGCCCGCACTCTATGCCCATAGACGATCAAGCCCTGTGCGCCAAAAAGCGTAAGCGCTTGACACCAAGTTACAACTCCAAGACCCAGAGCCTCTGCATAGTACATGCAGAGCTTCTGGCTACTTTCTCCAAGGAATGCGTATGTGTTAGCCCAGACATTATCGCAAGCGTCTAACAAATTTGAGGTGGCTTGACCAAGTCTGCTCCACTTTTCAAGGGAAGTTAAAGATAAAGATGTAGACCAGTCAGCTCAGAGTTTCAAGCCTATTTTATAGCATGGTTTGTTAGACATAGGCGTATATAAGAAGGCTTCCACCTTAGGTTTATTTTACCTGAAGGAACCGACTTATACTATATGCAAATTCTGTGAGATTACGTTTTGCTTTAATTGTTCATCCTATTTATCAATAAAAGCATTCAACATATTCAAGTCATTCAATTGTTCTTATTTACTTTAAATATTTCGATTAATCATTCGAGATACACTATTTGTTTTAATTCTCATCTTACATAAATTGTGTTTCTATCAATTAAGAGTATCTGGGTTCAACAATTGGTATTAGAGTCTGCTAATCAAGTTCATTGATTAGTCGATTGATATCCGACTGGATTCTACTTTTAATTCTTCTTGATTATTCGTTTTAAAAGGATTTTCACTCATATTTTTCTCAGTTTTTTAAAACGTTTGCTTTTATGTAATCTGGAAATCGTTTTTCTGTCGATTATCTTTCTTGTCAAGTTTTCTTCTCAAAAATTTTTGATCTAAAAATGTCGTCTCAATCGTGGAACTCCATGTATAGTGTCTGTTCCTTGACAAAACCTTCGACTCTCAATAGGGAAGAATATCCCCAATGGAAGATTCGGATGATAAACTTCTATGAGGGTCTAGATCTAGAACTTTACGAATCTATTTTAAATGGCCCATATGTCCCTACAACAATCATTCCTCGTATTCCTGYTGCTGGTGATACGATTGAGGTACTTTCCAGGCGAGTACCCAAACTTCGTCGTGACTGGAACGATGAAGATAAACGCAGAGTGGAAGTGGATCGAAAGGCCAAAAGACTTTTGATCATGGCGCTTCCCAACGAGATTTTTCAATCTCTTGATGYGTGCGACTYCGCTAAGGATTTGTGGGATCAGCTGGCTAACCAGTTGGAAGGAGGCATAAAGATGAAGAAAAATCATCGTGCCTAATGCCTGAATGAATACAACAGCTTATGGGCACTCCCCGATGAGTCTTTAGAACAGACTTATAACCGCTTTAATACTCTGATCAACAAATATCACAAATGTGACGTGATCAGAACTCAAGAGGAGAACAACATGCTCTTCTTGAAGAGATTGAACGCAGAGTGGGGAAACCTGACGATGTCTCTCCAGGCAAATCAAGATCTGGAGCAATGGACATTGCACGACGTGTACGGGACTCTGCAGGCTCTATAACAAGAGGTGCAGAAAGCCAATGTCACTCTGGGTGGACCTCTGGCTCTTGTCTCTGATTCAAAAGAGACATGATCAAGCCAGCCACATAGAGAAAGAAGACCCAAGGAAGAGAGGAGAAAAGGAAAAAAGGCTTTCATCTTGGAGCGTGATGAAAATGACAGAGCTTCGACAAACGCCTTTGCACAATCCTTAGCCCTGATCACCAAGGAATTCCAAAGGAAGTTTGGGAAGAAGGTCTTCGACAAACGAGGAAGACAGAATGATAAAAAAAGAGGTATAGATTTCGAACGAAGGAACCATCCATCTGTTTCTAACAAGAAGGAGGAAAAGCCATCGGACCAGAAGAAGCAAGGTGTTCGATGCTTTAGATGCAGAACAGGAGAACTGGGTCTCTGACACCTCGTCTGAAGAAGAAGATCAAGCCAATTTCTGTGGGATGGTTGTCGAGAATGATAGAGAAGAGTTTGGATCTGACTCCGACTCCCAGGTATGTTTCATCTCTGGCTATTCTCATTCTGACCTGSAAGAAAGCATCTCTGCTTTCACAAACGGCTTCGTTAATCTACAGGAAAAGCTCTCTCTCGAAAAATCCAAAAGAAAATATTTGGAAAAAGAAAAACTATTTTTTGAACGACAGATAGAGCTGCTAACTGTAGAKAAACAAGAGTTATCAGTGGAAAATGARAAACTTTTACAAACAAAACGATCCACTGAARCAAGTCTTAAAACACAATGCTTAGAATTAAAAGCGGCAATTAAGAAGAAAGAAACAGAGCTTCTAGAAAAGGAAAGAGACAGATTAAACACTGAGGCCCTAAAAGACTATTTTCAAAAGGAAAGGGAGTTCCTACACCAGAGCTTACAAAGAAAAGAGCTCTTGATTAAGAAATATCAAGATGCTCATCAAGGTGTACGAAAAAGTAAATTCCCGACTGGATAAAGCAGGGATAGGTTATATAGACCTAGACCTCACCTGGAAGAAGAAAAATACTCTTGAATCCGTGTTTAGGTTAGGCGAAAAACAAAAGCTAGATTTTCCTATTTTGCATACAGCTTCACCGTTCGAAAGATGTAGGCTTGAAAGTGGAGCCAGAATTCCAAGGTTGAAATTCAAAAAACATCTCTTACTCTTCAAAATGTGTGTCGCAAGTTGATTTAAAATGCATACAGAAGATAAACGAGGTTTTTTGTTTTGGTTCTACGAATCTCGAACATCTTAAGACTGAGAGTGATTGTCAAACCTGAACCAGATGAAATCAAGAGTTCATCCACATGAAATTTTCTTAAAACTCTGGATCCTAAATTAATGGATGACTTCACAGAAACGATAAGACAGGTTTTCGAGCAAGACTTGCTTGAGGCCTTGAATTATCCTCCTAAAGGTCATGCAGATTCTTCTAAGTGTAACTCCTCGGATACTTTTGAAAGTCAAACAAAACAAAAGACGGATGAAGCTTCTAGCTCATGTATACGAGAATCTCAAGCTTTTAATGATACTTCTATATTTTGATATTCACACAAGGATTTTCTTGACTCTGACTCTGATTTAGAGGTGGACTCGTTTAAAGAGCAAGTTAAAACAGAGGTTCTTGCCAAAGAACCAGAGGTTAAAAAACCCCTATTGAGAAAAAGATTCTCCTAGGCTCTGGCCGTGCAAGCATGACGACAAGTGCTAAATCTGCTCCCAAGTTTGAATACAGGGTAAAGAGTGCAAAGTCTGTTTCTTCTACATCGAGAGGCTCAATTTCCGAATCTAAGCCAATTAAATTCACTCTGGAACAGAAGGAAAAATCCGCTGCATGCTCTAATATTAATTCCTCTGTTTCAGAGAGGAAAAGTGAAGATTGGAGGAAAAGTGACCTTTGGGGATAACATGCAAGGATAAATAAAGGGATATGGAGATCTACTACAAGGTAAGGTTTCTGTCTCTAAGGTTGCTTATGTTTCTGGGCTTAAACATAATCTTTTGAGCATAAGTCAACTATGTGATTCTGGCTACAATGTCAAGTTCCAAAAGGAAGCTTGCTCAATTATGTCAGAATCAGATCAGGAGTTGCTAAGAGCCAAGAAAAAGAGCAATCTCTATCTCATGAACTTCTCACCAAAAGATAATTCAGAGACTCTCTGTCTCGTGTCTCGCAAGTGTGAAGAAGCTTGGCTCTGGCACTACAAGCTGTCTCATCTTAATTTCCAAAATATATAGAAGCTTGTGAAAAATAATCTGGTTGACAAACTTCCTGCCATAAAGTTCGAAAAGGACCATCTCAGTTCTGCATGTGAAATGGGAAAGCTCAAAAGAGCATCCCACAAAAACTAAGACAGATGTGTCCTGTGTCAGACCTCTGCATATGCTTCATGTGGATCTTTGTGGTCCAATCTATGTGCAGAGCTTGTCTGGTAAAAAGTATATATCTTAGTCTTAATTAATGAATACTCACGATATACTTGGATTGAGTTTGTAAGAAATAAATCAGATGTCCCGGAGCTACTAATCAAGCTGATGACCAAGATTCAAGTACTTCTACAGAGCAAAATTCAAAAGTTGAGAAGTGATAATGGAACAGAGTTTAAGAATGCCAAGATTGATGTGTACTTGAACACAGAGGGCATAACTCAGAAATTCTCTGCAGTAAGGACACCACAAAAAAATGGTGTCGTAGAAAGAAAGAATCAAACTCTGGTCGAAGCAACAAGAACCATGCTAGCCAGCTCTGGTCTTCCAACCCGTTTTTGGGCTGAAGCCATCTTGACCGCCTGCTTTATTTAAAATAGAGCAACGGTGGTAAAGAGGCATACGAAGACGCCTTATGAACTAATCTACCTTCTTTCCAGATCTGCTTTTGAATCTCTTCTTCTTTCTCTCAGATACAAGAGCCAAAGGATCAGTAACTTCTTTCTCTTTCTTCTTCGCATTTCGGATCTCCAAAACATCTTGCTCATTATGTTTCAGAGTTTCATATATCTCTTGAATATCAATATCAGATAACTGCTTGTTAAATCTGATATGATTAGCAAATGGTTTCCACTCTGATTGGAGGTGGGTTCCCTTAACCAAGCCACTGCCTATGAGTCGCCGGTCGTCCCCTGTTGGGATGTACTATTAAACCTAAATTGGGGTTATCCGCTAAAAACTACGGTTGTTAAGAAACTTAACATTTATCTCTACAGTAGTTTTGGAAATTCCGTTCTTTGTCAGCTCGTTTAGCAGTATGGCAAGTCTATTATATACATCATCAAGACTTTCTCGTTCTTTAGCCTTGAACTCTTCATATGCTGAAATGCAATTAGTAATCTTCAGCTGAGTTCCCACTTTCGAACCCATCATCATCTTCTCTATTTGGACCCACATGCTGTGACCTGATGATTTATAGCTGTCAATACTAGTGTAGATATCATTAGTCAATGCTTGCATCATATAAGACTTGCAAAGCACATCAGCATGGGCTCTTTCCTTTTCTTCAGATGAATATTGATGTTTCAGTTTAGGTACTTTCTGTTCAGGTATGCCTGCTACTATATCAGCTTCTACCACTAGGAAGAATTCAGCAGGAGTTTGAAAGCAGCCTCATGGCAGAACAGAAGAATTGGGTCTCTGACTCCTCGTTTGAAGAAGAAGACCAGGCAAACTTATGTGGGATGGCTATCGAGAATGACAGAGAAGAGTTTGGATCTGACACCGACTCTTATATATGTTATGTCTCTGGTTATTCTCTCTCTGACCTGGAAGAGAGCATCTCTGCTTTGACTAATGATTTCGTTAATCTACAACAAAAGCTCTCTCTCGAAAAATCGAAAAGAAAATCCTTAGAAAAGGAAAAACTATTTTTTGAACGAGAGACAGAGCTGTTAACTGTAGAGAAACAAGAGCTATCAATGGAAAAGGAAAAGCTTTTACAAACAAAACGATCCACTGAAACAAGTTTGAAAACAGAGTGCTTAGAATTAAAAGTGGTTATTAAGAATTAAGAGACAGATTAAGCTCTGAGGCCCTAAAAGATTATTTTCAAAAGGAAAGGGAATTCCTACACCAGAGCTTACAAATAAAAGAGCTCTTGATTAAGAAATATCAAGATGCTCAGCAGGTGTACGAAAAAGTCAATTCTCAATTGGATAAAGCAAGGATAGGTTATATAGACCTAGATCTCATCTGGAAGAAGAAAAATACTCTTGAATCCGTGTTTAGGTTGGGCGAAAAACATAAACTAGATTTTCCTATTTTGCATATAGCTTCATCGTTTAAAAGATGTAGGCTTGAAAGTGGAGCCAGAACCCCAAAGTTAAAATTCAAAAATATCTTTTACTCTTCAAAATGTGTGCTGCAAATTGATTTAAATCGCATACAGAAGACAAACGAGATTTTTTGTTTTGGCTCTACAAATCTCGAACATCCTAAGACTGAGAATGAGGCTGTCAAACCTGAACCAGATGAAATCAAGAGTTCATCCACATAAATTTTTGTTCAAACTCTGGATCTAAAAATATTGGATGACTGCACAGAAATGATAAGACAGGCTTTCGAGCAAGACTTGCTTGAAACCTTGAATTATCCTACTAAAGGTCATTCAGATACATCTGAGTGTAACTCCTCGGAAACTTTTGAAAGTCCAACAAAACTAAAGACGGACGAAGCTTCTAGCTCATGCATACGAGGATCTCAAGCTCTTAATGATACTTCAATATTTCGACATTCACACAAGGATTGTCTTAACTCTGACTCTGAGTCAGAGGTGGACTCGTTTAAGGAGAAAGTTAAGACAGAGGTCATTGCCAAAGAACTAGAGGTTGCAAAACCCCCTATTGAGAAAAAGATTCTCCTAGGTTTTGACCGTGCAAGCATGAGGACAAGTGCTAAATCCGCTCCAAAGTTTGAATACAGGGTAAAAACTGCAAAGTCTGTTTCTTCTGCATCAAAGGGCTCAAATTCCAAATCTAAGCCAATTAAATTCACTCCAGATCAGAAGGGAAAATCCACTGCATGCTTTAACATTAGTTCCTCTGTTTCAGAGAGGCCTCTGAAGGCCAAAGTAGTAGGGAAGAAGAAATCAGAGAAGACTCATTCACTGTTAAAACAATCAGATCTAGATAGGAAGTTTGCTAGAACTACCAATGCTAGGAATGATTGTAATAATTTATTCTTTAAAGCTAATAAATTATTTTGTCATTCAAAATGTGTTCATAATTATGAATGTGTTTCTCTGCTGCTTAAGTTAAAACAACACTTCTCTGATCCTAAATGTCTCCTCTCTGGGTCATCAAGGACTAAATCTAAGAACACCCAGAAGATAAAGAAGGCTCCTAAAGTCAAGTCTATTAATTCAGGTCAAGAGACGAAGACTCTTCCAAAGCTTAAAAAGCTACCCTCTGTCCCTAATCATCGAGGACCCTTTATGAAATGGGTACCTAAATCCCTATAATTTGTTTTGCAGAAGCCGCATGTGGACATTTGGTATCTTGACTACGGATGCTCATGACACATGACCGGCAATAAGAGGTTGCTCTCCTCTTAAAGAGAGAAGATTGGAGGAAAAGTGACATTTGGGGATAACAAGCAAGGAGAAATAAAGGGATACGGGGATCTACTACAAGGTAAGATTTCTGTCTCTAAGGTTGCTTATGTCTCTGGGCTTAAACATAATCTTTTGAGCATAAGTCAACTGTGTGATTCTTGCTACAATGTCAAGTTCCATAAGAAGCTTGCTCCCTTATGTCATAATCTTTTGAGCATAAGTCAATCTGTATCTCATGAACTTCTCACCAAGAGACAATTCAGAGACACTCTGTCTCGTGTCTCACAAGAGTCAAAAAGCTTGGCTCTGGCACCACAAACTATCTCATCTTAATTTCCAAAATATAGAGAAGCTTGTGAAGAATAATCTGGTTGACGAATTTCCTGCCATAAAGTTCGAAAAGGACCATCTCTGCTCTGCATGTGAAATGGGAAAGCTCAAAAGAGCTTCCCACAAAACTAAGACAATGTGTTTTACGTCAGACCTCTGCATATGCTTCAAGTGGATCTTTGTGGTCCAATCTCTGTGTAGAGCTTGTCTAGTAAAAAGTATATATTAGTCTTAATTGATGAATACTCACGATATGCTTGGATTGAGTTGGTAAGGCAAAAATTAGATGTCCTAGAGCTGCTAATCAAATTGATGACCAAGATTCAAGTACTTCTACAAAGAAAAATTTAGAAGCTGAGAAGTGATAATGGAACAAAGTTCAAGAACGCCAAGATTGATGCGTACTTGGACACAGAAGGCATAACTCAAAACTTCTCTACAGCAAGGACACCACAACAAAATAGTGTCGTATAAAGAAAGATTCGAACTCTGGTCGAAGCTGCAAGAACCATGCTTGCTAGCTCTGGACTTCCAACCCATTTTTGGGTAGAAGCAATCTCTACTGCCTGCTTTAGTCAAAATAGAGCAGCAGTGGTAAAGAGGCAGATGAAGAAGCCTTACGAACTAATCAACCAAAGAAAGCCTAACGTTAAACTTTTACATGTCTTTGGTTGCAGATGCTTCATCCTAAACGATCGAGATCAACTTGGTAAGTTTGATAAAAAGACTGATGAAGGCAAGTTCCTTGGTTATTCCACAAAAGCCAAGGGCATACAGAGTCTTCAATTAATGAACAAGGACTGTCATGTAAAGCATCAACGTCTTGTTCGACGATAAAGAACAAATGACTTCAGAGTACCTCAGCTCTGGACTCGAGCTTAACAATCAGACTTCCAATTCACAAATGAAGTCAAGGGAATTGGAACTCAGGCTCCTATTTGAAGACTTCTATGGTGACAAAGACATCTACGTACGTGTATCAAGAGATGAATCTACGAGTGTAAGTAAAGAACCACAAACGACAAGTACATCTGACTCTGGTCCTTCACACACCTCTGCTTCCTCTGGTGATCACATCCATCCACAACCAGCGCAAACAAGCTCTACACCAGAGCCCAATCTTGTATAGCCAGAGCATGAAATCTCAGGTTCTGCACCTGGTTCCTCTATACCATCATCCGAGGGGGAGCAAGCAGAACCTTCTTGGCCATCAACGAGTTCAATGCCAAACATGCCCATGGAACATGATCAAACGTCCCCCACTTCTGTATCTTTCCGAAGAACAAGATGGACAAATGATCATCCTCTTCACCATATCATTGTTGAACCTTCAAGTGGTGTAAAGACACAGGCTGCCAGAACTAATGAATGTTTATTCGTAACGTTAGCTCAATTATTCCTATTTTGTAAAAGTATAGAAAAAGTATACTGCAAGTCTTAACAGAAGGATGACTCCACAGAAGACAACAGAGGACTAAGCGACAGAAGCCGTTTGATCGAACAACTGAAGTGTGATAGAACCTCTGATCTCTCTCACAGAGGTTCTGGAAA
>NC_037528.1:30547832-30566170 GCF_001531365.2 Cynara cardunculus var. scolymus | reverse complement strand
TACAGAGGTTCTTTGGCTTGGTCTTTGGAGATATGATAGCAGAGAAGCTGCCCTCTGTAGAGCCAACTGCACAGCTATACCCAATGAAGGAGTTCCACCCTATAGAGCATGAGCTAGGGTACAGAAGCCCAAGGCCACTATCAAAAGCCATGCTCAAATTCCTTAGCAGAGGAGATAGGAAAACGTATAGACGTGGATACAGGAGGCCAGAGCCGATCCCTGAAACCCCTTCACGCATAGGTATCCCCATAGAAGAGAGATTGCATAAAATGAGGTTTGAGAGAAGAAGGGAGGAGCCTGCAGTGGCTAGGGAGATGAGTGAGGAAAGACCAAGGGTAGTTAGTCCCCCACGAAGCACTAATAAGGCAAAGAAGACTCACAAGGATGTTGATCCTTCTGAGAAAAGAAAAGGGAAGAAGAGACCCACAGAAGAAGAGGGTCCAAGCAGTCCTCTGCCAAAACTAAAAAAGAAGAAATCGAAGGCCCAACCCGCAGAGGTTGAGGTCACAGAGGCTGAAATCCAAGAAAGCCCAACAGAGGTTGCTCCTAAGCGCATAAGGTTGCACAAGACGGTTCAAGTAAAGTCCCCTACAGAGCAAATTCACGATGTAATCTTGGATCTCCAATAGAGTTTTAAAGCGCCCATAGAGGTAGTAGATTTGGGGACAGAAGTCGTACTAGACGACGAATAGGAAGAAGTGGAGTTAGAAGAGGTTGAAAAAGATGCCGAAGGCACACATCCAAGCCCCCTCCCAATGCAACCCACATTTCTAGGGACCCTGTTCTAAAGGGAATCCCTATTGAAGAAAGTGTGCACACATTGAACCCAACCCAAACCTACCTCACAGAGGACATTCTTTCATCCTCTGTCGAATGCACAGTCCGGGAACCTCAATCTACTCCAACATCCTCTCAAAAGGATGGCGGTTTTACAATAAGAGTCCATTCGCCCAAGGACTCGTCACCACCAAGAGAGGCATCCGTTGCCCCTCCACAAGAGAGTGAACAACCAAGTTATGCTTCAGAGACATACGAGAGATTCATAGAGACTGCAGGTCTAGAACGCCCAAAGTCTCCACTCGATCCCTCTGCCAAGTTAGGCTCTGAACCTATTAGGTACGACATCGACAGAACACCGGTAGGCTCTCCAATTGGGGATGTCCGAGGATCTGGTGGAAGTTCCCGAGATGACAATGTCAAATCAGTCACTGAGGGCGCCTTACACTCCAAGGTTACTAGGTCACCATGTGTTGGTGATCTAGGTTCCCCGAGTGCCTATGTGACGAAAGAGGAGTTGGAAACCTTCGCCACAGCGGTATTCCAGAGGTTAAATGAGTTGAAAAGCTTGTTCTCCTCCCAACCAGCGACAGAGGCACTTACACCTCTAACAGAGGCTCTGAAGGAGTTGACTTCTACAACGTCTGAACTCAAGGAGACCTTATCAGCCCTTCAGAGCTCTGTCCTAAAAAAGGATGATCTCACAGAAGCCTTCAGTGCACTGTTTCTCAACCCCTCTTCAATCCACACGATTAAAACAGAATTAACAGAGGTAGCCGCCCAATATGCTGCAGATGTAGTTTCCGCCAGCTACACCAACTATTCTGCCTTCAAGGATGAGATCAAAGAGATGTTTTCCTCTGCGGTCACTTATGGCATCGATTTTTCATCATCCAGGGCTAACATTAACCATCTAGCCACTCGCAGAGAGCTAGACGCAATGGTTGAAGCCCTTGTAGAGACCGTGCGGAAATACAACGACCATCTTCTCAAGGAAGCCCGAGCAACCAACGAATCAATAAGAGACTGCACAAAGAAACTCGTCGCAGAGGGTAACAACTTCAGAAATGAGATATATCGCTGCGTCTCTACCTTGAAGTGGGCCACAGAGATTGACATCAACAATGCCTCTGTAAATGCTGAGATGGTCATTGAAAAGATGGAGAAGGCGGCTTCCAAAGTTCTAAGGCGATTGAAGAAGGCTCCCCTCACTACATCCAAGACAGAGGCCACTCAAATCCATGATGATCAGGGAGGTGATGACCCTGATCGTCATGAGGGGGAGAAAAAGACAGAACCAAAGAAGACAACCTCTGCCAAACCACTAAAAATAGTGGACTCTGCTGCTGCCGTATTCTTGAAAGACAAATCTTCAGAGCCTAAGAGGAAAGGCAAGGGTAAAGCAGTAGAGGAGTCGCCAMAGAAGGGGTCAAGCTCTGACACGCTGGAGGAGATCAATGAAGAAGAATATGATGACCCTGATTTTGTTCGAGCACTAAAGGCTTCTTTGGCAGAGGCAGAGGCACAAGCGCAAAAGGGCAGAGCCCCCATCCCCAGAGTCGGAGAAGGCTCTACTTCCAAACTTGCAAAGATACAGGAAGAAACGTCCACGGGTACATTTGACGCTCTGGTAGGAGCTGTCAAGCCAATCCTAACAGAGGGGTCTACCCAGAGGCCTATACTCGAAGAAGAATCCAGAACGCCATAGTCTGTCACGGCGGGGAGGGTATCTGAGATCATTGAATCCATGAACAAGATTCCTACACAAAGGGTGCGCACAGAGCCCGTAAAGTTCCACTTCTCGAAACTCACCAGACCACCAGAGCAGGTCTTCTCAGAGCATGTGATCACTTCACTCGAAACCATTTCTCCACGCACTATGCTAAAGAAGACCATGCTATACACTCAATACGTGGTGAAGAGGGATGATGGCAACCTTTACTCTTTCACAGATGCTGACCTCCACAACCTCTTTGTATTTGACCTAATATTCTTACACAAGATCTTGAACAAATACATGGAGAGGAGGTCAACATATTCGATTTCTCTTAGAAGGCTGATTGAGGTAATGCGTGCTCAAGTCAAATTCTACAGCCAGAAAGATTTTGACATCGCTATGAGGTTGGCCCAGCCAGATTTGAAAATTTCTCCTCCAAAGAACAGACCCAGTTGGCTGCTTAGATTTCATCCCAACACCATTGTCCACAATCCCATCTTTGGGTTTGTTTTCTTGGACAAGGATGAGATTCTAAGATTCTTCGATCCAATAGAGACGGACAAGTATTCCGCAGAGTCTCTCGAGTGGGTGTTCAACTTGGTGGTGACAGAGGTGCAGAAAGGGAGAATAAGGGCGGATGAAGTGACCAACCTTCTGGAAACAATCAAGATACAAGTCTCCTTCAGAGAATGGATTTTCAAGGTCTACAAGACTGTCAAGATTGACCTGCAATATGCCGTAGACGATTTTCCAAACTTTGTTGTGGAGTAATCTCTTGTAATAGTGTAGGCATGTACTATCTTTTAGTTCTTTCTGTATTGTAATTCTTTTTCAGAGGATGAGATTAATCTCCTCTTGTATTTTTTTCATAAGTCAATTCTTGCACCCAACTGTACAAAATTACGTTTTCATACTTAGGGGGAGATTGTTAGCTCAATTATTCCTACTTTGTAAAAGTATAGAAAAAGTATACTGCAAGTCTTGACAGAAGGATAACTCCACAGAAGACAACAGAGGACTAAGCGACTGAAGCCGTTTGATCGAACAAGTGAAGTGTGACAGAACCTCTGATGTCTCTCACAGAGGTTCTGGAAAATAGTCCTCTGTCAAATAGAACATGCAAGTCAATTACAGTAGAGCCTTTGAGATTGCTCACAGAGGGTCTGCGGATTTCGTCTTCTGTGATGTTTCTGTTCCAATAGTTTTCAAATGTTGTTAGCCGCATATGCTTCTCACGTGACTAGGGAATGATCGACTTTATTTGGACGGCTCAGATGAAGACACGCGTCAAGATCTGGTCTCTAAGGTCGTTAGGAACTAGTATAAATAGCGGATATGATCTTTGTAATCTGTGAGCTTCCAGTATTGTAAACGTCAAAATTTTCAATTGAATGAATTGAAAACCTTTGGAGCAAATCTCTTGTGTTCATCTTCTTGATCAATACTGTGTGTTCTTAATACTCTGTTTTGCTCTTATTATTACTTCCACTGCACTTCATTGTTCAAGAGCTTTTCTAGAGTATTAGATCAATATCAAAGCTGAATTTAAGGTCCATCACGTAAACTTCCTAAGTATGGTAGAGCCAAAGAAAGTACATGAAGCCCTACAAGATCCTAGTTGGGTCGACGCCATGCAAGAAGAGCTCCAACAATTTGAGAGGAATAAGGTATGGACTCTTGTACCTTTAGCAGAGGATATAATTGCAATTGGATGTAAATGGTTTTTCAGGAACAAGAAGGATGAGGATGGGATTGTTGTAAGAAATAAAGCTAGGCTCGTAGCAAAAGGCTATTTCCAGGAAGAAGGCATAGATTATGACGAAACCTTTGCGCTAGTAGCAAGGCTAGAAGCTATACACTTGTTTTTAGCCTTCTCTGTTCATAAGGGATTCCGTGTCTATCAAATGGACGTTAAGTCAGCCTTCTTGAACGGTAAGCTGAAAGAGGAAATCTACGTTCAGTAACTTTCGGGGTTTGAAAGCTCTACACATCTAGAGTACGTTTACTTCTTGGACAAATCTCTGTATGGACTTAAGCAAGCACCTCGAGCCTGTATGAATGTCACTCGTCTTTTCTCTTGTCTAATGGCTTTGAAAAAGGTAATATCGATACAACTTTGTTTATTAAGAGGTATAAAAGTGAGATGCTCTTAGTACATATCTATGTGGACGACATTATCTTTGGTTCAACGAACCAGAGGCATTGTGATAAATTCTCTGCGTTGATGAAGAGCGAGTTTGAAATGAGCATGATGGGAGAATCGACCTTCTTCCTCGGCTTGCAAGTAAAACAAAGGGAGGATGGTATTTTCATTAGCCAAACTAAGAATGTCTCCGACATATTAAAGAAATACCAACTCCATAACTCTTCCACCATGAGAACACCAATCGCTATGGGAACTAAGCTTGACACAGATCCATCTGGAAAACCGGTGGATGTTAAGACTTACAATGGAATGATTGGATCACTACTATACCTCATGGCTAATAGACCAGACATTATGTTTGCCACATGTCTCTGTGCGCGTTTTCAAGCAAATCCAAAGGAATCTCATCTTTCGGCTGTAAAAAGAATCTTTCGATACCTCAAGGGAACTCAATTTTTGGGTCTCTGGTATCCAAAGCATTATGGTTTTGATCTTATCGCGTACACATATTCTGATCATACAAGTTGTAAACTTGATCAAAAGAGTACATCAGGAAGCTGCCAATTACTTGGAGAACATCAGGAAGCTGCCAATTACTTGGAGACAAGCTCATAAGCTGGACCTCAAAGAAGCAGAACTACGTCTCTACATCCACAGCTGAAGCAGAGTATGTAGCTGCAGCCAGTTGCTATTCCCAAGTGATATGATTGAAGACTCAACTGAAAGACTATGGCGTCGAGTTTGAGAAAATTCTAATTCTATGTGATTCAGAAAGTACTATCGCAATCACAACCAATCATGTGCAATACTAAAAAACAAAGCACATCGATGTTCGTTATCATTTCATCAAAGACCATGTAGAGAAAGGTACGATTGAAATGTTGTTTGTTAGTACAAATTTACAACTTGCTGACATCTTTACAAAAGCTCTTGACGAAAAGAGATTTAACTTTCTGGTTAGCAAGTTGGGTATGCTCAATCTTTCAAACTAAGCCAGAGCCTCTGTATGTACTATACAAAGCCTCTGCATCCCTTATGCATACTTCTGTTTTGTTCTGTATTATATTGAGCCATGAGACAGAGCCTCTGCATAGTACATGCAAAGCCTCTTGCTCACGACCTAGTTATCTTATGGTACAGAGCCTCTATATAGTGCATATAGAGCCTCTGTACCTTGGTTTTTATGCATGAGCAATACTTATCACATATGACCCAAGCATAGTTCAGGGGGGAGTAGATAAGAAGAGCTCAAGTCAAGGGGGAGCACCAGATCATGACACACAGAGCCTCTGTATATACTATACAGAGCCTCTGCTTCAAAACTCTTTATGATTATAGGACAGATCATCTGTATGTACTATATAGAGCCTCTGTATGTACTATACAGAGCCTCTGCCTCTAAACATAGCAAGTTTTCTATAGAGGACATGTATAGCCCAATTACAAGTCTCTGTATGAGATCCTAAGTTATGTTGTTTTTCTCTGTATGTAGAACTCTGATTCTTTACAAAACATCTATTTCACTCTAACCAGAGTATTTATACTTGTTAATTTCTTTTGAAAATTAAAATATAATATGTTATTAAGAAGGCGTACAGTTCTTTAATTTTTAAATTTTTTATTAGCTGTCATCTACATTAAGCATCACCGCCTGTGAGCTTAACTTTTCAAACGTGGGAGGCGCCACTTGCAGCTGGCAGTCCACTTGGCATGCCCCTATAAGCTATGAAAAATCATTTCAGTTTTTTACCTGACGTTTGGGGCGCTAAATACTCAAGTATTTTTATTTTCTATATTTAAAACAATTTTTACCCCCAAATAATTTTGTACGCTTACAAAAAATTCAAGAACTCCCATCGTCTTCAACCTCCAACTGCCATTGTTACTCATTCAAAGCTCTCAAACCAGTGCTCAGAATTCCAGTCAGTCATCAAAAGTTCATCCTGTCTGTCAAGTAAGTCCCATAAACCCTTTCCTCAAACCCATTGTTCGAATCAAGAACTGTTTCTTGAAACCCTAGATTTTTTTTCTAATCTTCTTCTACACCCAAAACTTGCAACCATATTCTCTTCCGAGTCAGGAAACTCCCAAACACATACCACAACCCACAAAACTGTCGAGGACACCAGTCAAAACCTGGTTCCTCTTCCTATCAAACCGAATAACCATGCCCGTCACCTCCAACTTGAAAACTTTGACCAAAAATACCATCCCATCATCAACATCCTCCAAAATCAGTTCCTAAACCCTGCCTTGACAAATACGGATGACCTTGTACCTGAAAGGTATATTCAAGAATAATGGAAATCTTGTGCCGTAACCAAATCTCAAAAACGAATCGTTGGAGATTTTTATGCCTCTGCCGCAAAGGAATTTGTTACTGTTTGCATTTCAAGGTCCATATTTTCGCAGGTTCTTGAAATCCCAACGAAAACCGACCTAGGGCTGTCTGAGTACGCCCCTTTCCCATCTAGGGACGAGATAGTGGCATTTTTAAAATTTTTGGGGTACAACAAGGCAATCCAGTACCCGTCACAATATCGTCGTCAATACCTACCACCAATGTGGAACACACTTTTCACATTGGTCAACAGATCGCTGACAGGGAAGATTGGGAGCCTTGGCATGTGCTCAACAAATGTTCTTCAAATCGTATATGGTATCTTCTTCGACTTATCTCTTGACTACTCCTTGATACTCTACACATAGTTCAAGGTTGTCGTGGCCAAGAAGTGTGAAGAAGTGGCCAAAGAAAGAGATTGCCATATCTGCTATTTCCATGGTTTTTGGGTCTTCTTCTAAGACCTGCTTTCGACGACAACAATGTTGATGTGGGTCGTCTACCTGCTCACAAGGTGAACGTGCTCACTCAATACCGRCCTACAGTTAACAAAGAGGGATATGCAGTAGAGAGGCCATTTCCAAAGAGGCTCATGAGTTATATGAACACAAAGGATATCAGAAGAGCGTACAGACGTACACGCGAGACACTAGAGCCAGTGTCTCGAACCCCGTTACGCATAGGAACAGCCGATGAAGATGAGAGAACAGAGGACACTTTAAGGCCTCAAGCAGAGGGAGAGACAGTGAGAGCAGAAGAAGAGAGGGTAAGAGCAGAGCCAGAGAGAGAGAAAGAAAGAAAACGAGAGGAGGCGAGGAAAAAGAAAGTTGAGAGGGAGAGGAAGAAAAAGGAAGAGACAGATCGAGCAAAGCAAGAAAGATTGGTTGAGCTTGCTCGTGTTAGACCAGAGGAGGCGTGACCAGAAAAAGCTCGCCAGGAAGAGATAGCTCATACGAGGGAAGAGGCCAGACTCAGAGCATAGGAGGAAGCTCATCAAAACTTCACTCAATCTTCTAGTCCAAACCAAGGGGATGACCGAGAGCACTACAACGATGCTGCAAGGTCTTATACAAGTGAGAAAAGTGAGGAAGAAGAAGAAGAGAGTGAAGAAGAAGAGAATGAAGAAGAACAGAGTGAGGAAGGAAAGTAAAGCGAAGAGGAAGAAGAGGGAGGAGGTGCAGCAGCTGCTCTACCTCAGAGCGAGCCAGAGCAGCCTAGGCTAAATAGGCACACTTGTTTTACCACCCTAACTCCCAGTGCAAACGAATCATCTGACTCCGGTGGGTGAGACACGGAGGTCATTGAAACAGAGATGCACACCTCGAACCCAATCCAGCCTTTCCGACCAGAGGTCGCATCTGCCTCTGGTTATATCAGCCAAAGGGAAGCCTTACCACAGGGAACACCCTCTCAAAAGGGTGCAACCTTTGAAAATATAAATGATATGTCTTCCCATATCACGTCATTTTCCCATACAGAGGAATTTGTTTCCTCTACCGATGTAGACTCCCAACCTTGTTCAGAGAAAGAATAGGTGCACAAGCCTTGGAGACTCTCGACCAGTCTCTTAGTCCACTCATGGAGAGTCCTCTGGCTGGCTCTGAACCAACCTTGGATACTCTCGCTGACAGAACAGAGGTAGTGAATTCTCCTCAAAAAGAACCACAAGGATCCTCTAGAAGTCCTTCCTCGACTAACATCAATCAAGTCGGGAATGAAGGCGTCCTTGGAACGGGGACTCAATCTGGCCCATGTGTTGAGCCAGAGGTTACACCATCTGCATATGTCACAAGGAAAGAGTTCCATTCTCTTTTCACATCTATGCGGTGCTCCTTGGAATTGCTAAAACTCATCATGGCCCGTGCAGAGCTGTCTTCTTCTGCACTTGCTCTGGATGAGATACGAGCATCCTTGGCAGTATTGAAAGCTGAGACTTTGACAAATGCTTCTTATCTCGATACCTTAACGGAATTGACGGCATGCAATGCAGAGACCTTGCAAAAGGTCATAGCATCCTTATAGAGGGGTGAAACGTCAACTTCCCACAACGCACAGGCGATCATTCCTCTGAATGTACCTGTGGATTATGTCACACAAAGCACAATGAATGCTCTGGGTGACAGACTTCTACAGAAGGTGGTGGACTTCACTTCAGATTTCAATAACAAAAACTACAAAACCAGCAAAGGCCATCAACGCTAATCTGGCCAGGTTCAATTACCGCTTGGACGATGAAATTCGAAAGGTTGGGATTGCAGTCGACGAACTCCTCAAAGTTATTGAGGAAAGGATCAAGTCAATGCCACAAGCAGAGGACCAGAGGCCAAAGCGATGAATGGATCCATCTTCTTATGCTGAACCATCGAAGAGGAGACAACTTGACAATGATGAGGACCCAGACATGTCTGGCCCTCAAAATTGTCAAGAGGGGGAGAACTATTCTACAACCATTGCAGGTGCAACACCTATGGGTGCCTCTTCTGCACCAACGTCCTCTACCCCACGCCAACCAGCTCAAGGTCCTTCAAGGCAGAGGACACAAAGCCAACCAGCGCTAGATCATGTAGAGGCGCTTTGCAAAGGAAATATTCCCATGGCATCTCAGGCAGAGCCACCCGGGCTACAAAAAACTACAGAAGTGATAGATCTTCTATCTGTCTATGGATCAGACGATTCAGACCTGGCTCTGTGTTGATCCCAGATCTCTCAATAACACTAATAATCTAGTTAATAATAACCAAATTATAGTGATTTAATGAACAAAATGAAGAACACTCAAGAAGAAATTATGAACAATTAAGAACAGTCTTGAGCGTCAAAGATTTCACTTTGTATATAAGAAAACGTAAAAGAAACTCTTTTTACAATAGGCCTAATCACATATTTATAGTAATAAGCTAATAAGAAGATAACTATCTAGTGAGACATTTTAGCTAATCTTCCTATTAACAGATAACGTTTATCTAAACTATGGATAAGCTTTAACATCAAAGATAAACTTGAAGTCTAGCTGTTGACTTGTCATCTCCAGCTGTCATTCATAATATGATGAATCATCCTTATCTTTAAATCTTCATCGCATGCTCCTAGATGATTTGCTGGAGAATGTCAATCGGTCCTCTGG
The DNA here is from genome assembly GCF_001531365.2 of Cynara cardunculus var. scolymus. Taxonomy (NCBI): domain Eukaryota; kingdom Viridiplantae; phylum Streptophyta; class Magnoliopsida; order Asterales; family Asteraceae; genus Cynara; species Cynara cardunculus. The sequence continues at coordinate 30,556,065 of NC_037528.1, read as the reverse complement.
TTGTACTCTAGACTTAGCCGTTTCTGTCTTGATGTCTTCATCGATCTTCTGCTTCTTCATCACTTATTGTTTTTCATTACTTTTTACATTATGAGTTATGGGCAAGTCGTCCATCGGTCCTCTGGTTGTACTCTAGACTTAGCCATTTATGTCTTGATGTCTTCATTGATCTTCTGGTTCTTCATCAGTTATTGTTTTTCATTACTTTTTACATTATGAGTTATGGGGTTTAACAATCTCCCCCTAAGTAATGAAAAAACAAACATAGACTAATCTAGAAACATTTGTGATGAACAGAGACTAATCTAATAGAAAAACATCAGATTCCAAATTTTCATTGGATGATAGAATTCATACAATATTGGAATCAAAAGACATTAAGGCAAAAAAAAATGCAACTCATCATGAGATACCTTGATATATTTCTCTGAAGCGTATGAGCAGTCTTCGATACCCGATGACTGTCGATATCTCATGAATAAGCCGACTCCCTTCTTCTCTTGGCACGTGGTTTCTGCCCAGTCTCTCTCTGATGACTTTATGAAACCATTCAAGTGTATCCGATGAATACTTGAAGGCCTCAGTTAGTCTAAAAAACTTTTTAACCCCAAACTCATTCTTGTAAACAAGTCCAAGTTCGGGTTGAGTTACGACTGAGGCAGATCTTGTCTCCTGTAGGCCTTGGAAGTCTTCGTTTGGAGGGGCGCAGGAGAGTCTTTCAATGCCTAGCCGAAGAGCTATTTCAAAATCGCTCTTGGCTCTATGGTCCACCAGGGATTCCATTGTTTTTATCACCGCTCAGTTTGCCATTTCAAATCTGATGCCGTGGTCTTGCCTCTGAGTCGTGTATGCATATAACTCAATCAAGTCATATGGGTTGAGGTTAATGAGGTCGTTCTCGTTGAACATGCAAACTTGCCTATGTGCTCTCTCCATAATAAACTCGATGTATCGGATGGCTCGGTTGGCAAATGTCCTTATTTTCAAATCAATGACCCTCCTTATCCCATCATTCGAGAAGACAGCCTGAGGTGCTTGTATGGTCTGTTTAATGAATCTATGGTGTAGGAGGTCCATGGACTTAGGCGATAAGATTGGAGGGTTGATGGTCAAACTATCATCACGGTCTTGGTATAGATATTGATGGATGTTTTCTTGCAAAATTAGCTCCTTGGGCGGCAAATCAGGACGTCTCTGAATCTCTGAGGAGGTTGCCTTGATGAAGAGGGAGTATCTGCATGCACCACAGGTGTTTGGGTTGAGGGTTGTGTATGGGTTGGTGTTGGTTCAGGTTGGGTTGGTTGGGGTTCATTGGGTTCGGCTTGGGTAGTTTCTGGTGCATGGGATCCAGTTGGGGTTTGTGGTTGTTGGGGTGATGAAGGTTGAAGTATCATTGGTTCTGGTTGTRTGGATAAGGTGAAGGGTTGAGTGGTGCGAGGTGTTGGTGAAGGGGTTAAGGGTAGGTTTGATGTGGGTGTTGAAGAAAAAGGTTGGTTAAGTTATGTTGGTGGGGTAGTAGGTTCTTCATCGGTTGAAGAGCTCAATACGATGGGCTCTAGGTTGCAGCAAAGTGAACATGTACATGTACATCTTCAGAGGGCAGAGCCTCTGGTTCCCTTGCTTGGGTTCCTTCTATAGAGGGTGATGGTGGTGCAGAGGATTTTGTTTGTTGTGGAGCCACGACTTCTATTGTCTCCCCCTCATGAGGTCCAAGACCTTGATCATCGAGGTCTTGGTCGTCATGCCTAGGCCTCTTGTGTGGGCGGCTGCTTGAGCAAGAGTCTCTGGTCCTCTTTTTCTCATTTTCTTTCCTAAAGGACGTAAGATACACCTTCAGGGCTTCTTGTCTTCGACTCGCCTCCAGTGTTTGGAAGAAAAAGGTGGTGCAACTTTATTCATCGGTCATGTTCTGGGAGAGAACCCTTGTTGGATGGATGGCCCGATGAACGAATTTGGCACGGATCTCGTTGAAAGAAGAGATCAGCGCCCTCGATAGAGCTCGCAAGTCAGCTCTTGTGGCAAACTCTATGGTGGAGGATGAGGCTGGTGGTGGCATAGAGGTGGTGGTGGATGTATATGGGGGGATTGGAAGGTTGGTGATAAGGTTTCTCATCTCTGCAATGAAAGATGAAAAGGCTTCAACAAAGGATGGGCCTGCAGAGGGAGGTGGTGGTTGAGGAGTAGCTGGGGGATTTGGGCGAGGATAGCTACGGGGAGTTGGGTGAGGGTGTCTTGGATGGAGGCCACTTGTGTCTTGGATGGAGGCCACTTGTTGGGTAAGATTGGCTAGGGTATCATCGATAGAGGTGGTGGATGGTTGTGGGGTTTGGTGAGGGATTTGGGAGGTGATGGTTGTATGTAGGGAGTGAAGGTTTCGAAGGATGGTGTGGAGTTGGGTGACAATGTAGGTAAGGTTCTCATCGGCTTCAGTTGCCTGGGCCGTAAGGGTTGCGATGGACTGGATGATGAGTTGGTTTCGTTGGGTGGCTAGGGAGGAAGTGGTGTTGTGGTGTTGGGTAATGGTTTGTTGGAGCATTTGTAATCGGGTGGTGTTGGCTTGCGTCTGGGTTTCGATTTGGGTGAGGTGGTGTTGTAGGATTGCAAGAGATTGTTGGAGGTCAGAGTTATTGGTGGAGGGTTGGTTGTCTACAATCCCTTGCAAGATGAGTTTAAGGTCGTCCAAGGACCGCATCACTATATCGACAAAGGCTTGGAACTCAGCCTTTGTGACCAGATCAGCATGGGTGGTAACCCCTGCAGCAATAGATGCTGCAAGTTGTGCCTCTGCTCCTGAGGTGCCTTCTCGGCCTTGTGAGAAGGTGGGCCTTGAAGGACTTCCATCGTGTCCTTGATAGCCCTCAAGAGAGGAGCTGTCTCACGATGTTGTGACATTCGCTTCCTCTTCCTCGGCTTCAGAGGCCGAGTAAGTGAAACGAATGTGTGTCCCCTTCGGTAGATCAAATATTGAAGGGGGAGGTGCATGAAGGGAAGATCGCTCTGAACGATCATGGGGTTCAATGTCAGAAGCAACACATGCTTTCTGTGTGTGTGATGGGATTTGTCGAGCCCTGAAGCGAAGGGGCTCTTATATCTTCATCACCTCTCTGTTGGGAGAGGGGTGATGGAAAATGTGGTTCCTCAGCTGATTCATCTCCAGAGGCCCAAAGGATGACCACTGGATGGCTGGCTTGGGTTGGGAGTGGAGTGGAGTGGGTCGTCCTATTTCAATACCCCTATGGCTTTGATCGCCAGGGGTAGTGGATGTGGTTTCCCTTTGGGAAATGGGTTGAGGAATTTTATGAGTAGGGCCGGGGGAAGGCACGATGAGTGGCATCATCATCATCATCTTCATCATCTGATGATGACTCATGTGCTCCCTTGCTGGATTCAGGGGACGACTCTAATTGCTCCGGGGTAGCTGTCCTCGGTTCATGGGACAGCATGGAGCGTTTATAGTTCTGGCGTAGCTCAGATGTCGATGGTATGACATTGAGCATAGCCCTGGGGAGGGGACGGTTGATGGTATAACCTTCCTTTGAGAGGGTTGGGCGATGACCATGCATCTTGTAGACGGGCGTGAATGGCTCCTCGGCTGGTAGGCCATGTTTCCTCATTCCGTCCCTGATGAAGAGGGCGAGGAAGCGAGGAAAGAGAACCGCAGGGAGAGGCTTACCAGCGGCTTAGAGTTTAGACTTCTTGACCACCAACGAAAGTATTTCGTTGTAGATGAGCAACACGTAGTCGAGGTTCAGATTGAAGAACAGGCCGTACATGATTGTCATGATGTTTATATTTCCTTGGTCCAAGGAGCCCAGTTTGCATGTAAGGGCTCTGTTGAGGATGGAGAAAAACATATTCCACATCGGTGGAAGAAATTGACGTTTGAAATTCGAGACGTTGCGTAGGTCACGGTTGTAACCTAGCATCTTCACGAACCGGAGAATGTCGTCGGTGGTTGGTGGTTCGTCAAACTGTGCAATTCCAAGTTCCTTGCGAGTGGAAATGCACAGTATCCGAGACACCTTAGCCCGCGATATTTTGACGAAGCAAATCATATCGTTAGGGCTTCCATGTCCCCCATTATACCGTGGCTAGCTTCATCAAACTCACAAGTTTGCCAATACTGTTGAATGTACTTTATGGGTACGCCTATATCAACAAGAGTGAAAGCTGGAAGAAGAATGTTGTGTTAGAAAAACTCAATAATAATGGCAAAACGTTCGTCAAACAAAGTGGTTCGGAGTTCGATAGCGTGATTGTTCGGCCTCATTGGTAGGAAGATGATAGCACGGCTGTCGGCTCCGGTAGACTAGATTCTGCTATCATTATTGTTTGATTCATGGGAGACGGAGGATGCCATTGTTGCAGGTTTGAGAAAGTTGTAGGTTTGTGTAAGCGTAAAAAGGAATATGGAGGAAGAAGAAAGGTATATATAGGCGGGAATATGGTAAGGAGGTAGGGTGGGGGTGGAAGGGAAACGTTTCTTGATTATTAAAATACAAGAATCATGAAAAGTTTTGGCGGTTTGGTTTGTGACAATTTGATTTGAAGAACGTAAGCCGTCTTGATAGTACGTGCATTTAATATAGTAGGACACGTGTCAAGATGGGGTAAGGGAGGGGGAAGGTTTAAAAGGGTGTGTGGGGAACAGGCTGTTGAAGGTGTCAGGCACGTGGTTATGATGACGTTAGAAATTATTTGAATAAAAAATTATTCAAAATAATAACTTGATGAATTCGTAACCTAAAAATAATTTGAATTTAAAAATCCCATCTAATTGTAAGATTAATACTATACTCATGATGTATAGTTTTTAGTCACAAAAGCTGCAATTTTGTATAATCTTGAAAAATGAGTTTCAATTAAGATGAGTCTTTGTATAAAAATTATTGTCATGGAACCAGAGGGGCTCTGGTTGGTCGTGACCCATTTGGGGAGGGACCAGAGGAGCTCTGGTTTAACATCGATGAAAGAGTTCATCGATGTAATGTGGGATTGCATGTTATAGAAGCCTTGGATTTCAAACCAGAGGTTCTAGATAAACATTGTTAATCCATTATGTAGAACCAGAGGAGCTCTGGTTAAATACATATGTAGCATTTGGGTGATCAGAGGCTCTGGATAGTAGGACCAGAGATTCTGGATGAAAAATGCATGTTGAGAGAAATGAAATATGAAGATGAATATTTTGCTCCCCCTCAAATGATACAAGTGTATTGAATTCGAAGTATTCAAAAACTCCCCCTCAAACAAATAATAAAGAGGAATTAGGGATACAAGAGGCTCTGGTCTATACACCCAGAGGCTCTGGTTATGAAGGATGATGAAAGTGTGAAAGGTGGTTAAATGGAAGTGGAGAGAGGGTCTTTGAGACCAGAAGAGCTCTTGTTCCAAAGAGAGCAAAGCTAGAGGCTCTGGTCTTTAGAACCAGAGGCTCTGGTGTGAAGTAATGAAATGAATGAATGCTTAAGCCCAAGTTGAGACACTATAAAATGCGGACTCAAAGAATTGGATTCCAGAGGATCTGGTCTATATAACCAGAGGCTCTGGTGAGTAAGAGAAAACTTGGTAGAAATTACGAACTATTTGTTTTGGCCTAGAGGGGTTCTGGTTCCAAAGGTGATTGAGATTGTTTGCCAAAATTCGTAGTAAGTCTAAATAGCGAGAGGCTCTGGTCTTTATAACCAGAGGCTCTAGTTTAGGATACTTTGAGATTTTGGCTAAAATTTAATATATCACTTATAGGCATAACCATGAGATATTGAAGATCTTTGGTTGGAAGCTAATGAGTGCCTTTAAGTGGTGAGATTCAGCATACCCATCTTGCTGACTAGGAATAAAAATCTTTTCTCATCAWGAGCTTTTGTGAAAATGTCAGCAAGTTGAATCTCAGTTGGAACAAAATACATTTCTATATTACCTTTTTCAACATTGTCTTTCAGAAAATGGTACCTTACATCGTTGTGCTTGGTCTTGGAATGCTGCACTGGATTTGCAGAGATTGCTATGGCACTCTTGGAGTCACAGAGAATAGGAATTTTGTCATATTGGAAACCAAAGTCCTTAAGCTGAGTCTTCATCCAGAGAACTTGTGAACAACAACTAGCAGCAGCAACATACTCTGCTTCTACTATGGATGTTGAGACGCAATTTTGTTTTCTGGATGTCCAACTTACKAGCTTGTCCCCCAAGAGTTGACAGCTTCCAGACGTGCTCTTTCTATCAAGCTTGCAACCTGCATGATCTGCATCTGTGTAGGCTATTAGATCAAAGCCAGAGTTCTTTGGATACCAGAGACCCAATGGTGGAGTTCCCTTTAGGTATCGAAAGATCCTCTTGACTGCAGAGAGATGCGATTCGTTAGGATTAGATTGATATCTTGCACAAAGACATGTGGCAAACATTATATCTGGTCTACTAGCAGTTAGATACAAAAGTGATCCAATCATGTCTCTGTAGGTTGTTACATCTACAGGTTTGCCAGATGGATCAGCAAAAAGCTTAGCTCCTGTAGCCATAGGTGTTCTCATCGATGATGAATTTGAGAGAGAGTATTTCTTCAGAAGGTCAGTCACATATTTGGAGTGAATGATGAAAATTCCTTCTGAAGTTTGTTTTATTTGAAGGCCAAGGAAGAAACTTAGTTCTCCCATCATACTCATCTCAATTTTACTTTTCATCAACTCTGAGAATTTTTTGTAATGTTTTGCATTTGTAGARCCTAATATGATGTCGTCCACATATATTTGAACTAGTAAGATGTCACCTTTATGCTTTTTGAGAAAGAGGGTTGTATCGATTGTACCTTTTTCAAAACCGTTGTTGATGAGAAAGGTAGATAGAGTTTCATACCAGGCTCTGGGTGCTTGCTTCAGCCTATAGAGGGCTTTATCCAGAAAGTAGACATAGTCTGGATGTCTTGGATCTTTGAACCCAGGGGGCTGCTGCACGTAGACCTCTTCTTGAAGTTTGCCGTTGAGGAAGGCAGAMTTGACATCCATCTGATAGACCTTAAAGCCTTTGTGAGCGGCRTAGGCTAGGAACATTCTGATGGCTTCAAGTCTTGCAACGGAAGCGAATGTTTCATCATAATCAATCCCTTCTTCCTAACGGTAGCCTTTGGCAACAACCCTGGATTTGTTCCTTATTACGATGCCATCTTCGTCCTTCTTGTTCCGGAAGACCCACTTGGTGCCTATGGCCGTCTTTCCTTTGGGTAGAGGCATAAGAGACCATACTTTGTTTCGTTCAAACTAGAGTAATTCTTCTTGCATTGCATCTACCCAGTTTGGATCTTGTAGGGCTTCTGAAATCTTCTTCGGTTCTATCATGCTCAGAAAGTTGGCGAAGAGGCATTCATTTCTTTTGGTAGATCTCGTCTTGACACCAGATGTTGGATCACCAATGATTTGGTGGTATGGATGATCTTTTGTCCATTTGGTGCTTGATTGAGGTTCTGGAGCAACAAGATGCAACTCTTCATCGGCTGATGGAACTGCTTGCTCTCCCTCGATGAGATCATCTCCAGAGTTAGATTCTGGATCTTGATCGTGATCTGAAGACACAGAAGAAGTAGATGGTGAAGTAACATGAGTTTCTGTAAAATTTATACCTTTAGCATTGGAGACTTCATGATCTTCATCGATTATGGAGTTAGATTTTGCAGTGGACACATTCCCAGAGATTACTCCTTCATCGAAGATGTCTTCAAATAATTAAGCTAGCTCTGATTAATTGGGTTTGCCAAGTGATGAATCAGATGCTCTTTTTTGAAGTCCGAGTTCTGAACTGTTGTGTCCAGAAGTCATAGTTGTGGAATCATCAAAGGACACATTGATGTTTTAGATGATGATCTTTGTCCTTTTGATGTAGACTCTGTAGGCTTTGGCGGTTTGAGAGTAGCCCAGAAAGATTCCTTCATCAGCTTTCTTGTCAAACTTGCCAAGATATTCTCTTTCGTTGAGTACAAAGCGTTTGCACCCAGAGATACGAAAATATTTGACATTTGGTCTTCTGTGGTTTATTAGCTCATAAGGTGTCTTCTGGTAACCCTTGTTAATGATTGATCGATTTTGGGTGAAGCACGCAGTTGAAACAGCTTTAGCCCAAAATGTGATGGGTAACTCCGATGAAGCAAGCATGGTCCTTGCTGCTTCCACTAAGGTTCGATTCCTTCGCTCTATCACTCCATTTTGTTGTGGAGTTCTTGCGGATGAAAAGTTTTGTGTAATGC
>NC_037528.1:30535960-30544067 GCF_001531365.2 Cynara cardunculus var. scolymus | reverse complement strand
ATCTCTCAATAACACTAATAATCTAGTTAATAATAACCAAATTATAGTGATTTAATGAACAAAATGAAGAACACTCAAGAAGAAATTATGAACAATTAAGAACARTCTTRAGCGTCAAAGATTTCACTTTGTATATAAGAAAACGTAAAAGCGACTCTTTTTTACAATAGGCCTAATCACCAATTTATACTAATAAGCTAATAAGAAGATAACTATCTAGTGAGACATTTTAGCTAATCTTCCTATTAACAGATAACGTTTATCTAAACTATGGATAAGCTTTAACATCAAAGATAAACTTGAAGTCAAGTAGTTGACTTGTCTTCTCCAGCTGTCATTCATAATGTGATGAATCATCCTTATCTTTAAATCTTCATCGCATGCTCCTAGATTATTTGCTGGAGAATTCTCTAAGTGTTGATGACCAGATGATCGATGAGGATGCTCTTTCCATCGCATCCCAAGTCGTCCATCGGTCCTCTGGTTGTACTCCAGACTTAGCCATTTCTGTCTTGATGTCTTCATCGATCTTCTGGTTCTTCATCATTTATTGTTTTTCATTACTTTTTACATTATGAGTTATGGGGTTTAACACTCTGTCCTCATCAACAGAGTATGTAATGGACATGGCTGCTCCTACAACCATAGAACATGAAGAAAAAGAGGTGCTAGCTATGAATGTGGGTGATCTGTCACTTTTGCACATTCAAGTTTCCATTCCTCTAAAAGAAGTCACTCTTGTTGCTCCTCCATCACATCAACATACACACAGAGCTAGGGTCCCTGCTCAAGGATCCAAGATTGTCACTCCTGCTAAGAGGCAGTAGGTACCTGTCAAGCCAAACAGAGCAGACTTAGAAGGCACAACCAGCGGGCCAAAATAGAAGCATCCTTCTGATCATGTCCAAAGGATCAAGGAAAGTATGAATGCCATGTTCACGCCAACACCCCTTGATAAACCAATTAAGGACAAGGTAGACAGCGAGGAGATCTACCAGTTCCTCTACAACCTAAGAGAAGAGACACCGGTCCAGAAGATCAATCTTCATCCTATGGTTCAAGAGCATATCAAGAAGAGATTCCTAGATCGCTACACTCAGCCCATCACTACAGTCCACTTTGTTAATGGAATAAAGCAAGTCCTCGATATAAAGAAGCGTACCTTCGTGCATAATCAGATTGTATTCTATGAGTACACAGTGGAGAGGTCTCGCGAACAGATCTGTAGGTTCATGGATTTTGCCCTTATTAATCTGAATCCATGGGATTTTCTCTCTTTGTTCTACTTCACAGATCACAAGAAGGACAAGGAAGTCAAATACGTTGTTGCCATCTCTGCCGTACGCCAAACAATGACAGACCTGCTTGACTTCAGATGCAAGTTCGACTTCCAACTAGCTCTGGATCTAGGAGTGGATCAACTGATTGTCGCTGTGCCAAATGAAGATCTGCGAGGCATCAACAACATCTGTTAGACCCCATAATTTATAAGTGTAAAAGTAATGAAGAACAATAAGTGATGAAGAACCAGAAGACCGATGAAGACATTAAGGCAGAATTGACCAAGTATGGAGAAGAACCAGAGGGTCRATGAACAACCAGAGATGCGATGGAAAGAGCATCTTCATCATCCCTCTGGTCAACAACACTTAGAGTTTTCTTCAGCAATTCAACCAGAGGCATACGATGAAGATATAAAAATAAGGTTGAATCATCATTCCATGAAAGACAGCTGGAGATGACAAATCGACAGCTGGATTTCAAGTTTATCTTAATTTATAGCTTATCCATAGTTTAGATAAACTTTATCCGTTAGTAGAAGATTAGCTAAATAGTCTTACTAGATTGTTATCTTCTAATTAGCCTTCTAGTAAAAATAGGTGATTAGGCCTATTGTTAAAAATGTCGCTTTTACGTTTTTCATATTAAATAAAGTGAAATCATTGGCACTCAAGATTATTCTTTGAATGTTCATACATTGTTCTTGAGTGTTCATCATTTTGTTCATTAAAACACTAGAATTTGGTTATTCTTAACTCGATTATTAGTGTTATTGAGAGATCTGAGATCAACAGTTGGTATCAGAGCCAATTGATTGTTTTTCCAATCAAACGATCATACAAAATCTCTCAATTTTTTTTTATAAAAACATAAAATTTCTCTCTTCTAAAAATCCTCAATGGCCAACTGGAATTCTGCGTATAGTGTTGGCTTCCTCACCAAACCTCCAACTCTTCAACGAGAAGAGTACCCACAATGGAGGATGAGGATGATAAACTTCTTGGAAGGAATGGACAGGAACCTCCTGTGATCTGTAATGGAGGGTCCTTACGTTCCACAGACTCTTGTCCCAAGAGTCCCAGGAACAAATACCACATCCAAAATCCCTGCCTACTACATGCCCAATGATGAGAAGAATTGGGATGAAGACGACAAAGAACGGGTTGAGACCGACAAGAAGGCCAAAAGACTGATAATCATGGCCATACCCAATGAAATCTTCCAATCCCTTGATGCATGTTCCACAGCCAAGGAACTACGGGATGAACTGGCAAGCCAACTGGAAGGAGGAGCAAAAACAAAGAAGAATCGTAGAGCACAATGTCTCAACGAATACACCAATTTCAAGGCTCATCCTGATGAACCGATTCAGAAGACATATGATCATTTCAACACATTGATTAATCAATGTCGTCGAAACGATATCTCCAGAACTAAGGAAGAAAACAATCTTCTATTCCTAGAAAGTCTTGGCGATGAATGGACTCAGCTRTCGATGTCCCTTCAAGCAAATCAGGACCTAGACGGCTGGTCACTTCATGATCTGTATGGAATGCTTCCAGCACAGGAGAACGACATTATGAAGAAGAAGGTATCCATCGGTGGACCTTTAGCTCTTACTGCCGATGAAAATTGAAATATCAAGGACCCCTACCAGAGAACATAAGAAAAAAAAGAAAGAAAGCATTGGGGGTAGAATTAGAATCTGAAGACAAAACTTCTGAATCAGATGATGATATCAAAGCCTTTGCCAAATCTCTGGCCTTGATTACAAAGCAGTTCCAGAAAAAGTTCATCAAGAAACCCTATGAACGAAAAGAATTCAAGATGGAAAGATACCTATCATCCTATGAAAGGAAGCCATCTAAATTTCATCAGACGGAAGACAGAAGAGATGGAAGAGAAGAGAGAGAATAAAGAAGAGAAGATAGAAGAGACGAGAGGAAAGAGGACAAGGATGGAAGGAAAAATGACCTCCGCTGCTTCAGGTGCGTAAAACGTGGTCATTTTTCAAAAGAATGCAGAGGACGACTAGTAAAGGATGCTGACTATTACAAGAATAAATATAAGTATAATCCTAGAGAGCGAAGCCTGATGGCTGAGAAAGAAAACTGGGTGTCTGATTCTTTATCCGATGAAGAAGACAAAGCACTCATCTGTCTGATGGCCACGTCCAATGCAGAATCTGATGATCAGGTATGTGAGTCTGCTTCCGATGAAACCAACTTTGCTCCATCTGAGCTAGATTTAAGGGTGATAAAACTTTTAGAGGATTTCTTTAAATTAAAAGAGAAATTAAATTTTGAAAAATCTGAAAGAATAAAAGCGGAAAAAGAAGCAAGTTTCTACAAAAGAGAGACTGACTTTCTAATCGAAGAAAAAGCAGAACTTGCTAAGGAAAGAACTCGCATCACCACACTTAAGAAATCAGAGGAAGATAAACTTCTGGAACTAAACAAACGAACAACTAAGAACTTAGAAAAGAAAACTAAGGCCTTAAAAGAATCTGAGGCAAAAAGACTAAATTCAGTTGCTCTTAAAGATTTCTTTCAAACGAAACGAGAAATCCTTCACTAGAAGCTTCAAACCAATGAACTTCTGATGAAGAAGTATAAAGATGCCCAAGATGTTTATGAAAAATTAAATGGTCAAATGGACACTCAAGGGATTAGATTCAATGAATTGGACTCCTTCATCGAATCAAAGAAATCCACCCTTGAATCCACTTTCAAACTTGGATGCATTCAGAAACCCGACTTTCTTCCAAAACCAAAAGCAAACTTTAAAAGAGTTAAAGTCGATGGAAAAACTATCGTTTTAAGACAGGATTTTGAGAATGTGGTATACGAGAACAGTACAAGTAAGAATTCCGATGGAAGGAATGACACCTCCAAATCTGAGACCGATGGAAACCATATTGTCAAACCAGAATCTCTGATTGTTAATCCCACTTCATCAGCAAGTACTGTTGATAAAAAGGAGAATCCTATAGAGGAACCATCGGCTGATGAGTCGATGAACCATCCAAGTAAAACTGGAAGTTCATCTAAGTCAGAATCGATGGAACCTCAGACAGATCACTCTGAAGCATCAACCTCTGAACCCACTCCTCCCACAGACATTCATGCTAATTTTACCTTCGAGAAATCAGTAAGAGACTTTCTCGATTCCGAATCAGAAGAAGAAATAATTTGTGAATCATCAAAAATCATTAAGGATAAAAAGCCTAAAAACTTTAAATCCTCAATGAAAACTGTTATTCCATCATTGATGAAATCTTCAGACAAAGGAAAGGGAAAGCTGAGAAATAGCAAATCTGCCAAAGATAACTCACAAGGCCCTAGTTCCTTCAAGTTCATCAAGTTTACTCGTGAGCAAAAACAAAAGTGGCTTGCCTCTGAGAAAACTAAGCACCACTTTTACTCTCATTCAGCTGAAGAAAAGCATACCTTCCTTAGGAGAAAAGAAGTAAAGCCAAAGACCTCTTCAAATAAAAAATCTGAACTAGATAGGAAGTTTGTAAAAACAGCCGAAGCTAGGACGGGATTTACATCTCCTGCATTTACTTCTTCGTTTCCATTGAATAAAAAGAACGTTAGACATACATATCCAAAGCATCATAACTGTCAATGTTTAACTCTTTTACAAAACCTGAGGAATCACAAGTTGACACATTACTGCCCATTCTCCCAACACGTTTATCGATACGAAGTTAAAACCAATAAAAACGTGAAGAAGCCCAAACCCAAGGGCAGGGGAAATACTAATAAACCTAATCCTGCAAAGGCTAAGGAAAATGAAAAGAGAGTGGTACCCCCTACTAACAAACGTGGACCCATACAGAAATGGGTACCTAAAAGCCCTTTATTTGTCTTGCAGGACCAACATGTGCAACCATGGTACATGGATTCAGGTTGCTCTAGGCACATGACTGGTGATAAAAGTCAGCTATCCTTCTTCATCAAAAAATCTGGAGGCTCTGTGACTTTTGGAGACAACAGCAAGGATACAATCAAGGGATATGGCACTCTCATCAAAGACAACATCTCCATCAGCAAAGTGGCTTATGTTGAAGGTTTGAAGCACAACTTACTAAGCATAAGCTAGTTCTGCGACAAGGGTCTTGAAGTCAGGTTTCGCAAAGGTTTCTGTATCACAGAAACCAAGCCTGGTCAAACAATCATGAAGGCAAAAAGAGAAGGAAATCTCTATCTTCTAGATTTTGAATCCCCTATGGGACAAGACACCCTTTGTCTTGTGTCTCATAAGAGCGATGAAAATTGGCTATGGCATCAAAAGTTCTTGTTAGGACTGAAAATCAGTATTAAATTGTATTCGTCTTGAAAGTTTAATATTGTCTATAATTGTGTAAAAGTCATTGTGTTTGACTTTTCTGTAAAGTTTGACTTTGACTAGGACTTTAATGTTTGACCCTATAAAGGGTAAAGTCTTGTAATTGTAAGAAGGAACTCATTTGTAAAATTTGATTACGTATAGAAGGTTTGACCAAGTTTTAAAGATTGACTTTTTCTCTCTATCTCTCTCAAGATCTTAATGTTCATATCTACCAGATCTGCCATGATTATGAAAGTTTACATGAAAATTGATCATTGTTAGAGGACTCACAATTGGTATCAGAGTAGACTGCAGCAGTTTTGATTAGAGGATTAAACATTTTTGCACGAATCTTAGTGGATTGATCGATCTGGTTTTTGATGTTCATAATCCGTTCATAGTGTTCTTCATCCAGAATCTGAATTTGATCTTATTTTGGTTGATTCTTGCTTGTTAATAATTTTTTTTTGCATCACTAGACTCGCATTTGTATTTCGAACAACTTTGATTCACACTGTTTTCTATTTTAAACAAGTTTTGAACCCGATTTAATCGATATTTGATTTTTCGTATTCAGTTGAATGTTCTTCAAAACTCATATTTTTTTCATGTTTTGATCCAATTTTTTTGGTAAAAAGTGTGAAATTTGTGTTTTTGGTTGAACTTTAGTCCGGTTAACTCTTGATCGGTTTAGRGTGTTATYCGCYTAAAGCTTGTTCGATTTAATATTCGTGTGATTCGAGTTTTGTTCGATTTAGGTTTATCCGGGTAACCCTTGTGCGGATAGTCAAGCGATTTATATAATCCGTCTGGTAAGTCGTTTGTAACTTGTGCGGATTATTGGGCGATTTACACAATCCGATGAGTAAGTCGTTTATGTTTTGTGCGATTTGTTGAGCGATTAAGAAAATCTGTTTGGTAAGACTTGTACTTTGTGCATATTAGTCTATTGAGCAATTTATTCCTTGTATATTGATCGTACATTGATTTTGACTTGAATGGATTTTGACTTTTTGATCGATTTAAATCTGACTTTTGATCGATTTGTTTTTTAAAAGGACTTATTCGTACTTTGACTTGTTGACTTAGTTGACCTTGACTTATTGACTTGTTGACTTTTTATATCCGATTTTCATTTTGGAATTTTAACTAAGTGTTGAAAACATCCGATTTGAGAATTTTAATTCAAATTGATTTTTGTGCTTTATCCGTATTGATTTTTGCTTAATCTGCATAAATTTTTGCTTAATTATCTAAATTTGATTAAGTGTTGATACGTGATTTTGTGCGATTTAAATCTCTTTGTTGTCCAGACTTCTAATCCGGATAACTTGTTGAAAAGTTCCATCTTTGTTGTCCGGAATTCTAATCCGGATAAGCTTGACCGGAGTTCTAATCCGGATAAGTTTGTTTTCTTAAATTCTCTAAGTGTTGAATGAATGCATATTTTTGTTTGAAGATTATCAGATATATTTTTGTAAACTAATCCTTTAATTCAAACTTTGAACTGCATAGATCCTATATCTGATCAATCTTATTATTTTTTAAATGGCAGTTTCATGGGAGAAAGAGAATAAAGTTTTGAAAGAGAAAATAACATAGGTGGAAAAGAGCTTACAGAGTTATAAGGAGAAATATCATAATATGTTTTATGAAAATCATGCGAATGTGGAGTTTATTAAAGATTTAAAAAGGGAGCATAAAGAACAATGTGAACGTATTGAAAACGACTTCATATACAAGATTGAAAATTAGAAAACACTCTCGACTCTGTCAGAAAGAATAATGATGATGATCTGAAAATTTGGAGTAAAGCTAACAAAGATTTGTTTATTCAACTTCAAAAGGTAAGAAATGAATTACCTACTCCAAGGAATAATACAGAGACAGAGGATTTAACTGAGAAGTTTCATAARTCTGAGTATGATCTGAGTGACTTAAAGAAGTTACTGGATTTAGAGAAAGAGAAATTTYTGAAAGCAGAAAAGAGTTTGAATGTTGAAAGAGTAGGGTTTGAGAAAGAAAAGAAGAGATTCATTGAAGTTGAAAGAAAAATTGGAGCTGAACGTGTATCTTACGAGAAAAAGATAAACTCTCTCGAGCTGAACGCAAAGATGTTGTTAAAGCAAATTTCGGATTTTGAGCAGCTAATCATCTTGGAACGAGCCAAGAATGATAAAAAAAAAAAAGACATCTCCGAAGACTGTCAGAGTCAATTACGGAAATTGTCCGAAAGCATTGATCTAAAGCAGAAGGCTTTAGACGAAGAGAAAATCAATTTGCTCTTGAGAAAAGAAATAATTCAAAGAAGTATACAACAATTGCTAAAGAGCTTGCAAATAAGAAAAAGTGGCTAGACATTGCCTCGGATAATGAAAAGAGTAGCTCAGATGAAGAGAAACGAGAGTTAATAAATCAGAAGAAAGATGTTGAAATGCTACAGAAGGAGTTAGAAGGTAAACTCCTGGACACTACAAGCAAATTGTCTGAT
>NC_037528.1:30532405-30535720 GCF_001531365.2 Cynara cardunculus var. scolymus | reverse complement strand
GCTGATTCTGTTTTATCTCATACATCTGTTGTTACTAACTCTGTTCTTCCTTGCATTGTGAGATCCACTAATGATCTGATCAATCTTAGCAAGAGAAGAATTATGTGCTCAACATGYAGAACCAATAATTTTGTCAATAACAAAAGGTTCAACAGGTGGCATGGAGATAACAACTATCCGAACAGTTGGAAAGGTATGGACAGGTATGATTATAATAACTAGCATGGATCATATTATGTATATAACCATCCTGTTAATAGTGCTGAAAAGAAAATATCTTATAGAAATAAAAGGTTTGGAAATTTCAACATACCTCAACCCGATACTAACAAAATAGGACCCAAGTTCGTTTGGGTACCAAAATCTACTTAATCTGGTTTTGCAGGTGTGTCAATTTTATGCTGATCAGAATATCATTTAAGTGATACACCAATGCAGGGGGAGTTATAATTTATTCCAAATGAGACTTATGAACATTTCAGTTCAGGACCCGTGCTTTACCGAGTGTGGTTTCTAAACACATAGTTTAGAACCCGTACTTAAAATGTTTTCTTTAAATTTTTTATTTTTTTGAGCTTAACTGAATCAGTTATATAATCTACTTTCTAGGGGGAGTCTCTAGAAAGTTCAATAAATGTTTTTGGAAAATAATTTTTTTAACGAGTATATTTTTTGAACAGGTATTTCTTGAGATTTTTGCTTGTGTAATTTCTCATCGAACATAACTCCAATACCTGTTTCAGCTATTCTTCAAACTGTTATTATCACGTCTCTTATTCGAAAATCTTTTTCGGTGATAATACACTCGTTTGTATTCAAATATTGTTTTTCTGATATTTTTTCTTTGACTGATATACATTCATTCATTTTTTATCAGTATTTGTAAACTTGTTCTTACAGATCTTTATTCATTTCTCTCGCATATTGAATAATCTGATCGTTGTCGCATCAATCTTTCGTTGAACGCCAAATTTCTTGATCAAATTTTATCTGATCATTGTGCTTATCTGCAATAATATTTTTGATCAATCATTGTGATCATCTGAGCATAACATGTAATTTTAGGAGGGACTGAGTGCTTATTAGAAATACCTCTATGGAATGTCAGAACCGACAGACCTACCCAAGAGGACAACCATATATGAGTGAGCTTTAAATCAAAAACGGTTTGTGTGCCGAGATTAAAATGAAATAGAGAKGGGTAGTTGTTGTGAGCTAAAAGAATTGACGAGAGTTGTGTTAGGATTAAAAGAAAATGAGAATCTTGTTCTAAACTTCTAAAATCCGGGCATACCACATAATCTATTAGTTCTCGATTTTTTGGAGACTAATATTGAAAAAGGCAAAGCCCAGGCCAATTCTTGTCACAACCCCACTAGCCACTCATTTATCTCTCAACAGATAAATGTTTCAATAACAGTTGGGGCACGCAGCTCATCATCTATGAATTTCTCATTCGTAGAAAGTTGATATTGAATCAGAAGGATATATGTCCCCCCTTCAAGTCTTTTTGATCACATATTGAGTCTGATAAATTTGTGTAGTTACACGATTTATCTTTTTGAGCCTAATCAGAAGCATATGTTGCTTTATATTTCTACACTACACAAATTTAGCATTTTATACGTTAGTTTGCCAAAATATTCGTAGATATGCTTTTCTTAAGCTATCGATGATTGAATGGAAGACATGGTGAGATGAGCCTAAAAAACTCTCATATATACAGTACATTCGTTGTACTGAGTATATCTGTTATACTCACAGGCCAAACTTTTTTATAAGATTGAAAACAATTTCATTCGTTGAAATTGGATGTTACCTTCCCATTCCCTTAATCTGAAAAGATTAAACAAGTGGATTTGCAAAGATCTACTTACATTTTTATGAATTGACGGCTTACACGAAGGATTTCATTCATTCTTGTGTATGATGGAATGATTCTCATTTCATCATTAGGGGGAGTATGTAATAATGAATGAAATGTTCAATTCCAAACATTATAAAGGGAATCTGATGCAAAGATCAAGGGAGAGTAACTTCAAATTTGGCAAAAGACTCAAAAGAAGTGCGACTGGAGATAATTACAGAAAGATTATTCATGTGCTACAATGACTGAGAGTTTTTGAATGAGAAGATCACTGTTTCAAAAGTTTACCAAAGAGAAAGTTTGTGGTTTGTTKTCTGAAGATCCTTTGAAGATCACATCTTGTACATTGTTTATGATGATTACTGTTTTACATTTTTCAAAAGAGAAGATCATCGCTGTTCTACATTCGAGGGGGAGAATGTTAGAAGATCTTTCTCAACAGATAATTGTCTGAAGATTTCAAGTTGAAGAATTCTTTTGAAGAAGACATAATGTGCTTAAAGCTTCGAAGTTCAAACAGGACTCAAAGCGCAGAATTTCTTTCAAGTCTGAATACAAAGGGGGAGGATGTTAGGACTGAAAATCAGTATTAAATTGTATTCGTCTTGAAAGTTTAATATTGTCTATAATTGTGTAAAAGTCATCGTGTTTGACTTTTCTGTAAAGTTTGACTTTGACTAGGACTTTTGACCCTATATAAAGGGTAAAGTCTTGTAATTGTAAGAAGGAACTCATTTGTAAAATCTGATTACGTATAGAAGGTTTGACCAAGTTTTAAAGATTGACTTTTTCTCTATATCTCTCTCAAGATCTTAATGTTCATATCTACCAGATCTGCCATGATTATGAAAGTTTACATGAAGATTGATCATTGTTAGAGGACTCACAGTTCTCACATCTCAACTTTGATGCACTATGAAAACGAGCCACACAGAAGTTGGTCAAGGGAATTCCGGATCTCAAAATCGAAAAAGATCATCTTTGCTCAGCCTGTGAGATGGGAAAGCTAAGACGGGCCTCACATAAAACCAAGTCAGAAACCTCCTGCACCAAGCCCTTGGACATGGTATATATAGACCTCTGTAGGCCAATATCAACTCAATGTCTCTATGGAAATAAATACATGTTAACAGTGGTTGATGAATACTCCAGATACACCTGGGTTGAATTTGTAAAGAAGAAATCAGATGTTCYAGACCTACTCATTGGAGTGATGAAAAGGCTCCAAGTCCTTCTACAACGAAAACTAATAAAGGTTAGAAGCGACAATGGAACTGAATAAAAAAATACCATAATCGATGAATACCTCATCAATGAAGGTATTTTACAAAACTCTTCAGCAGCTAGAACTCCACAAAAGAATGGAGTGGTGGAGCGAATAAACAAAACCCTCGTGGAAGCAGCAAGGACCATGCTTGCTTCATCGGAGTTACCCATCACATTCTGGG
>NC_037528.1:30528631-30530565 GCF_001531365.2 Cynara cardunculus var. scolymus | reverse complement strand
CCATTAGGTCTCTGGTATCCAAAGAACTCTGGCTTTGATATAATAGCCTACACAGATGCAGATCATGCAGGTTGCAAACTTGATAGAAAGAGCACGTCTGAAAGCTGTCAACTCTTGGGGGACAAGCTGGTAAGTTGGACTTCCAGAAAACAAAATTGTGTCTCAACCTCTACAGCAGAAGCAGAATATGTTGTTGGTGCTAGTTGTTGTTCACAAGTTCTCTGGATGAAGACTCAGCTTAAGGATTATGGATTCCATTATGACAAAATCCCCATCCTTTGTGACTCCAAGAGTGCCATAGCAATCTCTACAAACCTAGTGCAGCATTCCCAGACCAAGCACATCGATATAAGGTACCATTTTCTGAAAGACGATGTTGAAAAAGGCAATATAGAAATGTACTTTGTTCCCACTGAGATTCAACTTGCTGACATTTTCACAAAAGCTCTTGATGAGAAAAGATTTTTATTCCTAGTCAGCAAGATGGGTATGCTGAATCTCACCACATAAAGGCAATAACTATTTAAATCAGAGACTCTCAATATCTCATGGTTATGCCTACAAGTGATACAAAGAAATCAACCAAAATCAATAAAGTACTCCAAACCAGCGTCTCTGGTTCTAAAGACAAGAGCCTCTAGTCATGAAGAAATTTTTTAATATGGCTGAAATATTTTTCATCGCCTTTGGAACCAGAGACCTATGGTCCAAAGCAAATACTTGGTCTTTCTTCACTAAGTATTACCTTCGCAACCAGAGCCTCTGGTTCTAAAGACCAGAGCCTCTAGTCCTATAGACCAGAGCCTCTGGATTCTCACACCTTGAGACTAGACCCCTTTTGAACTCCATCGCATATCCTCATTCATGTAACCAGAGCCTCTGGTTCTAAAGACCAGAGCCTCTGGTTTCCATGTCCTTTGCAACCAGAGATATCTTGTTCCTATATAAGACTTGGCATGTTCACTTCACCTTTCATTCATCAAAAATAGCATTTCTAAGCCAACCAGAGCCTCTAGTTCTAAAGACCAAAGCCTCTGGATTCATACTATTTGCGACCAGAGCCTTTCTGAACCTAAAGAATCCCCCCTCTCACTCCACATGCACTTAACCATATTTTTATACTTCATTTCATCGCCTTTGCAACCAGAGCCTCTGGTTCTAAAGACCAGAGCCTCTGGATTCAAAGCCTTTGGAACCAGAGCCCCTCTGGTCTCAAAGGCCCATCCATTATACTCTTTCACATACACTTAACCATTTTCTCATACTTTTTTCCTCGCCTTTGCAACCAGAGCCTCTGGTTCTAAAGACCAGAGCCTCTGGATTCATTATATTTGGCGGGAGCTACTCTTTCATCATGAAACTCCATTATATTCATGCATTTTCCATACCAGAGCCTCTAGTTCTACTATCCAGAGCCTCTGGTTCTACTATCCAGAGCCTCTGGTTCTACTATCCAGAGCCTCTAGACAGATAAATGCTACATAAACAATGAATACACCATGTGCATTTAACCAGAGCCCCTCTGGTTCTACATAATGGATTGCCCATGCTTATACAGAAGCTCCGGTTTCTTGTTTGTCCCACAATTCACTGATCAATCTTCATGTTATCTTCATAATATGGCAGATCTGGATTTATCTTGTAAGAACATCAAGATGAATATTGAGAGGAAAAGTCAATCTTTACAATTCAGTCAAACCTCTCTTTTACGTAATGAATATACAATAACGCTCTCTCCTTACAATTACAAAGACAACCTAATATTTATATGGTCAAACTACTAACACAAGTCAAAGTCAAACATGTCTAATAAAAGTCAAACACGATGACTTTTACAATTATAGACAATATTTAACTTTCAAGACGAATACAATTTAATACTTATTTTCAGTCCTAACATTCTCCCCCTTTGTATTCAGACTTGAAAGAAAATT
>NC_037528.1:30508432-30525810 GCF_001531365.2 Cynara cardunculus var. scolymus | reverse complement strand
ACATTAGATTTAGGACTACTTGAATAACTGTTCGAATATGAACAATTATAAAAGCTAGTTTTACACTGAGAAGGAGAACCAATTGAGCTTTGAGCACACGAAAAGTCTTTGACTTTTTGTAAAAGCTGGTCTCTTTCTACAGTAACTAAATCATATTTCTTTTTCAGTTCAGTTCTCATGTTCAATTCAGTTTCAAGGTCTGTCTATAGATCAGACAATTTCTTTGAAGTATCCAGGAGTTTACCTTCTAACTTTTTCTTCTGGTTAATCAACTATCGTTTCTCTTCATCTAAGCTGCTTTTGTCATTCTCCGAAGCAATGTCAAGACACTTCCTTTTCTCAGTAAGCTCTTTGGCAATTGCCGTATACTTCTTTGAAGTATTTCTTTTCTCAATAGCAAATTGCTTTTTCTCATCGTCTAAAGCCTTTTGCTTTAGATCAATGCTTTCAGACAATTTCTATAGTTGACTCTGACAGTCTTCGGAGAAGTCTTTCTTTTCTTTATCATTCTTGGCTCGTTCCAGAATGATAAGCTGCTCAAAATCCGAGATTTGCTTTAACAACATCTTTGCGTTCAGCTTGAGAGAGTTAATCTTATTTTCATAAGATTTTCGTTCAAAATCAAACCTTTCCTCAACTTCGATAATCCTCTTCTTTTCTTTCTCTAAAACTTTCCTTTCAGTATTTAAAACCTTTTCAGCCTCTAAAACCTTTTCTTTCTCTAACTCCAGTAAATTCCTTACATCAAACAATTCACTTTCCGATTTATGTACTATAATTGTTAAATCCTCAATCTGTTTATTTAACCTAACTGTCTCTTCTGGATCAGCACAGGTTTTCATCAGTTCATTCAGCTTTTCTTGCAAAACTCTATTTTCTTCTTTCTCTCTCTCAAGAATGCCATTTAGATGATTTGACCATGATATAATCTTGCTAAAATCAGAATATACTTTATCATACATTTCTTTAAGCTCACGGTATTCTCTAGCAAAAAAAACTGCCATTTCAAAAATAGATTGATCAGTTAAAGGATCTATGCAGTGAAATCAGATAAAAGAAACAGGAACAGTTTAAGCTAAAAAAGAATAGAAAAACACAAAAATTGAAAACACACACAAAACAGATATAAGATGATCCAAAAATAAAATCTAAAAAAATATAACTCAAACAATTATAAACCTAAAAATAAAACTGTCCAAATCCAAATTACACAAAACAGTTCAAGTACATATGACCCAAAACAGAATCCCTTGATATGATTACACCAAATGAAATGCTTGATCAATTCAAATGGTTGATGTTGAAAGAAATTCTTTGATTGAAGCGTGTAAGAGATGTAACAATCCTTGATTCCTCTAGCAGTCTCTATTTGTGCTTCGTTGTAAACAGATTCTGTGCGCTAAACTGTGAAGCTACTTGAAGTCTGTCTCAATCTAACAGCAACTCAAACTTGACCAACACCAAGCTGTCCACTGTTGTTGCTGCTGCTGCTGTTACAATCAAAATGAAACTRCTTTYCACTCTGTATGCTTAMACCTGCGCAATTACMAAACARCAACTGATCAAGTCTTAATACAATCTCAAAACAATTATAAATCCCTTAGAACTGTTAATACAAACTCATTTATGCCATTTGCATCTTGGATTGGTGCTGCTGCAAAGCCGATACAGAAAACTGTTAATTCAAAGCTGCTGTTCTTAACACAGAAAACAAAGCCAATACAGTTAAAATCAACACAAACAGTCATCAATTCTGATCAACACTGGTTCCTTATACAGTAACCTCAAATCAACTTCAAGTCTGGCTTTCGGAGTCGTTGAAATGCTGCTACTAAATCCGCTGTCAGTTTGTTGCTGTCAATACACTCAACAATATACACTCTGTCACCACTTTAGAGCAATATAAACCAAAATACAGTAACCTAATGCACTCAAAACAGCTTCTCAAATCACTCAGAATTGTACCTCATTGAACAAGTTGTTAAAGCAATATACCGACCAAACTTGATGAACAATTAAGAATCCAGATTGAAACTGTCAAAATTGAATCAATCCTTGTCAAGATATTGAGCGATATACAAAAATGAACCAAGAAACTGTGAGCAAACAATTTAGACCTGTCCAGCTTTGGTTAATTGACAAAACAACAACCTGCAAACTGTTTCAAATAGGCCAAGATAATTTCAACAATACAGAACCTGTTGATGTGCTATTTAACAAGCGAATTTGAAATCAGTGGTAAGCGATAAACACTAAACCGACTAGTTAGGTTT
Source organism: Cynara cardunculus var. scolymus (assembly GCF_001531365.2). Classification (NCBI taxonomy): domain Eukaryota; kingdom Viridiplantae; phylum Streptophyta; class Magnoliopsida; order Asterales; family Asteraceae; genus Cynara; species Cynara cardunculus. The sequence continues at coordinate 30,523,537 of NC_037528.1, read as the reverse complement.
ACACACCAAAAACTAAGCCAAGCCCTATATGGACACTTATCCGGTCAAGGTGTGAACGTATCCGGACGAGTCCGCTCAAGGGTTAAACGAATCCGGTCAAATGTCCGGTCAAGAGATGATCGGTTTAGGTATAAACCGCTCAAAGTAAAACCTTGAGATGAAATCGAAAAGAAACAGCAAACATGTTGATTTGTGCGATTTAGAATCCGATCAAGATGATTGTGCGGTTTAGCTTAAACCGCTCAAGTCTTCTATGAATCCGCTCAAGTACCCCGATCAAGCTATGTGCGGTTTAGACTTGGATTAGAAACCGATTGATGCTATGAAACAAACCGGAGAAAAATCCGGTCAAGGCTTCTGCGGTGTAATCTCTTCTCCGCTTAAGCTTTTGTATGACTCCTTCGATTTAGAAACAAGAACAAAATGAACAGCTTAGTTGATCGGTTTAGCCTGTTGGGCACCTAAACCGGATGAACAAGGATGGGCCTTAACCATTGGGCTTAATATTTGGACGGTTTAACACAAAATTAAGAAAACTCAAAATTAAAAACCAGATCAAAAACTATCAAAAACACAAAAACCGAAAAAACTTTTAAAAAAAATGGATCAAAAACACTGGTTTTAAAAAAAATCAAGAACACGAAGAAATTTTAAAAACACAAAATTCACCAAAAATTAAAAATCGAAAGATCAAATCACAAATCTTTGTGAATAACAAAGATTCACAATTCAATTTCGAGCATTTTGATCCTATTTATAACACGAAAACACAAGATTTAAAAAAAATTCGGATCAAACAGAAGGAAAAAATTAAGAACACGAAAAAGAAAAAAAAATCAGAAAATAAAATCTTCAAAAATCTTAAAAAAAACTCTGATTTCTTCATCTGATCTCTTGCACACATGCTTTGATACCAATTGTTTGTCCCACAATTCACTGATTAATCTTCATGTTATCTTCATAATATGGCAGATCTGGATTTATCTTGTAAGAACATCAAGATGAATATTGAGAGAAAAAGTCAATATTTACAATTCAGTCAAACCCCTCTTTTACGTAATGAATATACAATAATGTTCTCTCCTTACAATTACAAAGACAACCTACTATTTATATGGTCAAACTACTAACACAAGTCAAAGTCAAACATGTCTAATAAAAGTCAAACACGATGACTTTTACAATTATAGACAATATTTAACTTTCAAGACGAATACAATTTAATACTGATTTCCAGTCCTAATATTTCTCATCCAAGGCTTCTTAATCATGCAGTCCAACATTTCATCGATGAATTCCTTCATCGATGTTCAACCAGAACACCTCTGGCTCCCCATCAAAAGGGTTATGTGAAACAAGAACTCCTCTGTTTCCACGAAAAATCAATTTCATCCATAAACCCATCAAAATTGAAAAACTTTCTAAAGATTATACAAAATTGCAGCTTTTGTGACTAAAAATTATACAACATGGGCTTTTAGAAGACCAAAACTTCGTAATTCGTATTAATCTTATAATTAGATGGGATTTTAAATTTAAATTGTTTTTGGATTAATATTTAACGATATATTATTTGGAATAATTTCTTATTTCAAATAATCCATAAGTCATCCTCACACGCGCCTGACACCATATACAGCCTGTTCCCCATGAACCGTTTCAAATTTCCCTTCCCTAACACCGCCTTGACACGTGTCCTCCAACATTAATGGCATGTACAAACAAGATGGCTCACGATCTCCAAATCAAATCACCTTTTACCCAACCGCCTACCCTTTTCATATTATTTCAATATAATAATCAAGAAAACCGTTTTCTATTTCCCATCCCCACCTCCTCCCTACCTATAAATACCTTTTTTCAACCTCCATTTACTCTTTACGTTTCTTAAAACCTGCAAACAGACTTTGACGAACAAACGTACCTGCAACTTCCTACACAATGGCTTACTCCGCATCACACGAGTCCAATAACAACGACAGCCACGTTCAATCCATCGGCGCCGACAGCTGAACAATAGTCTTCCTCCCAATGAAGCCCAACAACCATGCCATTGAACTGCAAAACACCCTGTTCGACAACAGGTTTGCTTTTATGATCAAATTCTTCAAAAACTGCATCCTTCTACCAGCACTAACCCTCACTGACAATGGCGTACCACTAAAGTACATCCAACAGTAATGGCAGACTTGCGAATTCGACCCTGCAAGCCATGGAATAATGGGGGACATTGACGCCCCAAACGACATGATTTGCTCGCTCAAGATCTCGCGGGAAAAAGTATCTCGAGTTCTGTGCATTCCCACCCATCGAGAACTCGGCATTGAGCAATATGCCGAGCCACCCACCACGTCCGACATCATCTGGTTCATCCATATGCTAGGTTACAATCGTGACCTACGCAACGCCTCTGGCTTCAAAAGGCAGTGTTTACCGCCAATGTGGAATATGTTCTGTTCCATATTGAACAGGGACCTCACCTGCAAACTAGGGTCGATGTACCAAGGCAACATCAACATCATGATGATCATGTACAGACTCTTTTTCAACATTTCGAGATGTTGAGAACTTGTGTCATCGACTTCGGGGGATGATAGGAGGAACATTTGCCGTTGATAGAGTTTTCCTACAATAACAGTTATCATTCCAGCATTCAAGCGGCACCTTACGAAGTCTTGTATGGAAGAAAATGTCGAACGCCATTGTGTTGGAATGAGGTAGTTGAAAAGTAGTTGACAGGTCCCGAAATTGTGCAGACAACTTCTGAAAAGATTGAGCAAATTCAAACAAGGATTAAGACTGCCCAAGATCGACAGAAAAGTTATGCCGATAAATGAAGAAAGCTGATTGAGTTCAATGTAGGAGACTTTGTGATGTTAAAAGTATCTCCATGGAAGGATGTTATGAGATTCGGGAAGAAAGAAAAACTTAGTCCACGGTACATTGGACCATTCAGATTCTGCAAACGGGTTGGACCGATAGCCTATCAGTTGGAACTACCAGAGGGCGGGAAGAAGATAAGAAAATGCCAAGTTCAATAAATCGGTCAACTCTTGATCGGATTATTTTTAAACCGGGTGAGCTTATGTCCGGTTTACATCTATATCGACCAAGCCTTATCCAGTTTAAGACTAAACCGCTTAACCTTTGACCAGTTTACACATAAACCACTCGACCTTTACCCGATTTATATCTAAATCGCCCATAACATGTCCGATTTACATAAACCAGGTGAAAGTTCAAATGAATCAGTTTATGCAAATTTTCATATAAATGTACAAAATAGCTTAACCACTCACCTTATGCAAATCTTTTGAAAACCGGTCTTGAAAATCAACTTGAATTCCGATCAAAACAATCCGATCAAACCTTCCTCACTTAAATCGCTTACTTGAGGTTCAAAAATGGCAAGAGGATGAAATGGAGGTTTCAACCTCTTTATACCCTTCCCAAACAGGGAAGGCGGCTACCCCACACACCATTCATACATATATCATGCATGTATGTATATATATATATATGCACACACCCAATTCCATATATGGTATGCATACACGAATGTATATATATATATATATATATATATATATATTATGCTTATAATACCTATGCATAAAATTTCACATACTGGCATGATCAAATATATAACAATTTATCATGCTAACATGTATTCATATATCAAATAATCACATATTAATTACCTCGGGTGATAACCAGGATCCAGTTATCACATTATCTACTCCTCAAAAGAATTTCGTCCCAGAATTCCTTTAATTAAAGAGCCACAGGTATTATGATATTATTTTTTATTCCGATTCCCAAGTCACTTCTGGTCACAAATTTATATAAAATAATTCTTCATATAAATAACAAATATATAACAGGTAAGAACATAATACCAATATATTTCACTTTCTGGGTCAAATTTTCTGCTTGCAAACAATACGTCAAATCCAAACAGGTTTACACAATCCAGAATATCATAATGCTGCTTGTAAACCTTTCAAGTCAAATAAGGTCTATTTAAAGTTTCAGGACAAAACCTGTTATCTCCTCCTCAATAACATCCAGACTATGATTTCCAATAAGAACCCTGATCCTAAACCTTTAAATCACAAATAAATAAAGATTCCAAACCACGATAATCTTAAGAGATATAATAGTAAGAGTTATATTACATAACATACATACAAATGTCACCCTTATATCCAAATGTACACCTCTCCTTGATATGTCACCCTTATCCCATGGTACACCTCTACTTGATATGCCACCCTTATCCCATGGTACACCTCTCCTTGGTATGCCACCCTTATCCCATGGTACATCTCTCCTTGATATGTCACCCTTATTTCCCCATCAAAATATTTCAAAAGAATATTCCATGTAAAAATAGACCGCAATCAGTGGAATATTATCAGTTCAAAAATCAATTTTATCAAAAATCCCCATTTCTTTTAAATAGATCAATATGATGATAAGTCAAAGTTCAATCTGGTCAAACCTTGGCCGCTTCACTTTTCTAGAGAAGATCCTTCAGCCATGGTTTATGACATTTGATACCTAATATGACCCACCCCATGATTTTGATCATATTCTTAATACCCAACATAATCCAACATGTCATATTCCTTAATACCCAATTTGCCCTTCTAGTTTCAATTTTAATCCATAATAAAATCATAAAGTTCTAAATTATTTCAAAATTGGCCTTGCCTTTAATGTATCATAGATTAAAATCATTTAATGGACCAATCATCGTATCTCAGGTTCACTTTCAAGCACTTAGTAATTTTTCTAGCTCTTCTTCCATCGATCCTTCAGACTTCCATACTTGTACATTTTTCATTACTTTTACATTTAGAATTATGGGGTCTAACAATCTCCCCTTAAGTAATGATAAATAAACAATAGCTATCTATGAAACATAAATGAATTCTAATGAACACAAACTAGGCTAGTAGAAACATCCTTTTGTCAAAAGTTTTCATTTTCTGAAAATTGGATTGTTTCATACGATACGGAAGTAAATAAGTGAAAATAAAAGTTACATCAATCATGGTCTCTATTGAATATTCTCCAAAAGCGCATCATCAGTCCTCTGTAGGGGATGACTGTGGAGATCCCATGAATCAACTCTTGACTCTCTTTCCTCGGCACATGCTCTCTGCCTAGCCTCTCTTGAATAACCTTTAAAAACCATTCAAGTGTATTTGATGAATACTTGAAGGCCTCAATCTGTCTGAAGAATTTTTTGGCCTTTAACTCATTCTTGAAGACCAAGCCCAGTTCTGGTTGAGTCAAGACTGATGCAAAGCGCTTCTCCTATAGTCCAGGAAAGTCTTCATTCAGAGCCGTACAGGAGAGTCTATTGATGCCAAGATCTAGAGCTATTTGGAAATCGTTCTTTGCTCTGAACTTCACAAGAGTCCCCATCGTCTCTTTGATCGCTCGTTGTGCCATCCCTTACCTGATCTTGATGCTTAGTTGTGTGGCTATACAAGTCTATCAAGTCCCATGGATTGAGATTTATAAGATCATTGTCATTGAAGACGTAAATCATCACATGTGCATGTTCCATAGTGTACTTGATGGCTTTATTTGCAAATGTCTGTATATTGATGTCATAGACCATTTTGATTCCATTATTTGAGAAGACAACTTATGGTGGTTATGTCGTCTGCCTCACGAATCTATGTCGGAGCAAGTCCATGGATTCTGGTGATAGGTTAGGAGGATTGAGAACTATCTGCTCATCGCGATCATGGTAGAGATACTGATGGATGTTCTCCATCATGATGGGTTCTTTTGGGGGGACCTCTGGATGTCTCCTTAGGGTCTCCATTTGTGCGATGAATTCCAGCACTCTATCGATAGATAGTGTTAGCTCTCATTTCTCTAAATGTAAAAGTATGGAAAAAGTAATACTACAAGTGTTGACAGAAGAGGCTCTACCACAGAAGATCACAGAGGACCAACAATAGAAGTTCAACATACAAGTCAAATGTGACAGAACCTCTGTTGTCTATCATGGAGGTTCTGGAAGATGATCCTCTGGAATCAAGTGCTCTCAAGTCATATACAGCAGAGCCTCTGGGATGGTTCACAGAGGGTCTGCAACATTATCTTCTGTGGTGAAGTTCTTTGCTGTTTTACTTAGGTTAGTTAGCTACTCGTGCTTATCACGTGACTACTTTTGTAATTCACGTTATTTGGACGCCCTGGATCATTTCACACGTCTAGGTCATGTCAGAATAGCGGTTAGGAAATAGTATAAATAGTAGCTTATACCTTTGTATTCAGTGCCGCTTCCGTATTGTAATCGTCTCAATTTCAATTCAATTGAAATACATTTGAAGYTTCTCTCTTSTGTTCTTAATATTCATTAACTGTGTGTTCTTCGTTGTTCTTGATTCATTGCTCTATTTTGTTCTTACTTTGTTTCCGCTGCACTGTGTTTGTTGAAGATCATTTAGAGTATTGGATTAATATCAAAACTGAGTTAATCGATCCTATCAGATAGTGACTGCCTTGAGGAGAAGGGAATGTCTGCAAGCACCGTTGGTTGGGTAGGTTGGATTGTGGGTGGTTCTGGTTGGTTGGTGGGTGGTTCTATTTGGGGTGGTGTATTTCTAGTTAAGGAAGTGTGGGTTCCGTTTGGCTTATTTTTGGTTGGGTTATAGTGGATTCTGGTTGTGTTGGTGATGGAGGTGGTGTTGGTGATGGAGTAAAGGGAATGGGTGCTTCTAGTTGTGAGGTTGAGGGTGGTTGTTCAGGAGGTGATGAAGAACTCACCAGAATTAGTGAGGATGCATTGGTTGGTGGTGATGGGTTGGTTGATTATGGATCAGATGTGGGTAATGGTACTTCGGATATTGGTACGGCATGGGTAACTGGGGTAACAGTGCCTGCAGAAGGGTGAGATGAAGATGCAGCAAAAATAACAAAAGGAACATGTAAATTTTGTATACAATATGCATCATCAAAGGGCTGAGCCTCTAGTTCCCTCGCCTTTGGTTTAGCCGATTGTTGTGGAGTTGGCACTTGGGCTGGTGGAGGTAGTGCTACAGATTATTCCATCGGGGTGCTTGATGGATTCTCCCCATAATGAGGACCGAGACCATGATCATCTTGGTCTGGGTCATCATGCCTTGACCTTTTCAAAGGCCGATTTCCTGAGCAAGAAGCACGACTCCTTTTTTTCATTCTTAGCGAGGCGGCATAGTTCTTGACAGCCGCCCTCCTATGGTCTACTTCCATCAGGGTGAGGAGAATGTTTGTCTGCTCTTGTTGTTGAGTGAGACTCTTCCTGAGTGCATTGGTGGGTTCCGCAGCTCTGGTGGTAAACTTGGCATTAATCTCGTTGAAGTTCGAGACAAATGCCTTGGTGAGGGAGCGGAGGTCAGCACGGGTGACCCATGTCTGGATGGGTGGTGGTGGTAGAGGTAGATGGTGGTATGGCGATGGAAGAGATAAAGGCTCGTACCTCTGTAGCAAAGGATGTAGAGGCTTAATTTGAGGTAGGTGCTACAGGGGTAGAGTGGGCTGTTTGTGGTATACTGGCTTGTATGGTCATGGGTAGAGAGGCGATGTAAGTGGCCATGGATAATACTTGGTTGGAGAGGGTGGCTATCGATGCATCGATGGCAGTGATTTGGGCGAAAAGGGCAGCAAGTGATGCATCGATAGATTCATGTCTGGTGACCATCATGTTGTGATGGTAATTGTGTTGTTAGGTCACCAGACACTGGAAATATTGAATTATGATGGTATTATCCCTCGATCGAATCTCAAGGGATGCGAAGGATTGCTGAATTGATGTAAGGTCTTTGGTTGGGGTGGATTCAGCAATCCTCGCAATACAGAGGTTAAGGTCATCCAAGAACTGTTGAATAGAATCAGCAAAGGCCTGGAACTCGTCCTTCCTGACCAAGTCAGCAAGTGGGCTAACCCCTACAACAACACATGTTGTAGGTTGAGCCCCTGTTCCTGAGGCGCCTCCATCGATGCCTATGGGAGAGGTAGGCAAGGGAGGACTTCCATCCTGTCCTTGACAGCCCTCCAAAGAGAAACTATCTCGAGATGTTCTGACAGTTGCTTCATCCTTATCGGATTCAGAGTCCGATGAAGAGAAGTATGTGTGTTTCCCCGTCGTTGATAGACCAAGTATCAAGGGGGTACGTGCATAAATAGGCAATTGCTTTCAACAATCGATGGGAAACTCAAAGCCAGAAGCAACGAATGCTTTTGAGTATGTGGATAATGTTGGGTCATGAGGAGAACGGACCGATATGTCTTCATCACCCCTCTATTGGGAGAAAGGCGATGGATGATGGGGTTCCTCGGATTCGTCATCTCCAGAGACTCGAAGAGTGGCCTCTGGATGGCTAGCTGGGGTTGGGTTCAGACTGGGCAGTCCTTCTTCAATATGCCTTTGGCCTTGGATGCCAGGGATAGCAGATGTGGTAGCCGAGGGAGTTGGTTGGGGAGATGGAACGGTGGTCTTCATTGGGCCGGGGTAGGTAGAAGGATTGTGATCATCATTAGATTCATCATCTGATTGAGTCCTCTAAACGTGAGATCCCTCGCTTGTTTCTGGGGTTGGCTCTATATGCTCTGGGGTAGCTGTTCGCGGTTGTTGAACCGGCGTAGAGCTTTCATATGTCCTACGGGTGGCAGAGGTGTATAGGATGACACTTACCATGGCCCTTGACAAAGGCCTCTCCACAAGATACCATCCCTAGAGATGGTAGGGCGATGACCATTCATCAGGAATTGTGGAGTGAATAGTGCATCGCCTGGCAAGTTGTGCATTTTCATCACCTCCTTAATGAAAAGGGAGAGGAAGCGAGGAAAGAGCACAGAGGTAACTGGCTTCCTTGCGGCCATCAAACTGTTCTTCTTGACCATGGCAGCGTGGATTTCATTGTAGATGAGGAGCGCATAGTCGAGTGGTAGGTTGAAGAAAAGACGATACATAATGGTCATGATATTGATATTACCTTGGTCTATGCTTCCAAGTTTGCAATTGAGAGTTTGGTTCAGAATGTTGAAGAATACGTTCCACATTTGTGGAAGGTATTGTCTTTTGAAGTCCGAGGCATTCTAAAGCTCTCGGTTGTAGCCCAACATCTGGATGAAGCGCAAGATGTCATGACTGGTTGGCGGGTCCTCATACCAGGCAATCCTGATTTCTTGGCGGGTAGGCATAAATAGTACTTTTTAGATCTTGGCTCGGGATATCTTGATCGAACATACCATGTCATACGGGGCATCAATGTCGCCCATAATGCCATGGTTTTCTATGAAGTAGTCGCAGGTCTTCCAGTATTATTGAACGTACCTGACTGGAACTTCATTGTTTGAAAGGGTGAGAGCCAGCTATAGGACACAGTTCTGGGAGAACTCGACCAGGATGGCAAACCTGTCCTCAAAAAGTTGAGGACGAAGGTCAATGTTATAGTTGTTGGGCTTGATGGGGAGGAAGACGATGGCACGATTGTCGTTGACGGTCGACTGGACGTGGCTTTCATTATTGTTTGATTTGTGGGAAGCTGAGGACACCATTGTTGCAGGTTTTTGAGTTCCAGATTTTTCTTTGTTCTTCAAAGTACTTGATAAGCGTAAAAGAGATTATGGTGGGGATGATGGGTTTATATAGTGGGAGGGAAAGGGGTTGGGTTGATTGAAAATATTAAAATAATAGGTAGAAGGTATGTTTTGGTGGCAGACCTTTGATGTAAATGTGAAAAGGTTGTGACCGTGAGCCATAATTACCGCTCACGATCATAATGATGCAGGCGGGGTAGGGACATGTGTCACAATGGGGTTGATTGATAAGGTAATATGGAGAGGTTTAAAGGAAACATGTTGCTTGGTGTCAGGCGCGTGGTAAGGATGACGTTTGGGATTTAAGGGATAATTATTAAAAATAATTAAAATCCCAAACGGTAACTCTTAAGAAAAATGAACCAAAAAAAATATTTGATTTAAAAAATTCCATCTAATTGGAAGATAAATACAAATTACGAAGTTTTGGTCTTCTAAAAACACATGTTGTGTAGTTTTTAGTCACAAAAGCTGCAATTTTGTATAATCTTAAAAAGGTTTGCAATTAAAGATGGTTTTTGGGGAAAAAAATTGTTGTCATGGAACGAGAGGGGCTCTTGCTGGTCATGACATATGTGGGGGGAACCAGAGGGGGTCTGGTTGGGCATGATGAACAAGTTTAACATTGAAATGTAGGGTTTTGATGAAACTGAGGCTCTAGATAGACAGACCAGAGGCTATGGGTCATCATATGAAACCTTTAGAATAAAAATATACCCTAGTAGAGAAACCAGAGGGGCTCTGATTGGTCTGGAAGATAAACTAGAGAGGCTCTGGTTGAATGCAAGGGTTAATGTACTCCAAAATATAGCATGTTTGTTGTCAAGAGACTCTGGATAGACGAACCAGAGGCTTTGGTTAGGAAGATGCTAATAAAAGGACCAAGATATAGAACCAAAGGGTCTCTGGTTGAGTTGTGAAGTTCAACCAGAGGGATGATAGGTTAATTTTGGATCCTTAAGGGATTAAGGGATATGCATTAACTCCCCCTCAAATGATGCAAGGAGTTTGAAAACGAGTAAAAAATCCACCAAGAACCAATAGGGGAGAAAATATGGTGGCAAGAAGCTCTGGTCTATACAACCACAGGCTCTGGTTATGAAGGATGGTGAAAAAATAAGGACTTTGGAATGCAAATGGTAAAACCATAGAATCAGAGGGGCTCGGGTTCAATGGGAAAGAGGACCCAGAGGCTCTGGTCTTTAGAACCAGAGATTCTGGTTGAAGGAAAGGACATCAAGGATGATTAAAACCTCTAGTCCTTCAAAAATAACCAATAAATGAGAAGCATAGTACAACTAGAGGGCCTCTTGATGTATTAATGTGAAGGAAATAAGCATGAGTACTTGAAATATGAAGAGTCTATTAGACCAGAGGGTCTCTTGTTCCAAAGAGTTAGAATCCAGAGGCTCTGGTCTTTAGGACCAGAGGCTCTGGTTGCCTAAAGGATAGAAAAGTTAAGTGAAATGCAAGGAAAATGCTAAGTAATGAGGACCAAGTAGGACCAGAGGGGCTCTGGTCCCAAAGACATGGAATCCAGTGGCTATGGTCTTTGGAACCAGAGGCTCTGGTTGCAAAACGGATGAAATATCTAAGTAAAAAGCATAGAAAATGGATGAGGGGAGACCAAGTTGGACCAGAGGAGCTCTGGTCCTAAACACTTGGAATCCAGAGGCTCTGGTCTATAGATCTAGAGGCTCTGGATGGGATGGAGGTACTTAGTGAAAAACACTAAGGACCTTCTTTGGACCAGAGAGGCTCTATTTCCAAAGAGTAAAGAATTTTGCCCAAATATAAACAAGTAATTCCAATTATCAAGATCTGGTCTATAGAACTAGAGACTCTGGTTTAGAGTACTTGATTATATGGGCCATTTGAATGTATCACTTTTGGCATAACCTTGAGATATTGAAGATCTCTGGTTTGAAGGATATTTGCCTTAAGTGGTGAGATTTAGCATTCCCATCTTGCTAACAAGAAATAGAAACCTTTTCTCATCTAATGCTTTTGTAAAAAGATCAGCAAGTTGGATCTCTATGGAAACAAAATACATCTCTATGGTTCCATTTTCTACATGATCTTTAAGAAAATGATACTTGGCATCAATGTGCTTTGTCTTGGATTGCTGCTCAGGATTTGCAGAGATGGCTATAGCACTTTTGGAGTCACATGGGATGGGGATTTTCTCATATTGAAACCCATAATCCTTCAGTTGGGTTTTCATCCAAAGCACTTGTGAACAACAACTAGCAACAACAACATATTTTGCTTCTGCTGTAGATGTTGAGACACAGTTTTGTTTTCTGGATGTCCAACTCACCAGTTTGTCCCCAAAAGTTGGCAGCTTCCAAACGTACTATTTCAATCAAGCTTGCGACCTGCATGATCTGCATCTATATAGGCTATTAGTTCAAAGCCAGAGTTATTTGGATACTAAAGTTCCAAGGATGGGGTGCTTTTAAGGTATCTAAAGATGCTCTTGACTGCAGAAAGAGGAGATTCTTTAGGATTAGCTTGATATTTTGCATAAAGACAAGTAGCAAACATAATATCTGGTCTACTAGTTGTTAGATAGAGGAGTGATCCAATCATGCCTCTGTAGGTTGTTACATCTACAGCTTTGCCTGATAGATCAGAGAATAACTTAGCTCCTGTAGCCATTGGAGTTCTCATAGATGATGAATTTGAAAGATTATATTTCTATAGAAAGTCAGTCACATTTTTGGACTGGTTGATGAAAATCCCTTCTAAAGTTTGTTTTATTTGAAAACCAAGGAAGAAACTTAGTTCTCCCATCATGCTCATCTCAAATTTGCTTTTTTATCAGTTCTAAGAATTTTTCACAAAATTTTGAGTTAGTAGAACCAAATATAATGTCGTCCACATATATTTGGACAAGCAAAATATTACCTTTATGCTTTTTAAGAAAGAGGGTTGTGTCGAAGGTACCTTTTTCGAATCCATTGGCTATGAGAAAGGTAGAAAGTGTTTCATATCAGGCCCTGGGTGCTTGCTTGAGCGTATAGATAGCTTTGTCCAGAAAATAAACATAGTCTGGATGTTGGGTCTTCAAACCTAGGAGGCTGCTGCACATAGACTTCCTCTTGCAGTTTGCCATTTAGGAAGGCAGACTTGACGTCCATCTGATAGACCTTGAAACCCTTGTGCGCTACATAGGTGAGAAATAGTTTGATTACTTCAAGCCTAGGAATGGGGGCAAAGGTTTCTTCGTAGTCTATGTTGGGTCAGCAGACTCGGTGTTCCCTCGGCAGGTCAAATCCTCGTCCTTAAACCCACCGCTCCTGTAGCAATGCAGGAGCATCCCACATCGGTGAGGCTAGGGAGTCTTCTCTTCCTTATAAGGAAGTGGGAGTCTTCTCCTACCAGTGACGCATTTTAGAAAGCAAAACCGTGAGGGGTTGTTGCCGTGCGGGGAAACCCCGGGGCAGCCCAGAGCGGACCATATCACGTGGGCGGCTCCCTAGTGCAGTTACCGGTCCAACAATTGGTATCAGAGCTAGGGCCGCACCAATGTGGGGGGGAATGTTGGGTCAGCAGACTCGTTGTTCCCTCGGCAGGTCAAATCCTCGTCCTTAAACCCACCGCTCCTGTAGCAATGCAGGAGCATCCCACATCGGTGAGGCTAGGGAGTCTTCTCTTCCTTATAAGGAAGTGGGAGTCTTCTCCTACCAGTGATGCATTTTAGAAAGCAAAACCGTGAGGGGTGGTTGCCGTGCGGGGAAACCCTAGAGCAGCCCAGAGCGGACAATATCACGTGGGCGGCTCCCTAGTGCAGTTACCGGTCCAACAATCTATCCCTTCTTCTTGGCAGTAGCCCTTGGCAACCAGCTTGGCTTTGTTTCGAATAACAATGTCATCTTCGTCCTTCTTGTTTCTGAAGACCCATTTGATCCCAATAGCGGTTTTACCTCTAAGTAGAGGCATGAGGGACCAAACTTTGTTCCGCTCAAACTGGAGTAGTTCCTCTTGCTTGGCGTCTATCCAGTTTGGATCTTGTAGGGCTTCAGAATTTTTCTTCGGTTCGATCACGCTTAGAAATTTTACGAAGAGGCATTAATTGGTAGTGGCAGATCTCGTCTTAACATCGGACGATGGATCACCTATAATCTGGTGATGAGAATGGTCTTTTGTCCACTTGGTGCAAGATTGGGGTTCTGGAGCAATAGGATGCAGTTCTTCATTGGTTGATGGAACTACTTGCTCCCACTCAAATAGATCATCTCTAGAGTGGTGCTCTGGATATGAAGACACATAAGAAGTAGATGGTGAAGCAACATGAGTTTTAGAAAGAGTTGTAGCTTCAGCATTGGAGATCTCTTGTATTTCATCAGCTTTGGATGGTAGTTTTTCATTGGGCGCTTGTCCAAAGACTGCTTCTTCTTCGAACAGGTCTTCAAATAATTGAGCCAGTTCTGGTTCGTTGGGTTTGCAGAGAGATGAATCAGAGGCTCCTTTTGTTTGCCCGAGTTCTAAATCGTGTTGTCCAGAAGTCATAGGTGATGCATCATTAAAGGACACATTGATGCTTTCAATGACGATTTTGGTCCGTCTGATGAAAACTCTGTAGGCCTTGGCGGATTGATAATACCCCATAAATATGCCTTCATCAGCCTTCTTGTCGAATTTACCAAGATACCCCTGTCGTTGACTACAAAGCATTTGCACCCAAAGACATGGAAATATTTGACATTTGAACATCTTTGGTTGATGAGTTCATATGGGGTCTTCTGGTGCCTCTTGTTGATGATTGATCTGTTCTGGGTGAAGCAGGCAGTAGAGATTACCACAGCCCAGAAGGAAATGAGTAGCTTTAATGAAGCAAGCATGGTCCTTGCTGCTTTGACAAGGGTACTGTTTCGTCGATCAATGACTCCATGTTAGACCCCGTAAGTATTATGCATGAAGTAATGAAGACAAACAAGTGATGAAGAACCAGAAGGCCGATGGAAGACTTCAAGGAAAAATGACTAAGTCTGAAGAACAACCAGAGGGTCCATGATCTGACTAGAGATGCGATGGAAAGTGCATCTTCATAACCCCTCTAGGTACTAACACTTGAAGTTTTCTTCACCAGTTCAACCAGGGGCAAGCTAAGAAATTATGAAGACAAAGTTGAACTCATATCCCATGGAAGACAGCTGGAGATGACCAATCAACAGCTGGATTCTACAAAGTTTATCTTGCTTTAATATTTATATATTATTTAGATAAACTTTATCTGTTAGAAGAAGATTAGCTAAATAGTTTCACTAGATAGTTATCTTCTTAGATAGATTACTAGTATAAATAGGTGATTAAGCCTATTGTAATCTAAGACTCTTTCTACGCTTTACACAATCATTGGAATAAAGTGAAGTCTTTGGCACTCAAGTTTATCCTTTGAATGTTCATACATTGTTCTTGAGTGTTCATCATTTTATTCATCTAAACACAATAATTTGGTTATTCTTAACTTAATTATTAGTGTTATTGAGA
>NC_037528.1:30499674-30508012 GCF_001531365.2 Cynara cardunculus var. scolymus | reverse complement strand
TTTCTGACTTGGATTTGTGAGAAGCCCGTTTAAACTTCCCCATCAAACATAGGTGGTCTTTTTGAAGTTGAGATCAAGTATCGCCTTGACCAACTTCTATTTGGCTAACTTCTTCAAGACATCAAAATTCAGATGAGAGAATTTTTGATGTCATAGCCAATTTTCCTCACTCTTATCGGAGACAAGGCAGAGAGTGTCTTGACCCACAGAAGATTGGAAATCCAAAAGATAGAGATTTTCTTCTCTCTTGGCCTTGATGATGGTTTGATCGGGTTTCATTTCGATGATGCAAAAACCTTTTCCAAAACGTACTTCTAGACCTTTGTCGCAAAACTGACTGATGCTTAACAAATTATGCTTCAGCCTTCAACATAAGCCACTTTCGCGATTGATATGTTTCCCTTGATGAGGGTGCCAAACCCTTTGATTGTTCCCTTGTTGTTGTCTCCAAAATCACAGAGCCTCCAAATTTTTCAATGAAGGAGAATAGTTGACTTCTATCGCCAGTCATGTTCCTGGAGCAACCTGAATCCATGTACCATGGTTGGACATGCTGGTCCTGCAAGAAAAATTAAGGGTTTTTAGGTACCCATTTCATAATTGGTCCTCTCTTGTTAGTGGGGGATTTGACATCCTCTTTATCATCAGCCCTCTTGGATTTGGGTTGTTTTTCTTTGCCCTTAGCCTTTGTAGGCTTGGGCATATTCATTTTTTCATGATTTTTAACGTTTTTCATATCTATAAACATGCTCAGAAAAAATGCAACGATGATCTAACATGTGATTCCTCAGAATTTGTAAAAGAGTTAAACACTGACAGGTGGGAGTTTTTGGATAAGAGTGTTTAACAACTTTCTTTTTATTTGAAGACTTGGAAGTAGAATCAGAATGAAAATGTTTTGTCCTAACATTGATTGTTTTTACAAACTTCCTATTTAGTGCAGAATTTTTATTGGAAGGGGCAGGCTTGGTTTTTACATTCTTTCTGAGGGGTGGTTGAGGCTTCTTCCCTTTAGTTGAAGAAGAAAAAATATGAATGCTAGAATTTTCAGAAGCAGACCACTATTGTTTCTGTTCAGGAGTCAACTTTATAAATTTAGAGCGAAGAGTCGGGCCTTGTGAAGTTTCCTTGGCAGACTTAACTTTTTTCAGCTTTCCTTTTTCTAGGTCTGAAGAACTTTTAGCATTTACGCACAAGTCTAGGAGACCAAAATTCATTGGAATTTTTGGAACTTGCATTTCCTTATTCCTAATTACTTCTGGCGATTCACAGATTATTTCATCTTCAGAATCAGAATCAAGAAAGTCTCTTGCAGACTTCTTAAAATCAAAATTTTCATGGACGTTTGAGAGAGAGATGGGTTCTAAGGTTGAAGGTTCAGAACTGTCCTTTGGGAGATCCATCACTTCCGATTTCATAGATGAATTTTCAAGATTACTTGAATCATTCATCGATCCTTCAGATGATGGTTCCTTACTAAGAGGTTCCATTCCATCAGTAGCACTTCCTGATGAACTTGTGGAATTGATAACCAGAGGCTCTAGTTCAACCATAAGGTTTCCATCGGTCTCCGGTTTTGAGTCGTCATCCTTTTCATTAGGTTTCTTACTAGTGACGCACTCATAAACCATATTTTGAAAATCTTGCCTCGAGAAAATTGTTTTTCCATCAACTTTCACTCTTTTGAAAGAAGTTTTGGGTTTAGGAGAAAAGTCGGGTTTTTTAACACATCCAAGTTTAAAAGTGGGTTCAAGAGTGGATTTCTTCTTCCCGATGAAAGAGTTAAGATCATTAAATCCGACCTTGGAAATCGGTTTGGCCATTATGTTTTTCGTAAACGTTTTGGGCGTCTTTATATTTCTTCATCAAAACTTCATTGGTTTGAAGCTTCTGATTCTTTCAAGGCTTTCACCTTCTTCTCTAAATCTTTAGATATCTTCTTGATCAGATCCAACAGTTTCTCTTCTTCTAATTTTTTAAGAGATGCAATGCACTAATTCAGCTTTTTCTTCAGTAAGAAGATTAGTCTCTCTTTTGTAGAAACTAACTTCTTTTTTTGCTTTTAGCCTTTTAGAATTTTCAAAGTTTAAATTTTCTTTTAATCTAAGAAAATCTTCTGAAAGTTTTATGACCTTTAACTCTAACTCAGATGGAGCAGAGTTGGTTTCATCGTGGGAAGAATTATATACCTAGTCATCGGAGACAGAAGTGGATTCTGCAGTTGACTTAGCCATCAGACATATGAGCGCCTTGTCTTCTTCATCAGACGAAGAATCGTACACCCAATTTTCTTTTTCAGCCAGCAGGCATCTTTCTCTAGGATTGTACTTGTACTTGTTCTTGTAGTAGTCTGCATCCTTGATCAGACGTCCTTTGCAGTCCTTTGGAAAATGGCCTATCTTCCCGCACCGGTAGCAATGAAAACCATCTTTCCTTCTGTCTCCTCCTCTTATGTCTTCTCTCCTCTTTTCTCTATCTTCTCTCTCTTCTCTTCTCATCTCTCTGATGAAATTTAACTGTCTTTTGTCCATAGGACGGCTGGAATCTCTCCCATCTGGAGTCTCTTCTATTGTTCTTTTTGAAGGGTCTTTTGACGAACTTCGACTAGAACTGTTTGGTTATCAAGGCCAGAAATTTGGCAAATGCCTTGATATCATCATCAGAATCATAAACTTCTTCTTCAGATTCAGATTCTACTACCAAGGCCCTCCTGCTCTTCTTTTTGTGTTCTTTAGAAGAGCCCCTTGTAACCTCCTTTTCTTCAGACACCAAGGCAAGAGTTCCTCCGATGGACACCTTCCTCTTCAGAATATCTTGCTCTTGGGTAGCAAGTGTTCCATTGAAGTCATGAAGTGACCAACTATCTAAGTCATGATTCGTTTGCAAAGACATAGACAGTTGAGTCCATTCATCACCGAGACTTTTGAGGAATAGGACGTTGTTTTCCTCTTTCGTCCTTGCAATGTCGTTTCTACGACATTGATTTATCAAGGTGTTGAATCAGTCATAGGTCTTATGAATTGGTTCATCAAGCAATGCTTTAAAATTAGTGTATTCCTTTAAGCGTTGTGTGCTTTGATTTTTCTTTGTTTTTGCGCCTCCTTCCAGTTGGCTCGCCAGTTCGTCCCATATCTCCTTCGCCGCTATACAAGCATCCAGAGATTGAAAAATCTCATTAGGAATGTCCATTATGATTAGCCTCTTGGCCTTCCTGTCAAACTCTACTCTCTCTATATCATCCTCGTACCAATTGCTCTCATCCTTCACCATGTAGTAAGCAGCAACTTCTTCTATAGTGCTTGTTCCAGGAATTATTGGGACAAGAGTTTGAGGAATGTAAGGACCTTCCATCCCAAATCTGAATGAAGAAAAAATTGAGAGATTTTGAATACTCAGATTCAAATTGATCGTTTGATTGGAAATCAATCAATTTGCTCTGATACCAATTGTTGATCCCATGTCTATCAATATAACACAAAGATTTATATTATTGAACCTAAATCTATCGTATATATGAATAATAGTGAAGAACAACTTTGTATGATATTCAAGAGAATATAAAGATTCAAGAAATTTCACTATAATAACTTTAACGAGAAGGAATTAATTATTTTACAAGACATGTGAAAGCTATTTATACTAGCAATCTAGTCTAAGAGATCACAATCTAGTGAAAATATATCTATGAGATAATCTAGGAAAAGATATCTATCTAGAATTAAGGAGTTTTCTCTAACTAACTTGTGTAACAGAATTCTAGTTGTCGATGACTCATCTCCAGTTGTCTTCTAGGTAGTATGATCAACCAGGACTCTTAATGTTTCTGCTTCACTTGGGTATGTCTGATTGAACACTTGATGAATCTCTTACATGTTGTAAACCAGAGGAGTGATGGAGATGCTTTATTCATCGCACCTATGGACCACTCATTGAATCTCTGGTTCACCTTCACTCACTTAGTAACTTTTCCAGCTCTTCTTCCATCGGTCCTCCGGACTTCCATACTTGTGCATTTTTCATTATTTCTACAATAAGAATTATGGGGTCTAACAGATGATGTAGACATTCTCTAGACGATAGCCGATTAGGGCAACCTTATCATTCTTGTCATAAACATAGCATGAATTCTTGGAGAACTTCACCGTGTAATCTTTATCGTACAGCTGCCTGATGCTGAGGAGGTTGTGCTTGTTAGACCCCATAATTCTTATGTGTAAAAGTAATGAAGAAAAACAAGTGATGAAGAACCAGAAGGCCGATGAAAGACTTCAAGGTAAAACAGCTAAGTCCTCAATGCAACCAGAGGGTCGATGAATCGACCAGAGGTGCGATGGAACAAGCATCTTCATAGCCCCTCTGGTTATCAACACTTGGAGTTTTCTACTATAGTTCAACCAGAGGCATGCGATGAAGATATGAAGATAAGGTTGAATAACACCCCATGGAAGACAGCTGGAGATGACTAATCGACAGCTGGATTCTACAAAGTTTATCTTGTGTTGTTTATTATCCATGTCTAGATAAGCTTTATCTTTCCTAGAAGATCTGCTAGATAGTCTCACTAGATAGTTATCTTCTTGTTTAGCTTTCTAGTAGGTGTTAGGCCTATTGTAATTGGTTAACGCTTTGAAAGTTTTTACTATCATTTTGGAATAAAGTGAATATTCGGCACTCAAGTATATTCTTTGAATATTCATATTTTGTTCTTGAGTGTTCATCATTTTATTCATTCACATGACATAATTAGGTTGTTCTTACTTTAATTATTAGTGTTATTGAGAGATCTGGGATCAACAATTGGTATCAAAGCCAATTGATTATTTTCAATCAAAACTCTCAATTCGCTTTTTTCATTCATTCATAAAATTCATAAAAATCTTCTCTAAAAAGCGTAATTTTTCTCTTCCAAATCGTCAATGGCCAACTGGAATTCATCTTATAGTGTTGGTTCCCTCACCAAACCTCCAACTCTTCAAAGAGAAGAGTATTCACAATGGAGGATAAGGATGGTCAACTTTCTGGAAGGGATGGACAGAAATCTTCTACGATCAGTCATGGACGGTCCCTACATATCCCTCGATGCATGCACCACAACAAAGGAACTATGGGATGAACTGGCAAGTCAATTGGAAGGAGGAGCAAAATCAAAGAAAAATCGTAGAGCTCAATGTCTCAACGAATATACCAACTTCAAGGATCTTCCTGATGAACCGATTCAGAAGACGTACGATCATTTCAACACATTGATCAATCAATGTCGTCGAAACGACATCTCCAGGACGAAGGAAGAAAATAATGTGTTATTCCTTAAAAGTCTCGGTGATGAGTGGACTCGGCTATCGATCTCCCTCCAAGCAAATCAGGACTTAGACAGCTGGTCACTTCATGACGTCTATGGAACACTGGCTGCACAAGAGAATAATATAATGAATAGAAAACTGTCCATCGGTGGACCCCTTGCCCTTGCTGTAGAAGATAAGGATGTTTCAAGGACCTCCACCAGACACCACAAGAGAAAAGGTAAATGGGCATTGGTAGTAGAATCAGAATCGGAAGACGAGACATCTAAATCAGATGATGATTTCAAAGCCTTTGCCAAGTCTATGGACTTGATAACAAAATAGTTCCAGAGAAAGTTCATCAAAAAGCCATTTGAGCAAAGAGACTGGAAGGGAGAAGTACCAGCCATTGTTAGCTCTCATTTCTCTAAATGTAAAAGTATGGAAAAAGTAATACTGCAAGTGTTGACAGAAGAGGCTCTACCACAAAAGATCACAGAGGACCAACAATAGAAGTTCAACGTACAAGTCAAAAGTGACAGAACCTCTGTTGTCTATCACAGAGGTTCTGGAAGATGATCCTCTGGAATCAAGTGCTCTCAAGTCATATCCAGCAGAGCCTCTGGGATGGTTCACAGAGGGTCTGCAACATTATCTTCTGTGGTGAAGTTCTTTGATGTTTTACTTAGGTTAGTTAGCTACTCGTGCTTATCACGTGACTACTTTTGTAATCCGCGTTATTTGGACGGCCTGGATCGTTTCACACGTCTAGGTCATGTTAGAATAGCGGTTAGGAAATAGTATAAATAGTAGCTTATACCTTTGTATTCARCGYCRCTTYCGTATTGTAATCGTCTCAATTTCAATTCAATTGAAATACATTTGAAGCTTCTCTCTTGTGTTCTTAATATTCATTAACTGTGTGTTCTTCGTTGTTCTTGAGTCATTGCTCTATTTTGTTCTTACTTTGTTTCCGCTGCACTGTGTTTGTTATAAAGATCATTTAGAGTATTGGATTAATATCAAAACTGAGTTAATCGATCTTATCACATGGTATCAGAGCAGGAATCAAATTCTAATTTGATTTATTCTGTTCTTGGTATTAATCTGCTTTCTATTCTTGAACATCAGTAGTTTTTTCCAGTTTACCCTGTTTTATTCAATTTCAATGGCGGATTTGGCTATTGACTCATTCATGAGTACTAAATCTCAATCAAAGCCTCCAATGCTTATCTGTGATGAATTTCCGCAACGGAAAGAGAAGATGATCAACTTTTTGGAAGGAATTCACCCTAGAATGTGCGAATTTCTCTACAATCCTGCATATGTGCCAATGAGTTTGATTCGAAGAATTCCAGCTACTAGTACAACTCCTGAAGTTCCTGAGCATTATGAGCCCAAATCGATTGCAAACTGGAACGATGAAGAAAAGGTACTAGTTGGATTGGAAAAAGAATGCAAAAGGATGTTGATCAARGCTATTCCTCATGAGATCTTAAAACGTATTGATAACTGCCATTTGTCTATGGATATTTGGGGAKAATTGGAGAAACAAGTCGAAGAAGTGAAGAAGACACTCGAGAATAACAGAGCCATGTGTATTGATGAAGTTCATAACTTCAAGGCTAAGAAGAATGAATCTCTGTCAGACACAGAGGATGAGACCATCTGTAGAATGACGAATACGGACTCAAACTCCTCTTACACAAGTGACCAAGAGGTTTCAACTTCTTACTCATCTGAATTAATTGATTCATGTCATTTGGAGAATTACGAGCTAAAAGAAAAACTTTCCTTCTGTGAAAAAGAAGTAATTCTTCTCACAAAGGAGAGAAACAAATTTTTTAAAATGTTCACAGAAGCTCAAAATAATTTTGTTAATTTTGAAAAATCTTCAAAGGAAAAGATTGCCAATCTTCAAAAAAAGTTAAAAACTAAGGTGGAAGAGTTAAGGCAGATGGAGCATGAGAAATGCAATATTACTTCTGTTAAGGAATTCTTTCAAAAAGAAAGAGAATTTTTACACCAGGATGTGCTTGACAGAGAGCTAAAAATTAAGAAATTTCAAGAAGCTCAAAACATTTACAAAAAGATTAAGGTCAATCTGGGCAGAAGAGGTCTAAGTTTCTCGGAATTTGATAATAAACCCGATTTCAAATCAAACAAAACTCTAGAGAATACCTTTAGATCCTCAAACAATTTGAAAAGAAAATTTTCTAAAACTAAGCCCATTTTCAAGAGAAGAAGGATGAGAAGAAAGCTCCAGAGCCAAAGAAGACCCCTGCCAGAGGCGTCAAGATTGTGGACTCTACAGCTGCCTTGTTCTCTAAAGGCAAGGAAAAGGCTCCAGTGCCCAAAGGCAAAGGGAAGGCCAAAGTTGTAGAGTCTCCACAGAAGGGGTCGTCGTCTAGCACAGAGACTCCACAGGAAATAAATGAAGAGGAAAACAGAGACGACCCAGTACTCCTTGAAGCTCTAAAGGCATCTCTGGCAGAGGCTCTAGCAAAGAAAGGCAGAGGCCCCATCCCTCGCAGAGAAGGAAAAGGCTCTTCATCACAGCCCCCACCAGTCCAAGAAATGTCCACGGGTACGTTTGACGCTCTGCAAGGAACCGTCAAACCCATCCTTGCAGAGGGGTCAACCCAGAGGCCAATTCTAGAAGAAAAAGAAGCCAAGGTGCCAGAGTCCGCCACGGTAGGAAGGGTGTCTGAAATATTCGAATCTATGAGCAAGATTCCAATGCCAAAAGTCAGAACAGAGCCCGTTACTACTTTGGAAGAAATTCAAGTGTGGAGGTACTCTACAGCAGACACGGAGCCTCCCTATGATCCAGAGCTCACAGGGATCCCTTCTGCCGCAGCCAAGTTCCAGTTCTCTAAGCTCACAAGGCCTCGTGAGCAAGTCTTTTCAGAGAACATGATCACCTCCCTAGAGATAATTTCTCCAAGGAAAATGCTAAAGAAGAAGGTGCTCTATGCTAAGTATGTAGTAAGGAGAGAAGATGGCAACCTGTATACATTCACATACGCTGACCTCCACAACCTCTGTGTGTTTGATGT
>NC_037528.1:30490216-30498799 GCF_001531365.2 Cynara cardunculus var. scolymus | reverse complement strand
CCTGGATCGTTTCACACGCCTAGGTCATGTCAGAATAGCGGTTAGAAAATAGTATAAATAGTAGCTTATACCTTTGTATTCAGCGCCGCTTCCGTATTGTAATCGTCTCAATTTCAATTCAATTGAAATACATTTGAAGCTTCTCTCTTGTGTTCTTAATATTCATTAACTGTGTGTTCTTCGTTGTTCTTGACTCATTGCTATATTTTGTTCTTACTTTGTTTTCGTTGCACTGTATTTGTTATAAAGATCATTTAGAATATTGGATTAATATCAAAACTGAGTTAATCGATCCTATCAGCCATCCTATGAAAAGAAGCCGTCAAAGTTCTATCAGGGGGAAGAAAGAAAAGAGGGATGAGAAGAAAGAAGAAATAGAAGAGAGGAGAAAAGAGAGGACAAAGACGGAAGGAAGAATGACATTCGTTGCTTCAGATGCGGAAAAATCGGTCGGTTTTCAAAAGAATGTAGAGGACGTCTGGTGAAGGATGCAGACTATTAAAAGAACAAGTACAAATACAATCCTAAAGAGAGAAGCCTGATGACTGAAAAAGAAAATTTGGTGTCTGATTCTTCGTCTGATGAAGAAGACAAGGCACTCATCTGTTTTATGGCGACGTCCAACGCAGAATCCGCCTCTGACTCTGATGAACAGGTATGTGAGTCTTCTATCGATGAAACCAACTCTACTCCATCTAAGCTAGAGTTAAGGGTAATGAAACTTTCAGAGGATTTCTTAAAACTCAAAGAAAAATTAAATTTTGAAAAATCTGAAAGAATAAAAGCATAAAAAGAAGTCAGTTTCAACAAAAGAGACACTGGTCTTCTAACCAAAGAAAAAGCTGAGCTAGTTAAGGAAAAGACTCACATCGCCTCACTTAGAAAATCAGAGGAAGAAAAACTTCTAGATTTAAACAAGAAAATAACGAAGAACTTAGAAAAGAAGGCAAAGGCCTTAAAAGAATCCGAGGCAGAGAGGCTTAACTCAGTAGCTCTCAAAGATTTCTTTCAAAAGGAAAGGGAGATTCTTCATCAGAAGCTTCAAACAAATGAACTTTTGATGAAGAAATATAAGGATGCCCAAAATGTGTATGAAAAACTTAATGATCGAAAGGACACTCGAGGGATTGGATTCAATGAATTGGACTCTTTCATCGAAACAAAGAAATCCACCCTTGAATGCACTTTCAAACTTGGATGCATTCAAAAACCCGACTTTTTCCCTAAACCCAAGGCAAACTTCAAAAGGGTTAAAGTCGACGGAAAAACTATCCTTTTAAGACAGGATTTTGAAAATGTGGTGTACGAGAATAGCACATGTAAGAATTATGATGAAGGGAACGATGCCTCTACACCAGAGACCGATGGAAATCCCATGGTTAAAACAGAGTCTCTAGTCATCAATTCCACTTTATCAGCAAGTGATGTTGATGAAAAGGAGAATCTTAGTAAGGAACCATCATCGGATGAATCAATGAACCATCCAAGTAATATTGGAAGTTTATCTAAGTTAGATGCGATGGAACCCCTAACAGATCACACTGAACCATCAACCTTTGAACCCACTCCTCCCACAAACATCCATGCTAATTTTGATTTCGAGAAATCTGCAAGAGACTTTCTTGACTCTGAATCAAAAGAAGAGATAATATGCGAAACACCAAAGGTCATTGAGGATAAGAAGCCTCAAAACTTCAAACCCTCAATGACATCTAATGTTATAGCATCTATGAAAACTTCAGGCAAAGGAAGAGGAAAACTGAGTAACACCAAGTCTGCCAACGATACCTCACAAGGCCCAAGTACTTCATTTAAGTTCATTAAGTTTACTCGCGCGTAAAAATAGAAGTGGCCTGCCTCTGAAAATTCTAACCACCACTTTTCTTCTCATTCAGCTGAAGAAAAGCAACCCTCCTTCAAGAAAGAAGTAAAGACCAAGCCTTCTACAAATAAAAAATCTGAACTAGATAGGAAGTTTGTAAAAACAACCAACGCTAGGATAGGATTTTCATCCCCTGCATTTACTTCTTCATTTTCTTCGAATAAAAAGAAAGTTAAACATTCATGTTCAAAATATCCTAACTGTCAATGTTTAGCACTTTTACAAAACCTGAGGAACCACATGTTAATCCACGGCTGCATATTTTCCAAACACGTCTATCTCTATAATGCTCAAACCAATGAAAACGTCAAAAAGCCCAAATCTAAGGGCAAGGGAAATGCGAACAAACCCAAGCCTGCAAAGGCTAAGGGTAATGGAAATCAGCCCACTCCTAGTAGGGCTGATGAAAAGAGAGAGGTCGTATCCCCCACTAACCAACGTGGACCCATTATGAAATGGGTACCTAAAAACCTTTAATTTGTCTTGCAGGACCAGCATGTGCATCCATGGTACATGGATTTAGGTTGCTCTAGGCACATGACTAGTGACAAAAGTCTGTTGTCCTCCTTCATCAAGAAATCTGGAGGCTCTGTAACTTTTGGAGACAACAGTAAGGGTACCATCAAGGGATGCGACACGCTCATAAAAGGCAACATCTCCATCAGCAAAGTCGCTTATGTTGAAGGTCTAAAGCTTAACTTACTAAGCATAAGACAATTCTGCGAAAAGGGTCTTGAAGTCAGATTTCGCAACGGTTTCTGCATCATCGAAACACAGCCCAGCCAAACCATCATCAAGGCAAAAAGAGAAGGGAATCCCTAACTTCCGGATTTTCAATCCTCTGTGGGACAAGACACCCTCTGTCTTGTATCCCACAAGAGCGATGAAAATTGGCTATGGCATTAGAAGTTCTCACATCTGAACTTTGACATACTAGCAAACTAGCCAAACAGAAGCTCGTCAAGGGGATTCCGAATCATAACTTTGAAAAAGACCAACTATGCTCAGCCTGCGAGATGGGGAAGCTGAATCGGGAATCTCATAAAACAAAGTTAGAAACCTCCTGCACCAAGCCCTTAGACAAGATCCATATAGATCTCTGTGGGCCCATCTCTACACAAAGCCTCTCTAGAAAGAAGTACATATTGGTACTAGTTGATGAATACTCCAGATACACTTGGGTTGAGTTCGTAAAGAAGAAATCAAACGTTCCTGAACTCCTTATCGGTGTGATGAAAAGGCTCCAAGTCCTTTTACTGTGCAAACTCATCAAAGTTAGAAGCGACAATGGAATTGAATTCAGAAATGCCAGAATCGATGAATATCTCATCACTGAAGGCATTTCCCAAAACTTTTCAGCTGCAAGAACCCCTCAACAAAATGGAGTAGTAGAGCGAAGGAACAGAACCTTAGTGGAAGCAGCAAGGACCATGCTTGACTCATCAGAGTTACCCATCACCTTCTGGGCTGAAGCTATTTCCACTGCCTGTTGCACCCAGAATTGGTCAATCATCAACAAGAGGCACCAGAAGACACCCTATGAACTCATCAATCAAAGAAGACCAAATGTCAAATATTTCCATATCTTTGGATGCAAATGTTTTGTACTCAATGATAGGGAATGTCTTGGCAAGTTCGACAAGAAAGCTGATGAAGGGATCTTTTTGGGATATTCTCAAACCGCAAAGGCCTACAGAGTCTACATTAAAAGGACAAAGATCGTCATCGAAAGCATCAATGTGTCCTTTGATGACTCCACACCAATGACTTCTAGACACAGCAGTTCAGGACTCGGACTTCAACAGAGAGCCCCTGATTCTACACTTAGCAAACCCAATGAATTAGAGTTAGCTCACTTATTTGAAGACATCTTCGAAGAAGAAGTAGTCTCTGGACATGCACCTACTGCTAAACCTACTTCCAGAGCCGATGAAGAACATGAATTATCCAATGCATAAGGTACATCTCTTCCTGAAACTCAGGTTACTTCACCTTCTACTTCTTCTGTGTCTTCAGAAATAGAACAAGAGCCAGAAGATAAATCTTGAGATAATCTCTTTGAGGGGAGCAAGCAGTTCCATTGGTCGATGAAGAACTGCATCCTGTTGCTCTAGAACCCCAATCTTGCACCAAGTGGACAAAAGACCATCCACAACACCAAATCATTGGTGATCCAACATCTGGTGTCAAGACAAGATCCGCAACAACCAATGAATGCCTCTTCGCCAACTTTCTGAGCATGATCGAACCAAAGAATATTTCTAAAGCCCTACAAGACCCAAACTGGATAGACGCCAATAGAAGAAGAACTACTTCAGTTTGAAGAAATAAAGTGTGGTCCCTCATGCCTCTACCCAAAGGGAAGACGGCCATAGGAACCAAATGGGTCTTCAGAAACAAGAAGAACGAAGATGGCATAGTCATAAGGAACAAGGCCAGGCTTGTTGCCAAGGGCTATTGCTAGGAAGAAGGGATTGACTATGATAAGATATTTTCTCCCGTCCTAAGACTTGAAGCCATCAGGATATTCCAAGCCTACGCAGCACACAATGGCTTCAAGGTCTATCAGATGGATGTCAAGTCTGCCTTGCTCAACGGTAAGCTTCAAGAAGAGGTATACGTGCAGCATCCCTCGGGGTTTGAAGATCCAAAGCATCTAGAGTACGTCTACTTTCTAGATAAAGCCCTCTATGGGCTGAAACAAGCACCCAGGGCCTGGTATGAAACTATATCTACGTTTCTCATCGACAATGGATTCGAAAAAGGTACAATCGATACAACCCTCTTTCTCAAGAAACATAAAGGTAACATTCTACTTGTGCAAATATATGTGGACGATATCATATTTGGTTCTACCATTGCAAAATTTTGCGAAAAATTCTCAGAGCTGATGAAAAACAAATTTGAGATGAGTATGATGGGAGAACTTAGTTTCTTCCTTGGTCTTCAAATAAAACAAACTCCAGAAGGGACTTTCATCAATCAGTCCAAGTATGTGACTGACCTTCTGAAGAAATACTCTCTCTCAAATTCATCATCAATGAGAAACACCAATGGCTACAGGAGCAAAGTTGTTTGTTGATCTATCAGGCAAATCTGTGGATGTAACAACCTACAGAGGCATGATAGGATCACTCTTGTATCTAACAGCTAGTAGACCAGATATTATGTTTGCTACATGTCTTTGTGCAAGGTATCAAGCTAACCCTAAAGAATCTCATCTCTCTGCGGTCAAGAGAATCTTTAGATACCTTAAGGGAACTCCTTCATTGGGTCTCTGGTATCCTAAGAACTCTAACTTTGATCTAATAGCTTTCACATATATAGATCAAGTAGGTTGCAAGCTTGATAGAAAGAGTACTTCTGGAAGTTGTCAACTCTTGGGGGACAAGCTGGTAAGTTGGACATCCAGAAAACAGAACTGTTTTTCAACCTCTATAGCAGAAGCAGAATATGTTGCTGCTGCTAGTTGTTGTTCACAAGTCCTCTAGATGAAGACTCAGCTTAAGGATTATGGCTTTGAATATTAAAAAGATTCCCATCCTCTGTTACTCCAAGACTGCCATAGCCATCTCTGCAAATCCAGTGTAGCATTCCAAGACCAAACACATCGATGTAAGGTACCACTTTCTGAAAGACAATATCGAAAAAGGTACAATAAAGATGTACTTTGTTCCTACAGAGATTCAATTTCCTGACATTTTCACAAAAGCTTTTGATGAGAAAAGATTTTTATTTCTTGTCAGCAAGATGGATATGCTGAATCTCACCACTTAAAGGCAAACCATAGTTTGAAACCAGAGATCCTTAATATCTCATGGTTATGCCTACAAGCGATCTATCATTATGCCCATAATCCCTAAGTACTCTAAACCAGAGCCTCTGGCCAATTATTAATACTTGTTTAAATTTTGGCCAAACATTCTCATCGCCATCGGAACCAAAGAGCCCCTATGGTCCAAAGCAAATGCTTTGTGATTTTTCACTAAGTACCCCTTTCACAACCAGAGCTTCTAGTTACATAAACAAGAGTCTCTGGATTCCAATCCTTTGAGACCAGAGCCTCTTTGGTCCCAAAATTGGTCTCCCTCATCCTTTCATACATTTTACTTAATCATATTACATACTTCCTTCAACCAGAGCCTCTGGTTCCAAAGACCAGAGTTTATGGTTTCCAAGTACTTTGGAACCAGAGCCCTCTGGTCCAAATTGGACTTCACATGCATCATTATATTACATTCTTTCATCATATTTGCATCGCCTTCGCAACCAGAGCCTTTGGTTTTAAAGACCAGAGTCTCTGGATTCACAGTCTTTGGAACTAGAGCCTTCTGGTCCCAAAGGCCCATCTTTCATATCCATATACATGATCTTAACCATTTTCCATATATGATTGCATCATCATTCACAACCAGAGCCTCTGGTTGTACAAACCAGAGCCACTGGTCATCAAATTCACCCTCTTTATTGATTCTAGGGGGAGTTTCTACACAAGTCTATGCATCATTTGAGGGGGAGTTTTGCTTTCATCAAACACTCAAACGCATCCGTATTACCCTTCCTCCCACCCCATTAAGACACGTGTCCACCTACATTTATGACAATGTGCAAGATTACGGCCACGATCACCATCATCACTAACTTTTCACCCAAACGTCCCAAAACCATAATCATTATCCATTAAAATATATTCTTTTACCCAAAACCTTTCCCCTATCCCACTTATAAATACTCGTCTTCCCACCACTCTCCTCTTTACGCTCTCAAAACCATCCAAGAACACAAGACGACCTACAAACAAAAAACCTGCAACTTATCCTACAATGGCTTCCTCAACTTCACACGAATCCCAAAACAACGACAACCATGTGCAATCGACCAGCACAGACAGTCGTGCAATAGTTTTCCTACCCATCAAACCCAACAACCATGCCATTGACCTATGAACAAACCTGTTTGAAGACAGGTTCGCTATTATGAAAGAGTTCTTTCAGAACTATATTCTCCAACCTGCTCCTACCCTTTCTAACAACAGGGTACAATTAAAATACGTGCAACAAAACTAGCAGACATGCGAGTTCTTCCCAGACAACCGTGGCATCATGGGGGACATTGATGCCCCAAATGACATGGTTTGTTATGTGAAGATCTCCCACACAAAAGTTTCAAAAGTGTTATGTATCCCAACTCGCTAAGAACTCAACATTGAACACTACACCAAGTCACCCACCAGTTCTGACATCTTATGGTTCATCAAGATGCTGGGTTACAATCGTGACCTACGCAATGCATCTGACTTCAAGAGGCAATTCTTGCCTCCTATGTAGAACATGTTCTTCTAGATCCTGAACCAAGCCCTCACTTGCAAGCTCGGGAGCATGGATCAAGGGAACATTAATATCATGACAATAATGTATGGCCTTTTCTTCAACCTACCGCTGGATTATGTGACATCCGGCAAATTTTCAGTTCTCAGGTTAGCACTCATTAAAGCCTTTATAAGCATTAATTTAGTGAAAACCCCTCATTAGAATTAATTTAGATTGATTTAGACAAGAGCCTGTTAAAAATTCCGGCAATAGCGTAGAAATCTCGAAAATTTCTTAGAAAGCCCGGTTTCGGCCCGTATMTGACTGAAACACCTTATATAATGCCAAACTACGCCCATTTAATATCTAATATATATAAATATGGAGTTTATATTTTATAAATAAAATCTCACTTATTTATTTAATTTAAATTAAATTTAGAGTGCGTTTTAGGAGAAAAAGTCGTACGCGATAAAACGRTTTTGTATCTGATAAATGTTGGGCTTGTAATCTTTTTATAAAAAAAATTAGATGGATGGGGGCCCATCAAGTGGCCGCCCCCCCCCCCCTCTTCCCTCTCCTCCTCACATATAAAAAACACTTAGAAACTCACAAAAACCCATTAAATTTCATTTCATTTTTTTAAAAAAAAAAATCCAACCATCCATCTTCTTATTCTCTCATCTCTCTCTAAACATTCATTCAATATTCAAAAACTCAGCTGATTTTCCAGCCATCTTACCTAGGGAAAAACGAAATTTTGAAGGCATCAAAGTGTTCATCATCATCCAAGAATTGGTATGCTCTAAACCTTGCCTTCTTACATCATTTGGAGCACTTTTTRTGYCATTTYYTACTAGTTTTCTTTACTTACTTACCTTTTAAGTGAGATATATAACCTTGTTGTTCAAAGAAGTGAGGTTGAACATCAAAGACATGAAAATGTTCATAAAAATGATGAATACCTATGAACTTCTATCAAGAACACAAGAAAAATGGTGAAAGATCATCAAAAATGTGTGTTTACATCATAAATTTGAATCTGTGGTTTTGAGGTATTGCATGCATTATCCATTGCGGATTTTGGGCATTTTACTTTGTTAAACACCTTATTAGATGGTTGGTTTAATCCTTTGTAAAAGGAACCACCATTTGTGTATATTTGAGTGCACAAAAGCTTGGATTTTGAAAGAAAATTTCAATTCTGCTTGCTGTCAGAATTTTGAGTTGTGTTTGGACGACACAAGATGGGATTAAATGAACTTATTTTTATCTAAACATTTTATGGAATGAGGTTTGGTGAGTTGGGCTTCAAACCCAACTGGAATCACCTTAAAACATTAAGTTTTGACTCTCAACCATTTAAAACAAAATTCGTGTGCAACAGCTTTG
>NC_037528.1:30480768-30487216 GCF_001531365.2 Cynara cardunculus var. scolymus | reverse complement strand
ATGCACTTAGTCATATATTTGTCCTACACATGTGACATGTAACTGTCACCATTGAGGTAGTTCATAAGTAATGTTCTACCCATGTGGCTAGCTACCACCGCTGAGGTAGTTCGTGGGGCGTAAATTGTGTTAGGTTTAGTAGTGGCTCAATAGCATAATTCTATAAATGGCTTATTTAAATTGATTCGGTGCTCATGGAAGTTATAAGTTATTTGACGTGAACAACGTTTCACTAAGTAAGTTCTTGCAAAGTTTTATAAACTGTTTTGTGCATATAAAACCCGTGAACTCACCAACTCTTTATAGTTGACACTTGTTTTCAAACGTGCTTTTCAGGGAATAAGAAGAATGTGGCAGGATAAATTAGATTATATTTACGTTTTTAATGTGTTCAATGTTTTGGAAATGAATCTTGTAATCGGGCAACTCTTTTGTTTAAGAACTCCTTTGGGAGACTTGTAAATTGTAAATTAAATGTTTGTAARWWYAATCGTGTGGTTGATGTATTTATATCCTAAGTGTAATGTACTATTACCTGTGACGCCCCGTGTTTCCGCTTTAGCGGGGTGCTACAGATTATGCCCTTCTCATCTACAATGAGATCCATGCAGCGGTCATCAAGAAATGCAAGCTAGTGGCCGTAGGAAATCCACTATCCTCTGTTCTCTTCGCGCGGTTCCTTGCCTTATTTATAAGGGACGCGATGAGGAGACACAATATACCATCCGAAGAACCCTTCACGCAACAATACTTGATGAATGGCCACCGCCGAACCATCTCGAAGGATGGCTACACGACAGAAAGGACCATCTCGAGGGCCATGCTCAGCATCATTCCAGAGACGTCTGAGATACGTAGAAAGTATGAACGCTTTCTACTGTCCAAAGAACCACGGGCACCTACCCAGAGAAAATAGAGCCGTCCCCCGATGCAAGCAAGGGAGCGCAGGAGTCATCTTCATCGAATGATGAAGATGATGATGATAACACTCCTCACGCATCCCCCACCCTATAAACACAACTCCCCCACCCACCTCCCAAAGGGCAACCATATATGCTACCTATGGCGATCAAGGCCAAAGGGGTATTGAGCAAGGACGGCTCAGTCCAATCCTCACCCAAGCTAGCCATCCATAAGCCATTCTTCAGGCCTCTGGAGATGATATGGCCGAGGAACCACATCATCCATCACCTCTGTCTCAACAGGGAGGCGATGAAGAAATAAGAGGCACATCGCCTCATGGCTCGCCACAACCCACCACACCTAGAAGCATTTATTGCTTCTGACTTTGAAATCCCCATAGATCGTTCAGAGCGATCTTCAATTCCTACACAAGCCCCTTCGATACTTGATCTAGCGAAGGGGACACACACCTACATCTATTCCTCGACCTCTAAAGGCGAAGAAGAAGAAGAAGAAGATGTAGCAACATAAAGAGATAGCTTCTCATTAGAGGGCTATCGAGGACTCGATGGAAGTCCTTAATTGCCCACATTCTCACAAGGAAATAAGGGCGCCTCCGGAGCTGAGGCACAACCTGCAGCATCTGTTGCTGCAGGGGTTACCCCTTAGCTGATCTTGTCATAAAGGCGGAATTCCAGGCCTTTGTCGACTTGACTCAGCGGTCCTTGGAAGACCTTAAACTCATCTTAGCAAGGATTGTCGAATCCACCCCATCCATCGATCTCACACCCCTTCAACAATCCTTTGCCACCCTTGAAGCCCAAGCAAAAGACAAAACCACCCGCCTCCAAATGCTTCAACAAATAGTTTAACAACAACACAACACCGCATACACCATATCCACCATTCGAAACTAGACCTTGTTGCACACCCTAGCCACCCTTAGGTCCCCGAAAACTGCGACCGATGAGGCCATAGATTCTATCACCACCTAACTAAACACCATCTCCAACACCCTCACTACACTCCCAGCCACCATCCTCTCCCAAATTCCTCAATCAACCCCTCCCCCAACCACATCACTCGATGAAACTGTCACCTCTCTCTCCACCCAAATAACCAACATACACGCCACCCTTGCCTCCTTACCAGCCACCATAATAGCCCAAATCCCTCAACCAACCCCTCCTCCACCCACCTCTACAGCTCCATCGTTTGATAAAGCCTTTACCTCCTTCACTACAGAGGTAAGGAATATGTTAGCCTCCCTCTCCATCCCACCACCCGCATCCACCTCAACCTCCATCCCTCCTCCTGCATCGACAACCACCTCCACCATAAAGTTTGCCACCAGAGCCGACTTAAGGGTTTTGTGAAAGGCACGTATCTCATCGTTCAATGAGATAAGTGCAAAGTTCATCCATAGAGCTACACAACCAGCCAAGGCTCTATTCCAGAGCCTTGCAAAACAACAGGCTCGCACCAACTCCCTCCTTCACTCGATGGAGGAGAGTCGAAGAAAGAAGGCCCTGAGGTCGTATCTTGCGACCTTCAGGGAAGGCAAGAAGAAGAAGAAGAGAAGAGCATCATGTTCATCAAGCCGCCCGCAGAAGAGACCAAGGCATGAGGATCTAGACCAAGCTGATCATGGTCTCGGTCCTCATAAGAGGGAGAACCTGACTGTTGAACATATGGAGTCCGCTCAACAACCACCACCACCATCAACAACCCAAGGAACCCAAGCTAGGGAACCAGAGGCTCAACCCTCTGAAGATGTACACAATGTACATGTTCCCTTAGCTACCACCCAAGTACCAATAACCCAAGTCAATGAGTTCTCACCAATTGAGGTGAGTTCTTCATTTGATGAAAACCCAACTACCCCACAAATAAAAACCAATCTACCCTTTACTCCGTCACCAACTCCTAACCTTCCCTTAACTCCATCACCAACCCCTCGAAACACAGAACCTTCCATTACCCTACTCATACAACCAGAGCCAATAATCACCCAACCAACCTCACCTCAACAACCTCCAACCCAAATAGAACCCCTTGAACCAGAAACCACCCATCCAGAGCTAAATGAACCAAAAATATCCCAACCTGAGCCAACTCAACCAGAACCATCGTAATCAGAAATAATTCAATCAACACAACCCATAACCCAACCACCGCAGGTGCAAGCGGACATTCCCTCCTCATTGAGGCATCCTCCTCAAGGAGTAGTCGATGAAATAATTGCAAACATGGAGTCGCTAAGGAGAAGTCCAGAGATGCCACCAAGGGAGCCAGTGATGATAGAGAATATCCATCAGTACTTGTATCATGATCACGATGAAAGTTTGGCTCTCAATCCTTCAATGCTATCACCAGAATCGATGAACCTCCTGCGCCACAGGTTTGTAAGACAAACGACTAATCCACCACAGGCCATCTTCTCAAACGAAGGAATAGGACGGTCATAGACATCAAAATGAGGACCTTCGCAAACAGAGCCATCAAATACATCAAGTACACCGTGGAGTGAGCCTATGGTCATGTCAGCGTCTTCAATGACAATGACTTGATCAATCTCAATCTATGGGACTTGATTGATCTTTATACGCATACGACTCAGTGACAATATCAAGGAATCAGATTTGGGATGACAAACAGAGCGATTGTTCAAGCAATGGAAACCTTGGTGAAGCATAGAGCAAAGATTGATTTTCAAATTGCTCTTCATCTTGGCATCGACAGACTATCCTGCACTCCACCACATGAAGACTTTCCAGGCCTGCAGAAAAAGAGATCTGCTTCATTCCTAACTCAACCAGAACTTGGACTGGTATTCAAGAATGAGTTTGGTGCGAAAAAGTTTTTTAGACTTACTGAAGCCTTCAAGTACTCAACCATAACACTTGAATGGTTTCAGAAGGTCATTAGAGACAGACTGGGCAGGCCTCATGTGCGATGGGAGATGGACAACAACTTATTCATGAGATCTCAACAGTCATTCGTTTTAGAGGACTGTTGATGTGCTTCTGGGAGATATCACAAGGAAGACCATGAATGAAGTATTTTGCCTTGCATTGTAATATCTTTTTGTTCCATCATTGTAAGAATTCATCATTTAGTCCAATGAAATATTTGGCAAAAGATGTTTTTCTTTAAATTAGCCTCTGACCATCACTTATGCTTTGAATGTTCATAGACTAGCTTATGTTTGTTCTTTCATTACTTAGGGGGAGGTTGTTAGACCCCATAATTCTTATGTGTAAAAGTAATGAAGAAAAACAAGTGATGATAAACCAAAAGGCCGATGGAAGACTTCAAGGCAAAACAGCTAATTCCTCAATGCAACCAAAGGATCGATGAATCGACTAGATGTGCGATGGACCAAGCATCTTCATAGCCCCTCTGGTTATCAACACTTGGAGTTTTCTACTATAGTTCAACCAGAGGCATGCCATGAAGATATAAAGATAAGGTTGAATAACACCCCATAGAAGACAGTTGGAGATGACTAATCGACAGCTGGATTCTATAAAGTTTATCTTGTTTTGTTCATTATCCCTGTCTAGATAAGCTTTATCTTTCCTAGAAGATTTGCTAGATAGTCACACTAGATAGTTATCTTCTTTTTAGCTTTCTAGTATAAATGCGTTAGGCCTATTGTAATCGGTTAACGTTTTGAACGCTTTTACTATCATTTTGGAATAAAGTGAATATTCGACACTCAAGTATATTCTTTGAATATTCATATTTTGTTCTTGAGTGTTCGTCATTTTATTCATTCACATGACATAATTAGGTTGTTCTTAACTTAATTATTAATGTTATTGAGAGATCTGGGATCAATGGTGCTTCAGTCCTTCAGCGTATGCAACACGCTTGAATGTGGTTTCACCGTTGGTTAATATACCAAAGCCTGTGGTATATCCTTTTCTGTTGCCTCCAAAGGTCACGAAAGGGCCTCTATCTTCCTTGTAGTCAATAAGCAGGGATTTGTCTGCGGTCATGTGTCTTGAGAATCCATTAACGAGATACCAAATTCCTTTGACTTTCTACACAAGGGATAAATTTAAAAATGCTTTTGGCACCCATTCTATTAGGGTCCAACGATGTTAAAGGCATCATCCACTGAAACTGAAGAACCAGCGTCAACAGATGGGTTTCACTGAACCTGAAGAAGATTCAGTGGAAATAGGAACAACCTTTGACGCTATTGAAATAGAGTCAGTAGGTGTCTTCACTAAGTTTGACGAATAGGCATTAGTGGTAGAAGGAACCACAACAATTGACACTGAAGACTTAGTGTCAGTGATTGTCTTCACTGAGCCTGAAGAGGAGGCTTCAGTGGTTTTCTTCACCTTGGTTGCTTTAATAGTCGTAGTGATTGATTTCACTATGGTTGATTTCTCAGCCTTATCTACTTTCTTGCCCTTGGCTGGGGGACCAACCATGGCACACTTACTGGCAATGTGTGTAGTTTCACCACAGTGTCTACACTTTCTATAGCTAAAGCTAGCTTTAGGGCCAGGAAGTACCATTTGAAGAGAGACAAGCTCCAAGAATTCCCTTCTCATTAGTTCTAGGAGGAACTTTTAAGGATTTGGAGTCCTTAGGTGAAGCATTCACCTTGAGCTGAGATTTAGATTTATAAGAAGATTCATATTTCTTGGTCCCTGAAGAAGAAGAAGGTGCACAAGCTGAAGGAATAGATTTAGATCTATGTAAATTGTTAGCTTTCTTAGGGCGAGGTGCTTTGACAATGGATGTACCCTTGTCTTTGCAACTTGAACTCGAAGGAGTTGCACATAGAAACGTTAGTTGCACCAAAGATAATGTCATCAACGTATATTTGTACAAGCAAGATATCATCATTCTGTTTCTTATAAAACAAAGTAATATCTGTCRTACCTCTGTGAAAACCATTGGAAGTAAGAAAGATGGATAAACGATTGTACCATGCTTTGGGAGCCTGTTTGAGACCATATACAGCCTTGTCTAAGAAGTAGACGTGGTTTGGATACTTATCACTTTCGAACCCTGGTGGTTGCTTGACATATACCTCTTCCTTGAGTTTGCCGTTCAAGAAGGCTGACTTTACATCCATTTGGAACACTTTGAACCCTCTATGAGCAGCAAATGCTAGAAAGATACGAATAGATTCTAGTCTGGCCACAGGAGCAAAGGTTTCTTCATAGTCGATTCCCTCTTCCTGGCAATACCCTTTTGCAACTAATCTRGCCTTGTTCCTTACCACCAYTCCTTGCTCATCCTTCTTATTGCGGAAAACCCACTTGGTGCCAATAGCAAGCTTCTCAGTTGGCAGAGGTACAAGAGTCCATACTTGGTTTCTGTCAAATTGAACTAGCTCGTCTTGCATAGCATCAACCCATAAGGGATCTGCCAGAGCCTCTGCCACTATTTTAGGTTCAATTTCGCTTACAAAACAAGTAAATAAACAGAAATTTGCAGTTGCTCGTGTCTTAACACCGGCAGAAGGTTCTCCAATGATTTGAGAATGAGGATGGCTTTTGGTCCATTTTGTAACATG
>NC_037528.1:30478984-30480437 GCF_001531365.2 Cynara cardunculus var. scolymus | reverse complement strand
CCTTTGTCACTTGAAAAGAATCATCAAATTTCACATTTGTGCTAACAACCACAATTTGAGTCCTGGGGATGTAGGCTCTGTATGCAGCGGTGTCCCATGCATAGCCAATAAAGATTGCATCATCTCCCTTGGGCTCAAACTTGCCTACAGACTCTCTGTCATTAAGCACGAAACATTTACATTCAAACACGTGAAAGAACTATATGTTTGGTCTTCTATTATGAAGAAGTTGATAGGGGGTCTTCTCAAAAYGCTTTACCACCAAGGACCTGTTCTGAGTGTAGCAAGCGGCAGAGACAGCTTCTGCCCAAAAAGAGAGTGGAAGCCCAGAGGCATTCAACATCGTTCTGGCAGCTTCAACAAGCGTCCTATTCTTCCTCTCTACTACTCCATTCTATTGTGGAGTCCTTGGGGCTGAGAAGTTATGAGTTATGCCAACAAAGGCCAGGTACTCTTCAATCACATAATTCTTGAACTCTGTGCCATTGTCGCTTCTTAGTACCCTAACCTGAAGAGCATGAAGAACTTGGAGTCTCTTTAAGAGATTGATTAGTACACAGGGAAGTTGAGATTTCTTACGAATAAACTCTACCCAAGTAAATCTTGAGAATTCATCAATGAGTACTAAGATGTACTTCTTTCCTCCAAGACTCTGCACAGAGATAGGACCACAGAGGTCTACATGAAGCATTTGCAGAGTCTTATCATAGGAAGGATCAGACTTGGATTTATGAGAAGACCATTTGAGTTTTCCCATTTCACAAGTTGAGCAAAGATGGTCCTTTTCAAATTTTATGTTGGGTAGTCCCTTGACTAAACTTAGCCTAACCAGTTTGTCAAGAGTATGAAAGTTTAGATGACATAACCTGGTATGCCAGAGCCAAACTTCTTCGTTCTTCACAGAGGACACCAGACTTACTTCTTCTTTGGCTTCTAACGAATCAAAGCATAGAAGGTACATGTCTTCTCTTCTGTTGGCTCTCATCACCTCTATCAATGTATCTGCTTTGTACATTATGCAGTATTTGACCTTGAAGAACACATCCACACCATTGTCACACAGTTGACTAACACTTATTAGGTTGTGTTTGAGTCCATCCACGTACGAGACTTGGTTCATCTTTATCTCTCCCTTCACGATCATCCCATAGCCCTTGATCTTCCCCTTTTGGTTTCCACCAAAAGCTACAGAGCCTTCTTCTTGCTTTAAATAAGAGGACAAAAGCTCTAATGTACCAGTCATTTGCCGCGAGCAACCTGAGTCAATAACCTAAGTAGACACATGCTGCTGCTTCTGCAATCATACAATGTTTATTTTAGGTACCCACTTCTAATTGGGTCCTTTAGCATTAGATTGTTTAAGGTATGCTGTAGCATCCTTTGATTTGGCTTTATTTTTCTTGGAAGAAGAATTGCCAACTTGTCTCTTATTCACCCCAGAACCATGACTCTT
>NC_037528.1:30469074-30476657 GCF_001531365.2 Cynara cardunculus var. scolymus | reverse complement strand
CAACCATTATTTTGTCTTCGTCACTCCAGTTTGCAGCAGGTCTTGGTTCGTAATGTTCAGGAATTTCTGGGGTTGTGCCAGTAGCAGGAACTCTTGGGATTAAGTTCATTGGCACATAAGRAGGATTATAAAGAAATTCACATATCCTTGGGTGAATTCCTTCCAAAAAATTAACCATTCGCACCATCCATTGTGGATACTCCTCACGGATGAGCGTGAGAGGTTTTAATTGAGAACCAGTGCTCATGAGTGAGGTATTGGCCAGATTCGCCATTGAAAGAAGAAGAAAAATAAGAATAAGATGAAACTGAAAAAATAGAGTAAAACAGGGTAACCTGAAGAAGAAGACTGGTGTTCTAGAACAAAAGCAGATTAATACCAAGAACAGAATTAATCAAATAAGAATTCGATTCCTGCTTTGATACCAATTGTTAGGACTTGTAAACTCAGTTTTGATATCAATCAAATACTCTGGATAATCTTTAAGACAATTAAAGTGCAGCGGAAACAATATAAGAACAAACAGAGTAAGAATCAAGAACGCACAGTATATGAGAATGATGAACACGAGAGAATAGCTTCAAAGGTTTTTCAATTGAATTGAAAATAAGATGATTACAATACGGGAAGCACTCTTAATTACAAAGGCCTAAGTTGCTATTTATACAAGATCCTAACGACCTTTCTGACATGACCTAGACAAGTGAAATCATCCAAGCCGTCCAAATAAAGTCGATTACAGACCTAGTCACGTGAGAGGCACGTGCAGCTAACAACCTTTGAAAAACAGCAGAACAGGATCTTCACAGAAGACAAATCCGCAGACCCTCTGTGAGGCACCTCAGAGGCTCTGCTGTAGAAGACTTGTAGGTTCTTATTGCCAGAGGACCATTTTCCAGAACCTCTGTGAGAGACAACAAAGATTCTGTCAAACTTGACTTGTACGATCAAACAGCTTCTGTTGTTGGTCCTCTGTTGTCTTCTGTGGAAGAAACCCTTCTGTCAACACTTGCAGAAATCTTTTTCATACTTTTACATTAAGCAAATATTGGAGCTAACATGGTGTCGCAGTCTTTTTTGACATGTACTCACCAGCAAAGTGCCCCTTACGGTGACAGTTGTAGCAGATTGCTGAAGCCATGTCAATATTATCTGACTTTGGCTTTTCCTTGATGGTCAGCAAAGGAGATTTATGGAAGTTTCTTTTTCTGGCGAATCTTCTAAAAGATTTAGTTAAAAGCGCTTGTGATTCATCAAATTCTGCAAGATCAGACTCTGATAGATCCTCAAAGTTAGTAAAACCTAACTCAGTGATAGTAACAGGAGGAAGAACTGAAAAAGAAGAAAAAGAAGATGGGAGTTTAACTGAAGTATCTTCAAAGATCAGAGCTAAATGAGAGCTCTTCATTTCTCTAGAATCCTTGATTAGATTCCATTTCAGCTTTCGAGACTGCTCATGATTGAGCAATATCCCATATAAGGTGCTAAGAGAGAGAGGACATGTCATTGGACATCTTGAGACACATGGCATAAGTATCCCAAGATTCAGGTAAACATTCGAGAAACTTCGTTAAAGTTTCAGAATTGGAATATTCTTTGCCGACACTACTTAAATCGATAAGAAGACAATTAAACTGTTGGTGTACTTCCTTCTTGAATGGTAAGCTGAAGAAGGAAGTATACGTTCAACAACCTCCGACGTTTGAAAGCTCCACACATCTAGAGTACGTCTATTTCTTAGACAAAGCTCTGTATGGACTTAAGGAAGCACCTCCAGCCTAGTATGAACGTCTCTCGTCTTTTCTCTTGTCTAATGGTTTTGAAAAAGGTAAAATCGACACGAATTTGATTATTAAGAGATATAAAGGTGAGATGCTCTTAGTCAGATCTATGTGGACGACATTATCTTTGGTTCAACGAACCAGAGGCATTGTGATAAGTTCTCTGCATTGATAAAGAGCGAGTTTGAAATGAGCATGATGGGAGAATTAACATTCTTCCTCGGCTTGCAAGTAAAACAAAGGGAGGACGGTATTTTTATTAGCCAAGCTAGGTATGTCTCGGACATATTAAAGAAATACCAACTCCACAACTCTTCCACTATGAGAACACCAATCGCTACGGGAACTAAGCTTGACACAGATCCATCTAGAAAACCGGTGGATGTTAAGACTTACTGTGGAATGATTGGATCACTACTATATCTCACGGCTAGTAGACCAGACATCATGTTTGCTACATTTCTGCTATGAAAAGAATCTTTAGATACCTTAAGGGAACTCAATTTCTGGGTCTCTGGCATCCAAAGCATTCTGGTTTTGGTCTTATTGCGTACACAGATTCTGATCATGCAGGTTGTAAACTTGATCGAAATAGTACATCAGGGAGCTACCAATTACTTGGAGACAAGCTCATAAGCTAGAACTTAAAGAAGCAGAACTGCGTCTCTACTTCCCCAGCTGAAGCAGAGTATGTAGCTACAGCCAGTTGCTGTTCCCAAGTGATATGGATGAAGACTCAACTGAAAGACTATGGCATAGAGTTTGAGAATATTCCTATTCTGTGTGACTTAGAAAGTGCTATCGCAATCACAGCCAATCTTGTGCAACATTCAAAAACAAAGCACACCGATGTTCGATATCATTTCATCAAGGACCATGTAGAGAAAGATACGATTTAAATGTTTTTTGTTAGTACAGATTTACAACTTGCTGACATATTTATAAACGCTTTTGATGAAAAGAGATTTAACTTTTTGGTTAGCAAGTTGGGTTTGCTAAATCTTTCCAACTAAGCCAGAGCCTCTGTATGTACTATACAGAGCCTCTGCATCCCTTTTTGCATACTTCTGTTATTTTATTGTATTGATCCATGAGACAGAGCCTCTACATAGTACATGCAGAGCCTCTTGCTCAAGTCCTAGCTGTCTTGTGATACAAAGCCTCTGTATAGTACATACAGAGCCTCTGTACCTGGTTTCTTATGCTTGTGCAATACTTATCAAATATGATCCAAGCATAGTTCAAGGGGGAGCAGATAAGCAGAGCTCAAGTCGAGTGGGAGTGCAAGATCATGTCACAGCGTCTCTGTATGTACTATACTGAGCCTCTGCATGTACTATACAGAGCCTCTGCTCCAAAACTTCTATGATTATAGGACAAATCCTCTGCCTCTAAACGTAACAAGTTTTTCATACAGAAAAAATGTATAGTCCAACCACGAGTCTTTGTATGAGATCCTAAGGTATGTTATTTCTTCATGTAGTACTCTAGTTCTTTTCAAAATCTCTATTTTACACAAACCAGAGTATTTACACTTGTTAAAATTTTGTTTTGAAAATTTAAAATATATTATTTTATTAAGGCGTACGGTTCTTTATTTTTAATTTTTTTAATTAGCTGTCATTTAAACTAAGCGTCACCGCCTGTGAGCTTAATTTTTCAAACACAGGAAGTGCCACTTACAGTTAGCAATCCACGTGGCGCGCACCCACAGGCTGTGTAAAAACCACTTCTGTTTAACCTGACGATTGGGCGCAAATTACTCGAGTGCTTTTTATTTTTCTATTTAAACAAATTTTTTACCCCCAAGGTTTCAAACCAGTTCCTGGAACTCCAATCAGTGATCGAAACTTCACCCCACTTGTCAAGTAAGTCCTGTTAATCCTTTTATCCACCCATTTAAAGAATCACGAACCGATTCTTGAAACCCTAGCTTTTCTTTCAAACCCTTCTTTTTCTACCAAGAACCTACAAACATGTCATCTTCAGAATCTGGAAATTCCCAAACACACACCACAACCCTCAAAACCGTTGAGGAAACTAGTCAAAACTAGGTTCCTCTTCCAATAAAACCTAATAACCATGCCCTCCACCCTTCTCTTGAAAACTTTGACCAAAAATACCACCCAATCATCAATATCTTTCAAAACCACTTTCTAAACCCTGCTTTGACAAACACCGATGACCTCATACCTGAAAGGTACATTTAGAAATTTTGGCAATCTTGCACCATTATTGACTCTTAAAGAGGAATCATTGGAGACTTTTATATCTCATCCTCTAAGGAATTCTTCACACTTTGTAAATCCAGGTCTTCGTTATCCCACGTTCTTGAAATTCAACAAAAACAGACCTAGGGCTTGCTGAGTACGCCCCTCTCCCATCTGGGGATGAGATCGTGGCTTTTCTAAAAACTTTGGGGTACAACAAGGCCATCCAATGCCCTTCTCAGTACCGTCGCCAATACCTCCCTCCAATGTGGAACCCTCTGTTCACATTGGTTAACAAATCTTTGACTGGGAAGATTGGGAGCCTAGACATGTGCTCCATGAACATTCTACAAATACTGTATGGCATCGTCTTCGACCTGTCTCCGGATTACTCTTTGATACTCTACACAGAGTTAAGGCTGTTGTGGCCAAGAAATGTCAAGAAGTGGCCAATGGGAAAGAACTTCCATCTCTGTTGTTTTCGCGCTTCTTAGGCCATCTCCTAAGACATGTTCTTGATGACAACAAGATAGATGTAAGTCGCCTGCCCGCGCACAAAGTGAATGTGCTCACTCACTACAGGCCAACAGTCAACAAGGAGGGCTACGCGACAGAAAGGCCCATCCCAAAGAAGCTCTTAGCGTATATGAAGAAGAAGGAGATTAGGAGCGCGTATAGATGTATAAGCGAGACATTAGAACTAGTGTCTCGAACCCCGGTATGCATAGGAACAGCTGAAGAGGAAAAGAGAACACATGACACCTTAAGGCCTCAAGCAGAGTAAGAGGCGGTGAGATTAGAGCAAGAGAGGGAGAAACAAAGAAAAGAAAAGAGACAAGAAAAAAGAAAATAGAGAGGGACAGGAAGAAAAAGAAAGAAGCAGAGCGAGC
Source organism: Cynara cardunculus var. scolymus (assembly GCF_001531365.2). Taxonomy (NCBI): domain Eukaryota; kingdom Viridiplantae; phylum Streptophyta; class Magnoliopsida; order Asterales; family Asteraceae; genus Cynara; species Cynara cardunculus. The sequence continues at coordinate 30,471,776 of NC_037528.1, read as the reverse complement.
AGAGCAAGAGAGATTGGCTGAACTTGCTCGTGTACGAGCAGAGGAAGAGCGAGCAGAAAAAGCTCGATAGGCAGAGATTGCTCGCCTAAGGGAGGAGGCAAGACTTAGAGCAGAGGAAGAAGCTCATCAATCCTCTAGCTCTAATCAAGAGGATGACCAAGAGCATTTTGATGATGCTGCTAGGTCTTACACTTCTAGTGAGGAGAGTGAGGAAGAAGAAGAAGAGAGTGAGAGTGAAGAGGAAGAGAGTGAAGAAGAAAAGGGAGAAGGTGAAGCAGCTGCTCTGCCTCAAGGTGAGCCAGAGCAACCTAGGGTTAATAGGCACATCCGTTTCGACACCCCACCTCCTAGTGCAAACAAATTATCTGACTCCGATGGTCGAGATATGGAGGTCATTGAAACAAAGGTGCACACCTCGAACACAAACCAGCCATACCAACCAGAGGTCGCATCTGCCTCTGGTTATGACAACCAAAGGGAATCCATTTAACACACCTCAGGGAACAACCTCTCAAAAGGGTGCAACCTTTGAATGTATAAGTGATATGTCTCCCCATATCACGCCACTTTCCCATACAGAGGAATTCTTTTCCTCTGCACGTGTAGACTCCCTACCTTGTTCAGAGCAAGGAATAGGTGCACAAGACTTGGAGACTCTTGACCAGTCTTCTAGTCCACTCATGGAGAATCCTCTGGCCAGCTCTGAACTGCCTTGGATACTCTCCCTGATAGAACAGCGGTAGTGAATTCTCTTCCAGGAGAACCATGAGGATCTGCTGGAAATCCTTCCCCGGCCAATATCAACCAAGTCGTGAATGAAGGTTTCCCTGGAACAGGGACTCAATCTGGCCCATGTGTTGAGCCAGAGATTACACAACCAACATATGTCACAAGGGAAGAGTTCCATTCTCTTGTCACCTCTTTGCGGTGCTCCTTGGAAGAGCTAAAACTCATCATGGCCCATGCAGAGCCGTCCCCTTCTGTATCTACTTTGGATGAGATACGAGCATCCTTGGCAGTATTGACAGCTGAGTCTTCGACAAATGTTTCTCGTCTTGATACTTTAACGGAATTGATGGCACAAAATACAGAGGCCTTACGAGAGGTCATAACATCCATACAGAGGGGTGAGGCGTCCACTTCTCATGACGCCCAGACGATCATCCCTCTCAACGTACCTGTGGAAATGAATGCTCTGGGTGACAGACTTCTACAGAAGGTGGCGAACTTCATATCCGATTTCAACAACAAAGCCACAGAAGTAGAAGAGGCTATCAAACACTCTCTGGCCGCATTCAACTACCGCTCGGACATCAAGATTCGACGAGTTGGCGATGCAGTCGAAGATCTCCTCAAAGTCTTTGAGGAAAATATCAAGTTTATGCCTCAAGCAGAGGAGTGAGGCCAAAAAGACGAATGGACTCCTCTCCATATGCTGAGCCATTGAAGAGAAGACGACTTGACGATGATGAGGACCCAGACCTGTTTGGTCCTCAAAATCGTCAAGAGGGGGAGAACTATCCAATAGCCATTCCAAGTGTTACACCTACGGCTGCCCCCTATGCACCAACGTCCTCTGCCCCACGCCAACCAGCGCAAGATCCTTCAAGGCAGAGGGCACAGAACCAACCAGCACCAGAACAAGCAGAGGTGCTTCGCAAAGGAAAAACGCCCATGGCTTCTCAGGCAGAGCCAGCCGGGCTACAAAAGAACAAAGATGTTGATAGGATCCATTAACTCAGTTTTGGATATTATTCACTTACTCTGGATGATCTATTTGACAGTATTAGTGCAGCGGAAGTAATTAGAACAAGCAGAGTAATAATCAATGAAGAACACATTTGATGAATGAAGAACACGGGAGAGAAGCTTCAAATGATTTTCAATTGATTAAAAATGTTTACAATACGATATGGAAGCACACAGAATTACAAAGGCCTAAGCTGCTATTTATACTCGTTCCTAACGGCTTTTCTGACAAGACCTAGACGTACAAATTAATATAAGCCATTCAAATAAAGCAGATTGCAAACAGTCACGTGATAAGAACGAGCAGCTAACTAACCTAAGTAAAACAGTAAAGAAGTTCTTCACAGAAGATAAAACTGCAGACCCTCTGTGAGCCATCCCAGAGGCTCTGCTGGATGTGACTTGAGAGCACTTGAATCCAGAGGATCATCTTCCAGAACCTCTGTGATAGACGACAGAGGTTCTGTCATCTTTGACTTGTAAGCTTTGATTACAGAGGACCAGTTTTCAGAACATTTGTGGTAGACAACAGAGGTTCTGTCACACTTCACTTGTATGATAGAACACCTTCTGTTGTTGGTCTTCTGTGGTCTTCAGTGGTGGAACCTCTTCTGTCAACACTTGCAGAATTTAATTTTTCCATACTTTTACATTAAGTGAAATGAGAGCTAACAATCTCCCCCTAAGTATGAAAAAGTAAAATTGGAAATTTAAAAGCAAGAAATGGCTTAATTGAAAGAAATTACAAGAGGAGATAAAAGTTCATCCTCTGAAAAGAATTACATAATGAAATTACAAAACTGAATTACAAAATTGTGAAACAGGCCTAAAACTGGTACAGAAGGTTTATCAAACGATAGATTCTGGAAAATCATCTACTGCATATAGCATATCAGACTTGATTATTCTGTAGAACCTTAGTGTTGGTCCCAAAAGGGTCTACAAGAATACTA
>NC_037528.1:30466597-30467857 GCF_001531365.2 Cynara cardunculus var. scolymus | reverse complement strand
AATTTACAGAAGTGTAAAAACAATCAATGAAAGAAGATATAGAAAAGAATTACAAGGAAAAGTGGATTGTTGATACAAAGAGACTTAATCTAAGATACTTAGATCTATGTACTCAGGTACATCTTCACCAAGTTGTCTTTGACGCAGGAGTTCTCTTCGAATCTTCAGATCGACGACTTTTCCAGGCATGCTGTCTTCTATCCATTGCAAGAGATTAACCAAGTGATCCATTGGACAGAGAGGCAGCTCTGACATTCTCTAAAATCTAACTTCACCTTCATAGTCAAGGAATATAACTCCTAACTCAGGTTTGAAATGCACAGTGTTGGGTGTATAGGGACCCTTAACTGGCAAGTCAAGATTCAGCATAGAAATGTCAATGCTCATGTGACGCTTCAGGACTTCATCTATGGAGAACTTTGTTTCATGTTTGTTCCTCATGGATGGTCCTTCATTAGGATCAATGAGCGTTGTCTTCTTCTTCTTACCTTTAAGAGTTGGCCGGTCAGGGACCTTGACATACCTGGRCATCCTTTTGATAAGCTCGCTGATGGTGTCCTCGATAAGTGTCTTGTGTCTCGACTTGGTTTGCAGAATGGCTTTCCTGATCTCCATCCATTCGTTGTATCCATAATGACCAAGGTAAGAAGGATACTCGGTAACGGCATCAAGATTATCCCTGGTGATGAGCATTGAGACAAGAGTACCACCGTCTTTAGATCGTCCGCTGATGCTGACGCTGATAATTGGGCGGGGACTGAGTCTCTTTTTCAATTTATCTTCGTTCCAATGTTTTTCCTTGTCTTCGACCTTTTGCTTCTTTTTATGTTCAGGTTCTGCAACCTGAAGAAGTTTGGCCTGTGCACGGTTAGCGTTCACCTTTTTCTTGGATTTCTTGGGAAGGACTTTATCAGCTAGTGACTTAGCAAGCCTTAGGCTTTTTTTAGTCTGCTTCTTTTGAAGTTCTAGCTCTTGTTCAGCCCTTAATGCCTTGAGTCTTTCAGCTTCGGAAAGGAAGTCAAACTCACCACCACTAGAGGTACGAAGAGGAATTTTTACTCTARTCTGGTCGAGCGACTCCTTAAGCTGAGCCATCTGCTGGTCCGTTGGAGTAGAAGAGGTTGGTTGATCAGGAACCAACTCCAATCGACCGTAGGTTGATGATGGAATATGAAGTTGGTTGAGTAAAGTGATCACTACCTGAGAGGTAGAGTCTTCAAATAAGGATTCTTGAGGTCTTGCGAACAGAACCTTCAGATT
>NC_037528.1:30464991-30466309 GCF_001531365.2 Cynara cardunculus var. scolymus | reverse complement strand
AATAGCTTCCTAGAGAGTCTGAAGCTGACTCTAAACTTCTATGACATCCATCTGGAGGGCTAGGAAGTTGGCATCAAGATCACCTTSGCGAGGCATCTCTTGGTGGACTTCGGTGACCTTGGAGAGGATGGTGTCGACAACAGGAAGGAGAAGCTTGATATCTGAAGACATGTCATAATCATCAATGTCTTCATCAATTTCTTCATCCCCAGCCTCGGATTCTCTAACTCCAGCATCTCCTCCATCATCTTTCTTTGTTTCTCCAGTACCAGAAGGTGGTACTAGAGAAGTCTTTGCGAAAGAAGAGAGATGAGCAAAAGGCTCAAGGTTAGAAGAAAAGAAAGGGTAGGAAGAGGAAGTACCTGAGGGGCCTCCAGTGACATCAAAAGGATTGCCACTGGGCTGAGCAAGGATGTCCTTGTGAGGATGGACATCTGTATGCTGAGGAGCATCGAGAGGAGCAACCTCAGGTCCTATGGTGAGTGTCTCAGTATCAGGTAGGACCGACGCTGATACATCATGGACACGTGTAAAGACCAAGCAAGGAAAAGAGGTGGGTGTTCAGCGGTGGTGGTGCTGATATCAACACTTTCAGTGATTTGGGTTACTGAAGCGGTTTGGGTAGATGCCACTGATACGATAGTGATAGGAGAGATCACTGAAGAGTTAGGCGGGTTAGCTAAAAGTGCCTCGGGGGTAAGGCTCGTTTCAATAACTGAAACCTGTCGAGAGGCTCCAGCTAGAGACGTGAGTGTCCCCTTTTTGGCTTTCTTGGCCCTCTGAGGAGAACCAAGAGTTGGGTAAGAGGAGCGTTTAGAAGGGGTGGCGGTAGCTGGGCTAGCACCGGGGGGGTTGGTCCGAGTGTTTGCTTCCTGAGAGGAAGAGGTAGTGAGACACTGAATAGAAGACAATGTCACGTCACCTGCCCTCAGCTTGTGTTCCAGCATTCTGGAGCCAAGCCTGCACGCTGAGAGGTTTCCTTCTGTAGGATAAAGATTTTTGAAAATCTTAGAGAACACCATACAGAGGAACCTGGTGTAAGGCACCACCTTTTCTCGCTGGCGCTTATTCAACTTTTGCACCAGGTCATCGAAAATGACCGCAGCATAACTTATATTGCGACGCTGTATCGCAGAGACGCCTATTTTCAAGGCAATCCTAGAGGCCTGGTCCTGACCACTAGTTTTTCCACCCATGCACTGGATGAAGTGGGAGAAGAGGTATTGCCATACGACAGACATCCTGTTCTTCTTGATCTTCGTGAGTGACTTGAGAGGGGCGTTTGAATCCTTCTTCAATGGCCATTGATAGCCAATGG
>NC_037528.1:30446948-30464891 GCF_001531365.2 Cynara cardunculus var. scolymus | reverse complement strand
CTGGAACTGAAATTACAGATACAGAAATACATCGAAAGGAAAAAGGGATTATCATCAAATCACTGAGAGAGAGGATCAACATAGAGGCGTCACCAGATGTAGTAATAGGTACTTTCCTTCTGAATTCTACACATGCTAAGGTGTTATTTGACTTTGGTGCAAACTTTTCGTTTGTATCACCATCGTTTGCTCAAATTACATGTTTGAATTTTGTGTTACTTGATCACAAATTAACAGTTGATACTGTTAATAGTCAAGAAACTGTTACTAGTGTATTCAATAACTGCATTATTGTTATTGAGGGTCGTATGCTACCGATTCGGTTATTCCCTATGCCAATGAATAAATTTGATGTAGTAGTTGGTATGGATTGGTTGGCAGAGTATCAGGCTAGTATTGTTTACAATAAGAAAATAATCAGAATCACTTTGCCAGAGAGAGGAACAGTTGTTATTTATGGTGATCGTCAAAATCACCATACTAGTATTTTAACTGTGATGAAAGCTCAGAAAAGTATCCGGAAGAAGTGCCATGGATGTTTGGCTTATGTGATTGATATAAAGTAAGAGAAAGCAAAAGAGGAATCGATTCCGATTGTTAATGAATATCTGGAAGTCTTTCCAGAGGACTTATCTGGATTACCACCGGACCGAGTTATTGAGTTCCGAATTGATCTCATACTAGGGGCTGCACCAGTAGCAAATGCACCATACCGGTTAGCTCCATCAGAATTGAAGGAATTAGTTGCACAATTGAAAGATATGGCTGATAAAGGATTCATTAGACCCAACACATCACCTTGGGGTGCTTCAGTCTTATTTGTTAAGAAGAAAGACGGGTCTATGCAAATGTGCATAGACTATCGTGAATTGAACAAATTGACAATGAAGAACAAATATCCGTTGCCAAGGATTGATGATTTATTTGATCAGCTGGTAGGGGCAAGTTATTTCTCTAAGATTGACTTATGGTCGGGGTATCATTAGCTTAAAGTCAGAGAGGAAGACATTGCTACAACAGCTTTCCGAACTAGGTACGGGCATCACAAATTCTTAGTTATGCCATTCGGCTTAACTAATGTGCCCGCAACCTTTATGGATTTGATGAATAGGGTATATAAAGAATATCTTGATAAATTATTTATTGTATTTATCGATGATATTCTTATATACTCTAAGATCGAAGAAGAACACGCAAAACACCTTCGTCTGATATTGGAATTGCTAAAAAGAGAGAAGTTGTACGCAAAATTATCTAAGTGTGAGTTTTGGTTAAGGGAAGTTCAGTTCTTGGGTCACGTTATATCAGTATTATCTAAGTGTGAGTTTTGGTTAAGGGAAGTTCAGTTCTTGGGTCACGTTATATCAGTATTATCTAAGTGTGAGTTTTGGTTAAGGGAAGTTCAGTTCTTGGGTCACGTTATATCAGAAGAAGGGGTGAAAGTAGATCCAGCTAAAATAGAAGCAGTTGAAAAGTGGGAAGCCCCAAAATCTCCTTCTGAAGTCTGAAGCTTTTTGGGACTGGCAAGTTACTATCGTAAGTTCATTCAAGACTTTTCTAAGATAGTTGTGCCATTGACCAAATTGACTCGGAAGAACATCAAATTTTAGTGGGAGGAAAAACAACAGAAGGCTTTCCAATTATTAAAAGATCATCTCTGCAGTGCACCAGTGTTGACCCTACCTGATGGATTCGAAGATTTTGTGGTATATAGTGATGCTTCAAAGCTGGGATTGGGATGTGTTTTGATGCAGAGAGGAAAAGTAATTTCTTATGCGTCAAGGCAATTGAAAGATCATGAGAAGCAGTATCCAACTCATGATATGGAATTAGCTGAAGTGGTGTTCGCTTTAAAAATCTGGAGGCATTACCTTTTGGGGACAAAATGTCAGATTTATACTGATCATAAGAGTCTGCAACATTTGTTCAACTAGAAAGAATTGAATATGCGGCAGCGTCGGTGGATTGAACATGTAAATGATTATGATTGTGAAATTCTCTACCACCCGGGAAAAGCCAATGTGGTAGCTGACGCTCTGAGCTAGAAAAGAAAAGCGCGGGACTATTAAAGCTATAGCAATGAGAATGAACTTGGTTCCTGATATTCGTAAAGAGATTCTGAGATGTCAGAAAGAAGCCATGAAAGAAGATTTTGTCAAGACAGAAAGGTTGGGTAAGATGATTTCAACTCTGGAACCGAACAAGGAAGGAATTATGTGCTTTCAAGGGCAAATCTGGGTACCGTGTTTTGGAAATATCTGGAGTACTATACTAAATGAAAGCCATAGGTCCCGATACTCTATTCATCTAGGTACCAATAATATGTACCGAGATTTGAAACCATTTTATTTGTGGCCCGGATTAAAGAGAGATATAACCAAATATATGGAACAGTATATAACGTGTTTACAGGTTAAGATTGAACATCAAAGGCCTATGGAAGCCTTCAATCTTTGGAGATACCTGTATGGAAATGGGATCACATTACAATGGATTTCGTCATGAAGTTACCTCGAACTCCAAAGGGGTATGACACAATCTGGGTAATTGTTGACCGCCAATCTAAATCTGTGCATTTTCTACCTATAAGAGAGAATTACTCTTTAGAAAAGTTGGCACAGATTTATATCAAATAAATTGTAACCAGGCATGGTGTTCCAATATCTATTATCTTCGATAGAGATAGTCGTTTCACATCAAGATTTTGGGAGAGTCTGTAGAAAGCTCTAGGGTCTGAAATTCGGTTAAGCACAGCCTATCATCCGCAAACTGATGGGCAAAGTGAAAGAACTATCCAGACTCTCGAAGACATGTTAAGAAGTTGTATCATTGACTTCAGGGGATCGTGGGAAGATCATTTTCCATTAATAGAGTTTGCATACAATAACAGTTACCATTCCAGCATCCAAGCGACACCGTATGAAGTATTGTATGGACGTAAATGCCGAACGCCGTTGTGTTGGAACGAGGTAGGTGAAAGACAATTGACGGGCCCTGAGATGGTTCAAGAGACTTCTGAAAAGATTGAACAGATTCGTGGAAGAATTAAGACAACACAAGACCGCCAGAAAAGTTATGCTGATAATCGTCGAAAGTCGATTGAATTCTGTGTAGGTGATTTTGTGATGTTGAAAGTTTCTTCGTGGAAAGGTGTTATCAGATTTGGAAAGAAGGGTAAGCTCAGTCCGAGGTATGTTAGACCATTCAGAATACGCAAACGAGTCGGGCCAGTGGCATATCAGTTAGAGTTACCAGAGGAACTAAGTCTGATTCACAACACTTTCCATATAACAAATTTGCGAAAATGCTTAGCTGATCCGAGTCTAGCTGTGCCGTTGCCAGAAGTCAAATTAGACAGTAAGTTGAACTTTGTGGAAACACCAGAAGCAGTAATTGACCGAAAGATCAGGGTGTTGAGAAACAAAGAAGTCAGGTTGGTTAAAGTACAGTGGAAGTTTCACAAAGGACCAGAGGAAACTTGGGAATTGGAATCAAAAATGAAATCAGAGTACCCATGGCTCTTTGATTAAAGGAATTCCGAATTCTTTTGAGGGGTGGATAATGTGATAATCGGGTCTTGATAATCACCTGAGGCAATTAATACGTGCTTATTTGTTAAATGTTTATGTGACAGCATGATAAATTGTTATACTTGATCATGTTGGTATGTGAAATTATATGCATGAGAATGCAAGTATGAATATATAAATATGTAAATGTGTATACATGCATGAATAATAGTTGTACAGGTTGCATAAGTATGCATGATTATATGCATGTATGCATGTTATATGTGCATGGATTTGGGTGTATATATATATATATATATATATATATACACACACATAAACATACATGCATGAGAGGAGGGAGGCTTAGCCGCCATACTTCTTTTAGAAAGTATATAAAGAGGGTCTTAGCCTCCATTACATTCTTCTTGCCATTTTTGGAAAAAGGGTGTGCGATTTAAAGTCAAGAGAGAGTGACCAAATTGTCTTGATCGGATTACAAGTTGAATTTCAAGTAGCTGGTTTTCAAAAAGATTTCAAGGTGAGTGATTTAAATGTTTTAATCCCTTTGAAATGCATAAGTTGTTTGTATAAACTTTTTACCAGGTTTGAAGTTTAAACCGTATGAGTGTCGAGCGATTTATATATATACCAGGCAAGTGTTAAGCGATTTATATATATATATATATATATATATATATATATATCGGACAAAATGTGAGCAATTAAGGTTATATCGCTCGGTATATCAACCGGTTTAGTTTTAAACCGGACAAGGGTCAAGCGGATTAGACATTAAACCGGACATGTTTTAACCGGTTTAAAAATAAATCGATCAATTGTGTTAACCGGTTTATGAATTGAGCGATTTATGAACTTTGAATTATGTTAAGTGTTTAAATCGGAGAAGTAGGAATACGACTATGGAATGACCGGATTGTTAAATCGGTCATGGCATGAATAGTGTTGTCCGGATTAGTAATCCGGACAAAGTGGTGATAATTTACTCTAAGTATTAAATCGGACATAATGAAGTGTTGTCCGGATTAGTGATCAGGCCAAGGTTTGACCGGATTATGTATTGACATATTATTATGTTGATTCTTGTAACAAGAAATGGGAATTTTGAGAAAAATGATTTCGAACTGATATTATTCCATTGACTGCGGTCTATTTTATATGGAATTGTTTTTGTGAAATGTTTTGATGAGGAAATAAGGGTGGCATATCAAGGAGAGGTGTACCATGGGATAAGGGTGACATATCAAGGTGAGGTGTAACTTTGGATATAAGGGTGGCATTTGGATGTGTGTTATGTGATATAACTCTTACTATTATATCCTTTAAGATTACTGTGATCCGGAATTCTTATTTCTTTGTGATTTAAAGGTTTAGGGTCAAAGTTCTTATTGTAAATCATAGTTTGGATGTTATTGAGAAGGGAATAACAGGTTTGGCCTGAAACTTTGTATAAACCTTGTTTAATTAGAAAGGTTTAAAAGTGACACTATTATACATCTGTTTAATGCAAACCTATTTGGGTATGATGTGTTGTTTGCAAGCAGAGAATTGGGCTTGAATAGTAAAAGGTACTGTATTATGTTCTTACTGTTCATATATGAAATGTGGATTTACATAAAAGTTTTGGTGATTTTCACCCTGCAATAACATAAATAGGGTAACTCACTAGACCTTTCGGTCTAACCCTCGTTTTGTGATTTTAAATATGTATTGCAGGAAGCGCAGACGGTAAAGGGAAGGGAAAAATGTAATATTTCCTTATGTGTTTATCTACATGAAGAATTGCTGATGATATGTATAGTTTTGGTAGATGAAACTTGATTAGTACAAGAATTGTATTTTGAATTCTTGGACCGTGTATTTTGTAATGGCAAATTCTTGTATTAAGGGACCTATGTGGTGTACAAACACGTATTTCTTATGTATGAAGTATGTGTTATATGCAATATGTAGAATGGGGTGTTACACCTTTAGCCTCCTATGAGGTCAAGGGTTCAAACTTCACCAAATGTGAGGAGGGTGTGCAAGTTTCTTTGTTACATTTGTTGTATATAAATATTATATACTTAAAAAAACTACTATACTCTTAGAACAAAACCGATACTAAGAGCCTTCACACTGGAATCAAACTCTTATGAAATAACCTACTCATTTTGTTCCAAAATAAGTATCCACATTTCTATTTTAGTTTGTCATAAAATAACTATCTACTTAAAAAAAATAAGTATCAACTTTCTCTTTCTACCCTTAATTATGAGTTGAAGAAAAAAATTTATTTATATTGTTTAAGATAAAAGTATCATTTAGCTAATTTAAATGTGTGTAATAATTATACTATCCTAAATTTCTATGTCATTTTTATTCTAGACAGTTACTTTGGGACGAAAGGAGTATACTTTTAGAACAAGCAATTATACTAGCAACAACTGCAATCAATCTCATGAAAAAAATCTACTAACGATCTTCATACTTGAATCAAACCTACTAATCTACACTACATTGAAATATGGATTATATTCGGGTGTCACTAAAATCCTCAAAAGAATAGTATTTCGTAACTCCATGATTACACTTAGGGTGCGTTTGGTGCGCAGACAGAACAGAACAGGACGAGACAGGACAGGACAGGACAGGACAGTTGTTCAGCGTTTGGTAAGACAGGACAAGACAGGATAGAACTGGTTAAAATGACCAATTTACCCCAGTGAGTTGTTTAGTGTTTTTTCACTACAAAATGCATTCTGGTAACACTGGTCCTACTACCACTACAACCCTAATAATTCATCATCAACAACAACAACATTCAGCAATCATAATCAATRTAAACTCTCGAAATAAATCATAATACTTCATTAAAATCCCTAATAAGTACTTCAATTAATCAAGTTGTTGGCGAAATCGAGTACGAAACCACCATCAAAATATAATTCCTTACTTGCATGAAACATGAAGAAAGGTATTTGAAGAGTTTCTTCAAATTCGTGATGTAGTTGCTGTAAGAAGCAGCAGCGGCCATCGGAGAAGCAGCAGCGGCGGCCATCGGAGAAGCAGCAGCGGCGGCCATCGGGAGAAGCAGCAGCGGCGACCATCGGGAGAAGCAGCAGCGGCGGCCATCGGAAGTCGCCGTCACCGGTCGCCGGTTGAGCGGTGGAAGCGATAGAGGAGAGGAGAGTGAAGGGGAAGAAGGAAGGTATGCGTATGATGTTTTTTAGGTTAAAGTGGTAAAAAGTTTCTTGTTCTACTTAGTTCCATGGGTAAAGGGTGGACAACCTTGTCCCACCCTTGTTCTAGTTTGTTCTAGTTAGTCCCACATAAAACCACACCAAACATAGGACAATTGTGTTCTGTCCTGTCCTGTCCCACCATGTCCAACGTACCAAACGCACCCTTAAGGTGTAAACTCAAAAATGCCTTTATCGGCAACTATGATTCACCCAACTCTTTGAAGCCCTACCGCTAAGAGAACTTGATATACATGTCATTTGAGAAAAAGTGTTAAGCTTAACGCATAGTGAGAACTAAAGAAAGAAAGTTGACAAAGAGACAGATATTACCTAGACCACGACGAGTCTTGATACCTGCATCTGGATCACCAAGACTTTGATGAATTGGATGGTCTTTTGTCCATCGCTGAGCCGGTAGAGGAATTTCATCTGAGTAGGTAAGTTCAGGAACATAAGATGAGGCTTCAGCTGTAGTATCTTCAGCAATAGAAACTATCGCCAAAGGAGCCTCAGATTCAATGACCGAAATAGGTTTAGATACTGAAGGCAATTCATTCACTGATTGATCAGTGTTTGAAGTAGAAGGAGGTATACAACTAATGGGCACGACAACGATCTCTGAAGAAGATGCGTTGGAGTGACTAGCTGTAACTGGAATGATAAGGGGATCATCTTCAGCTTCAGGGGATTCAGTGTTGAGAGGAGCACTGTAGGAAGCTTCAGGTTGTCCATAGTGAGAGAACATCCAATTTTCTAATTCATCCTCATCATTTAAGATGGGTCTTGAATTAGCTGATTGAGATTCGTCAAAGGTGACATGGATAGATTTTTCTATCATCTGTCTTTGTTTGTTGAATACTCTGAAGGCCTTGGATACTGAAGAATATCCAAGAAAGATTCCTTCATCAGCTTGGGGATCGAACTTTTCAAGTTGGTCGCGATTGTTGAGAATGTAACAAGTACAACCAAATATATGAAGAAAACTTATAGAAGGCTTTCTTCCATGAAAAACTTCATAGGCTGTCTTCTTGAATCATTTCACGATCAGCGATCGATTTTGAGTGAAACAAGCGGTGTTGACAGCTTCAGCCCAGAATTGAGTAAGGAGGTGGGATTCGCTGAGCATTGATCGAGCAGCCTCAATGATTGTTCGATTTCTCCTTTCAGCGACCCCATTTTGCTGTGGAGTCCTCACTGAAGAAAAGTTGTGAGAGATTCCCTTGTTCTCAAATAAGTTATCCATAGTACTGTTTTTGAATTCAGTGCCATGGTCACTTCTAATAGATCGTACCTTGATGAATAAGTTATCCATAGTACTGTTTTTGAATTCAGTGCCATGGTCACTTCTAATAGATCGTACCTTGATGNCACTTCTAATAGATCGTACCTTGATGAATAAGTTATCCATAGTACTGTTTTTGAATTCAGTGCCATGGTCACTTCTAATAGATCGTACCTTGATGTTGTTGAGTACTTCTATTTTCTTGATGAACGAAATGATTTCTTCAGGTGCTTCATCTTTGGATTTGAGGAAGAATACCCAAGTGTACCTGACATACTCATCAACTATGACGAGTGTAAACTTCTTTCCAGCTATGGATTGCACGTTCACTGGACCAAAGAGATCCATDTGCAATAGCTGAAGAGGGGCAGTCACTGAAGAGATTTGCTTAGACTTAAAGTTAGCTCTTGTGTGTTTTTCTTTTTCACATGCTGAGCAAAGAGATTCCTTTGCAAAAGAGTGTTGAGGAAGACTAGTGACAAGATCATTTCTTGACAGCTCGCTGAGTGTCTTGAAGTTGAGATGAGAAAGCCGTTTGTGCCATAGCTAGTTAATGTCTGACGAGGCTTTAGAGAAGAAACAGATGTTCTCAGTGAGAGAAAAATTCATATTGATGATATATACATTCTCTAGGCGAGAACCGGTTAAGGCAACCTTATCATCTTTGTCAAGAACATGACATGAATTCTTCGAGAATTTTACTGTGTAGTCTTTATCACACAGTTGACTGATGCTTAGAAGATTGTGCTTCAGTACTTCAACATATGCAACGCGTTTGAAAGTGGTTGCACCATTGGTTAATATACCAAATTCTTTAGTATATCCTTTTCCGTTTCCACCAAAGGTCACGGAAGGTCATCTTTCTTCCTTGAAATGAGTTAGCAGGGATTTGTCTCCAGTCATATGTCTTGAACATCTGCTATCAAGATACCATATACCTTTTACGTCCTTCACAAGGAAACAAATTAAGAATGTTATTGGTACCTAACTATTGGGGTCCAGCGTTGTTAGAGGCATCATCCACTGGTGCTGAGAAATCAGTATCAGCAGATGACATCACTAAACCTGAAGAGGTTTGAGTGGAGAAAGGAACAACCTTTGACACCACTAAAGTAGTTTCAGTGGAAGTCTTCACTGAGCCTGATGAAGAGGCTTCAGTGGTAGAAACAACAACATCTGATGCTGAAGACTTGTCAGCAGGAGTTGTCTTCACTGAGCTTGAAGAGGAGGCTCCAGCGGTTTGCTTCACTTTGGTTGCTTTTGCAGCCTTAGTGGATGATTTCGAATTGGTTGATTTCTCAGCCTTGGTTGATTTCTCAGCCTTGGTTATTTTCTTGCCCTTAGCTGGTGAACCAGCCTTGGCGGCAGAAGGACACTTGCTGGCAATATGTGTTTTTTTTTCATCACAGTGTTTGCACTTCCTAAAGCTGAAGGTAGCTTTAAGGCCTAGAAGTATTAAATTAGAAGAGGGACCAGCTCCAAGGATTCCCTTCTCATTGGTTCTAGGAGGAACCTTTGAGGCTTTGGATTCCTTAGGTGAAAAGTTCACCTTAAGCTGAGACTTGGATTTCTGAGAGGGTTTAGATTTCCTAGTCCCTAAGGAAGAAGCTTTACAAAATGAAGGAATAGACCTTGATCTATTGAACTTGTTAGACTTCTTAGTAAGGGGTGCTGTGACAATGGATTTACCTTTGTCTTTGCAACCAGAACTCGAAGGAGTTCCTTCAAGATGACTCTCAGTAAAAAAAGACTGAGAGGAAGAAGTGTTAGGAATGGAAGAGACAAAGGTGCCAAACTTAAAAGGTCGCCTCAGTGCTTATTTTAAACACTGCGTGACTCTTCGTTTTCTTAAAAACCCTTCGTTTTTAAAAGAAAATAGTTAATGATCCGTCTTAATGACGACATTCTCTATATACTATGCACAACGTTTTGAGACGCGCAAAAAGGTACTGTCATACGCTACCTCATTTAATGTCATCCAATCATGGATGAGAACATGCCATTTTTCATCATGGCCCCTTTCCCCAACCGTCGTCTTTTCTCTCTCCTCATACTTATAAATATGAGACTTCTTCTCCTCTTTTCCCTTTACGCTTACAAATTTCAAAGACGAAACTCTGCAAGAATTTCTTAAGCAAGAACTCTCTCATTTTCTCAAGAACCTCTCGACCTTTTTCTCTCAAAATCATTAAGGTCAAATCCTTTCTTTTCTTTATCTTCTGTTAAAAATAAGTTTAATAATCCCAAGACACTTGTTCTCTTGAAATATTAAACAAAGACGATTATTTAACCAACTCTTACTTGGTTATAATCAAATTTCTTTAAACACATTCTACTTGAAAAACCCTAATCCTTCTTTAAGGATTTTTTAAAAGAAGTTTTTATTGGTTCAAAAACTTACCTATATTCCTCTCCATAACAAATCTTGGTTTTACTAAGGCATGTTTTATCTTATTTTTACTAAAAACAGATGGCTGCTAAGAACGTTAGTTTCTCTCTCAATGGGGTATCCTTCAAGGCCAACAACCACATTGCCTTGTTGGACATTCTCTCATCCAAGGCAGACTACCAAGAGGCGGCTGACTTTCTCAAACAGTCGTCTCTAGGCTTCGCTCTCAACCATGAACCTATCATGGTCAAGGAACTTCTCCAGCAGTTCTGGTTTACTGCTGAGGTCGTGGATGTCGAGGTCAAGCAAGGCCGACAAGTTGAACAAGTCAACTTCACCTTCAACCGCATGGAAGTGAAGTTTGGCGTGAACACATTAAGGACGACTCTTCGCCTTCCCAAAGGCCCCTACGACAGCGAACCCATGATGACCGAGATCATCGAGTGTCTCGATGCCATTGGCTATCAATGGCCAATGAAGGACTCAAATTCTCCCATGAAGTCCTTATCGAAGATTGAGAAGAACAGGATGTCAGCGATCTGGCAATACTTGTTCTCTCACTTCATCCAGTCAATGGGTGGAAAGACTGGAGGTCAGGACCAGGCCTCTAGGATCGCCTTGACAATTGGCATTTCTGCGATTCAGCGTCGCAATATAAATTATGTTGCAGTCATTTTCGATGACCAGGTGCAAAAGCTAAACAAGCGCCATCGAGAAAAGGTGGTGCCTTACACCAGGTTTTTTCGATGGTCTTTGCTAAGATCTTTGAAGATAAATACTCCACGGAAGGTAACCTCTAGGTTTCCAAGCTTGGATCCAGGATTCTAGATCATAAGCTGAGGGAAAGTGATGTGACACTCTCTTCTATAGTGTCCTTCACTACCTCCTCTCCTCAGGTGGCCAGGACAAGGGTAAACCCCCCGCGTCTAGCCGAGCCACCAAAACCTCCTCCAAGCGACCTTCTCAACCAACTCTTGGTTCTCCTCAGAGAGCCAAGAAGGCCAAAAAGGGGATAGCCACGTCTTTGGCTGAAACTTCTCGACAGGTTTCAGCTATTGAAACTAGCCTTAACCCTGAGGCACTTTTAGCCAACCCTCTTAGCTCTTCAGTGATTCCTCCCATCACTGTCGTATCAGTGGCACCTACCCCAACCGCCTCAGTGACCCAAATCACTGAAGGTGTGGATATCAGCGCTGCCACCGCTAAACACCCACATCTCTTCTCAACCATTTTCTCTTCTCCTCCTTCTTTGGTCTTTACACGTGTTGATGATGTATCAGCGACTGTCCTCCCTGATACTGAAACACACACCACTGGACTTGAGGTTGCTCCTCTCGATGCTCCTCAGCATACAGATGTCCATCCTCTCGAGGACATCTTTGCTCACGCCAGCGACAATCCTTTGGATGTCATTGATGGCCCCTCAGGTATTCCATCCTCCTACCCTTTCATTTATACTAACCTTGAGCCTCTTGTTGCTCACCCTTCCTCTATTGCAGGTCCTTCTTCTATGCATCAGCCAGATGCCGAAAAAGAGGAGGAAGAAGATGGGGAAGAGAAGGAAGAAGACAACAAGGATGAAGAGATTGATGATGACTATGACATGGCATCTCATGTCAAACTCCTCCTCCCAGCCGTTGATTCAGTTTTCTGCAGGATGACTGAAGTTCACCGAGAGATGTCCCGCAAGGCTGACCTTGATGCGGACCTCTCAGCCCTCAAAGCAGACGCTCAAGAAGTTCAGAGTCACCTCTTGACTCTCCAAGACGCTGTTCGAGCCAACACAACGCTGCTGGACCATCTAATGCTGCTGCTGCTGCTGCTGCTCCTGCTCCTGCTTCAGCATTCTCTGCAGATGAAGCTGAAGCTGTTACTGCTCCTTTAATCACGACCACCAAAGCTGTTTCAGCTGAGGCAGTCGGATGCCATCCCAAGGGATGATGCTCTTCCGATCACCACTGCTGCTGGTGATGATGATGATGATGATGATGAAGACGAAGACGAAGACGATGATGATGAAGATGACGAACCTGCTACCCCAGACCCCGAAAGTGACCTAGATAGTGATGATGACGATGATGATGATGATGACTTTACCATCAAATATCAAAAGCCAACAACCGCCACCAAGGGAGTCGCCCTCAGGGATTTTGCATCCTAGGGGGAGCAAAGGGAAGGAGAGTCCGCTCCATCAAAGAACCAGGACCACAAGTCGAAAGGCAAAGCGGTCGTTGAAGAAGGGAATCTGAAAGTACTTTTCAATATCTCTCAACCCTTGTTTGAAGACTCTGCCTCTCAGGTAGTAATCACTTCACTCTATCAACTTCAAATTCCATCAACTACCTGCGGTCGACTGCAGTGGGTCCCTGAAAACCCTATCTCCAGTGCTCCCATCGACCAGCAGATGGCTCAGCTAAAGGAGTCACTCGACCAGACTAAAGTAAAAATCCCTCTTCATACCTCTAGTGGTGGTGAGTTTGACTTCTTTTCAGAAGCTGAAAGACTCAAGGCATTAAGAGCTGAAGAAGAGCTAGAGCTTCAGAGGAAGCAGACTAAAGACAGCTTAAAGCTGGCCAAGTCACTAGCTGAGAAGATTCTCCCCAAGAGAAAGTCCAAGAAGAAGGTGAACGTTGTCCAAGCCCAGGCTAAACTTCTTTCCATTACAGTTGATCATCTCTCTCAGTGATTTGATGATAATTCATTTTTACTTGTACGTTGTATTTATGTTTCTGTCTTTTCAGTTCCAACGATCATCACTGAGCCTGTTCAGTGATCGCTGAAGATCTTGTATTGTAATTCAATCAGAGACAACGATACTTCAAGAAGACAACACTCACACCAAAGAATCTTCAGCCAAAGTCGAAGACTGAAGCTAAAGATTAGAGACTGGCGAGTACGTGATCTGAAGCGGTACTCAGTGATTACAAGCCTGTGTACATATGTGTGAAGACTGCTCAAGTCTCAGCAAATACTGAAGAGACCTCCTGGTTATTCCAGCATTCAACGATCAAACAAAGCTTGACAAGCACGATTGTTGTTGTCTTGTCCTTATGCACACAAAGGACAATCCCATACCCTTTCTAAATGTTGGTACGGTACGGAGCCGACTAGTTGACTCTATTGCCCACCAACTTTAGGTAAGGATGTCTACTCATGAATAGTCTTTTTTGTACCATTCACTGTAGCAAAGGACAAACCTTCCTCTTAAGGCTTGACACGCACTCTAACCCTACAATATTGCATTAAATGAGCATTTAATACAATGGGTATAAATAGAAGTATTTTTTCTCCATGCAGAGTGCGCGCAACTCACTCTCATAACCTAATTCTTACTTTGAGCATTCTCTAGCTTAAGTAAAAGAACTTTTCTTTACAACATTTCTTTTCTCATTTGCTAAGAATTTGTGTGTAACCAAAGATTGTTTATATATGTTTTCTTACCTTATCTTTCCGCAAACAGTCTTGTAAAATTTGTATTGATCTTCTCTATCAATATACATTATAAATTTGAAAATATTGTATTTGTATTCACCCCCCTCTCCTTCTACAAATTGTTTTACTTATCTTGTAGACCCTCAAGAGACCAACATTAGGAATAACCTCATCTAATTAAAGTTTTTTAATTCAACCAATACTGAATTTTAGGCTCAAACTTGAATTTACCGTGTACTTCTAATTTGGATGGAAAATGGAAGTTTATGTATTCAATAATTGACAATCTAGATTACCCCTTAAGCACATAAATAATAAACCCAAGCTACACAGGCCTCAAAAAGATGATGGACCAAATATAAAAATTCAAACTTAAGACGAAAAGGTTAGATAAAAATACAAAAATATCCCAAAACATGTTTAAATAATGTATTTTGACCTCAAAAAATCCCATTGGCCTCTTTGGATTTCGTCGAGTGCATGCTTCTAGTTCCAAGCTTCAAATTAATATATCATAGCATGAAACGAATTACTTGTATCAAAAGTTATACACGTTCAAGTGCAACACCACCTGTCAGCATTAAACAGATTACATTATTACCTCTTTGAGTAATAATGTAATATGCTACTCGTTTAATTAAGAATGGGAGTTTCTTTATTCATTAGTAATATTTAATTTTATACATTTAAAAAACCTCAACCAAATCATAAAAAGAAAAGAAAAGATGTAGAACATACATACATACATACATACATAGTAGCAACTGTATGTAGAGTTTTAACTTCTAAAGATGTACAGATTTTAGTTGTTCTGACAGTCATTTCTGGGAATTGAACAGACTCTTGTTTATCCTCTTATCTGCTTCATTATGAATACCATCAACTTCACATACTATTCAACTAATATTCATCAATGAATTTACTCCCTTCTTATCTCAAAATATCTGCAATTCTTTCTGAAAGACAATAAGCAGTTGATTGAATGGTGATCATGGGGTTCACTCCAACTGCAGTTGGTAGAATACTAGCATCACAAACATAAAGTCCTTCTGCTTCCCAACTCTCCCCATTCTCATCCACACCACCTTCCTTTTCATTTTTCCCCATTCTGCAACTCCCCATTTGATGAGCCGAACAATATATATTCCAATCTTTCACCATCGACATCGGTCCATCTGCAGCATGTACCGTCTCCAAGAATTCCTCTATCTCCTTTCCATTAATCCCTTTGCATTCCATCCTCTGCCCATCGCTCCTATGTGTACCCACCTCCACTGCTCCAGCTGCAATCAGTATCCTTAATGCCTCCCGTAAACCTTTCTTAAGATTTTCTTTATCTAATTCGCTAATCCTATAACTTATCCTTCCTTCTGTTTTCACTTCTCCAGATCCACTGTCCTTGACCAATGAGAACACATGAGCTGTTCGCGAGTATTTGAGCATTCGTTCCTTGAAATCTTGCCCATTTTCCCAAGGACATAATGCAGCAAAAGCTCCAGGTCCTAGTGCTGGGACTTCCAGGATGTAGTCTGAATCTGATCCTGATTTATGAACTGATGTCAGTATCCCCCCTTCATAGTTTTTGCCATTCAGATCTGAATCATTCTCTGGGAAGTATCCCCATGCCATTAGAACTGGATGGAGATGGAGATTTCTGCCAATATTTGGGTTTCTAAGTCCACTAGATATCATTAGAGGTGGTGTCAGGAGAGACCCACATGCAGAAATGGTCACTTTAGCTTCAATGTGCAGTTTCTTGGAGATCTTTCGGTTTAAAACTTGAGCAATTACTCCTAAGCATTTCTGTCTTCTTTTCTTACCTTTCTGGTTCGTTACGAGTAGAAATTTCTGGGCTTTACATCCGGTAATGATCACTGCACCATGGTCCACTGCATCGACCAACCAAGTTGAATCGGTTCCCTTTTTGTCTCCTGATCGACAGCCATAACAACATGAACCGCAGTAATGGTTTTCCGATGAGTTTTGTGGGACGGCTTCCACTTTTAGACCAAGATTCTCGCACCCTTTTCGGAGGACTTGGTTCTGGAAGCCTTCTTTTACACACTTTTCAGTAACCCCGATTCTTTCACACACTTTGGTCATTGCAGAACTGTACTCATGGCTCGAATACAACTTCAGGTCTTGGTCTTCTGACCATTCTCGTAGCAACGAGGGTGGTGTCTTGATGCAAGCTGACCAATTGACCGCTGAGCCACCTCCAACTGTGGATCCTGCCTGGATCATTACTTTGGCATCAAGCGTAGGAAGTATGCCTCCGGATTCATAGAGTTGATCCAACGATGGTCCTTCTAATTGAGAATAGTCTGTCTGACTAAAATAGTTCCCTTTTTCAAGAACCACCACTTTCTGGCCGGATTTTGCGAGTATGGCGGCTGCAACACCACCACCACAACCAGAACCAACTATTACAACATCGCATTTAATCTTGCAAATGTTCTCTTTAAGATTCTCCTTCACATCCAGGCCTTTCTGAAGCAGAGACTGCACGAGGGTCTGATCGCTTTCGTTCATGACTTCTACCATTGATTTCTGCAAAGGCCGTTCCTTTCTATCAAGGATGTGGTCTTCATTCATGTCTACATGGTAATCGATGGCTTCCCATGCAGGATTATCTCCTTCCTCACCAACCTGTTGGGAATTTTCATAAATTACATGTCAGCCAAAAATTCCTCAATCGACTATGTGTGTGTGTGTATATATATATATATATATATATATATATACATATACATATCCCACTGGCAGAGAAAAAAAGAGAGAGGTTAGGAGGGGAAGTCGCTAGAGATAACTCAGCCATTGATCTAATTATATGACAAAACTCGTGCTGGAAACTGTTTGTTTTTGCTTGGTTTCTGTTAGAGGGATTACTGCAAAATATATATATATATATATATATATATATATATGTATATATGACTAATTATATGTCATGGTATGCCCTTTTGTTTTTTGGCGTTTTCTTATAACAAAAATGAGGCTGACGGCGATAGAATTAAGAATAGAAACAACTTGGGTGCCTCTTTAATGTCCAAATTATTGATATTGACCGATCAAACATACATCTTTCTTGCTTGAGAATTCAGCAAAGACTCGAGGAATTGAGCCTTTCAAATAGAATTAAAATTAAAGGAATAAATGACCTGAGTGAAGAAGGCTAAAAGACAGAGAGTCTTGATGAACACAAATCCGAGTCTGATGGGTGTCATGAAGCTATGCTTCAACCATTTCTGCACAACTTTCTCTCTTTTATGCAGAGGGATGGCTGAGAAGCTGTTTACGAATGGCCATTTGCCAGAAAGACAAAGAGAGCCAGAAAGAAAAAGGGTACCAAGCCTGGTTGAAAGAAGTATAAGGACCAATTTCACCACCAAAACTGCTTCTAGAAATCCCCTTTTCAGCACAAGATCAACTATCTGCATTCAACAATCAATTCGTCTTAATTAGTTCAGATAAACAATCAAGAATCATAAGTGGAAGGAGCGTGTTTGACCTTATTGGGAACTGGGTATTGAGAATTGGAATTGGAATTGAAAGGGATTGGTGGCAGGATGACTTCACAGATGCTGGACAGAGTTTCAATATCAGATGAAGAAAAGCATCCATTGTTGTTGTTGTTGTTGTCTCCATCTGAATCCCTCTTACCTCTTAACAGAGGGTGGCAATCTCTCCCATTCTCATCATACATATCTCAATCTCTCTGAATGGAATCGAATGAATTAGAATAGCGGTTGATTGATTTGTTGGGTGTGTAGGCTTGGTACGAGACATACATACATATATATATATACATACATACATATATAGGGAAGGGTTCAAACGAGAACCCCTGTGATTTACGAGAATGCGAGAACAACCCAATAACCACATATTGTGATAAAAAATAAAATTAAAAGATTTTTAAAACTAAAATTGAAATTTAAAAAGATTCAGAAAATATTAAAATTAAAAGGGTAATAATGGAAATGATATCATAAAATATTTTAAACGATTACACGATCATGATTATCATTATCTAATAAACGGTTAATCATGTGATATGGGTGTGATAATCATGTGATTATCACA
>NC_037528.1:30437191-30446443 GCF_001531365.2 Cynara cardunculus var. scolymus | reverse complement strand
ACGTGCAGGAAAAAAAGGGATAATTATGATTAATTAAAATAAAATAAAAATTATAGAATTAATTAATTACATTACTGCCCTTATTAATTTATTTATATTTAATATAARTTAAYTTATTAATTAAAAAAGTTTGAGGTTATTAGATTGTTCTCGCATTCTCGTAAATCACAGGGGTTCTCGTTTGAACCTCCACCTACATATATATATATATACATACATATATATATATATATACATACATATATATATATATAGATATATACAATTTTCTTTAACAACTCTAAAATCAGTGAGATTTTTTTCATTCATTTTAAGTCATAAAATAATTAATGCTATTGATTAATGATAAAGTTAATGTCATTTATTTATATAAAAATAAATGCATTTTTAAAAAAATTGAAATTCCATAAATCTCTCTCTTTTTGTCTCTCTATAACATCTTTGACAAACTATACAAGATCTTGTAGATTCGAGTGCGTTCACAAAATATAATACTATCTTTAAGAAATTTTTCACAATATATTCATCTTATATGCATATTCAATTATGTATAAGTATACGTATACTTACGGAGTGATGAAAGAAGAGAGATAAGATGGGAGAGAGAATAAATTTGAGTTTAATTATTTGAGATATGTAAGATCCATTTTAAGTCATTAATTTAAAATAATTAATGTTATTAATTAATTAGATAATTATCATTATTTATTAAATACAAATTAATGCATTTTTTAGGTTAAACACAATGTAAACAACCTTAATAATTTTTTTTACTAGGATGTTTACATGATTCACATTTTGTTCACAAATGGTATGTTTATATCTAGTTTTATTGATTTAGTTTGTATTAACCATATGTTCACCATTATTCTATCTCGTAGATTTAAAGTGTGTTCACAAATTATAATAGTATTTTTATTCACAATATTTTCATCTTGAATTTATATTTGATTATGTATGTATGTGTATATGATGAAACAATTATATTAAACTAGAAGGTACTCGCACAATGCAGCAACATACATCCATATTTCAATCTTCGTTTTTTTGTCTTAATCGATGTTATAATATAGTTTTTATATGTTTTTGAGAAAATAATAATATTTTTATTTTTGAATAAACTATAAATATGAAAATATATCATAAAAAATTGAAAAAAAAATATTGATATTAATATCAACCTAACTATTTAATTTTTTTTTGTGTATTTCTGTAATTCATTTTTTTATTTTTGTTTTAATAATATAATTTTTTTATTTCTGTAAGTATTTTGTTAGAACTTAATGATAATCATAATTATATTTTAGATTTTATATATTTAAAAAGAAATATTTATCCTCTATTTGATTATGTTTATTTGCAGTTGGTTACACAAATTCAAACATGAAACTTTAATAAGTTGTACATATGCATAATTTACTTGTAATCTTGAATTTTAAGTAATATGCATCAATAAGCAGTACTTCATGCATAAAAAATGGTTTTTAAAAGTTTTTATCAAAAGATTTATAATATATTATAGATATGTTGAAGGATAAATGTGTCATCGTCTAAAGTATATAACGATAATAATAAAGATAAAGATAAAGCTTAAAGATAGTGATAAACATATTAGAGTTAGATTACTATTATGTATCTTATGACAATCTCTTTGTAACTCATACCTATTTAAAGGACTTATGATTAATAAGAATAAAACTGATTTCTTGATTCTTTATATTATTTGTTCTAAAACAAAATATTGTTTTTTAACTAATTTTTTATATTTTAAATTAAATATTATGAATTTTACAAATTACTAAAAAAAGATCCCTATATATAGAAATAGAAGTAGTTAAAAAAAGTGTGTTGAAAATTTGAGTGGGTGGGGCCTCCTGTCCTGCCGTGTATATTTGGACACCATGTTATAAGTCAATTGCTTAGTGGGTACTTCGTCACACTCGTATATAATTGTATTCATTCATGTTTCAAGCGGTAGCCACTTTCTTTTCTATTTTTTTTTATCGGTTTTAATGAAATTACTGAATATTAAATCTTATATATTAGGAGTGATTTATTAAATGTTAAATATTTATTGTTATAAATCATTATTTCATTTATTTTATCAGGTAATATTTTTGGTCATTAATAATATTTATTAGTAAACGTGTCTTCTATAAACGTTAATCGGAAAAGTGTCTTCTTCCTCACTTACATGACAAGATTCTTAATTCTTGTTATGATTGTGATGTGATGGGATTATGTGAGACCAGCTTGTTTTCGTGAGATCCATGAGACCATTTTTTACACTTGAAACTTCATAGTATTTTTTGCTGTGAAGGTTCGTTTTTTTTTTTTTTTTTTTACCTTCACAGTTTTTTGTTGTGAAGTTTCAAGTGTAAAAAAATGGCCTCACGGATCTCACGTAAACCCAACTATATATATATAAGGGTCTATTCAAGGAAGAATTGATTAATTTGTGATAACCGTGAGATCTAATGTAAATCACTCATTTGAAATATTTAATGACATTTATTAAATAAGCTAAAAGAGTAATATAGTAATTCTATTTTTGACAATTTCTTAAAATATTTAATTAAAATTAGTTACCTTATATATCAATTATCTAATATTTAATATTTCATGTGTTTCACGTGCATCACAATGTATTTTTTTGTTTTATGAAATGTATCATAGTGTGCATTTATGTTATTTTCATTGCTTTACAATGGGTATCATGTTGTGCATCTTGTATGTATATCTAAGTATCACAGTAAATATCGTTTGTAGGTATCACAATGTCTATCTTATGTTGACATAAGATTCATCGGAATAAGATTCGCCGGAGAGAGAAAAGAGGAGAGATGAGAGAGGATATTTATAAAATTTCTAAAATGCCCTTAATTAATATTTTAAGTTAAAATTACCAAAATTATTAACTTTCTAATTTAACCTTTGATTTGTAGTTGAAATTGGATTTCACGATTACTACAAACAAAACAGTTCTCATTTTATTAGGTCCCTATATATATATATACACACACACACACACACACGAGCGACCTGAATCAAATGATGAAGATGAAGATGAGGATCTTGGTAGGGATGGGAATGGACCCCGACCCGTCGGGTAACCCGTTCCACCCGCCCCGGTCGGGGACGGGGATTCCCCGAAAAATCGGGTCCCGGGGACGGGGACGGGGATCCCCGCTTAGCTCAAGCCGGGGACGGTGACGGTGACGGTGACGGGGACGGGTACAGCACTCCCCGCCCCGCCCCGCCCCGTTTTTTATATATGTATTGCGGGTTTTGGGCTTGGGTCTGTTAATTGTATTAGTCTAAAGAATGTGTCCAGCCCTAGCATCATTCTCATTCATCGTCTCCTTCAAACCCAGCAACCAGGACCAACCTAGTATCCCTCTTCAGTCCTCAATACGATACGACTCCCTCTCCCTACCCTAATCGGCGATAGCGACAACGACGACAGCTACGGCGGCAGCGGCAGCGACAGCGACGGTCTCCGGCTCTCCCTCTCCCTACACGTTCACTTCACTGGTTTGTATTTCTCCCTTGATTTGTGAACTAAGATTGTCTTCTTCAGTCTTCTTCTTTACTTCTCCCTTGATTTGTATTTCCAAATTGATAAAATTGCTATAAAATTGTTTTTAATAGGCTTCAATAATGATGATTGGCTCTCACTCTCGCTCTCTGCCTCTCTCGACCATCGACGGCCGTCTGTCGTCTGCGACTGCCTCTGTCGTCGCCGGTCGCTCTCGCTCTCTGCCTCCCGGCTCCCACTCTCGCTCTCCGGCCACTCGCCCGTTGCCCCCTCTCTTTGTGACTACTGACTTGTGTTGAGGTTAGGGATTTAACTTAGGGTTATTATATTATTTATTTTATTTTTTATGTTTCTAATTTTGTTTGATTGGAAAACCTAGTTGTGAAATTGGTGGCTTGCTGTGTTCGACTATTTTACTTTGTTTGACTCATTGATTGTTTTTGTTTCACTTGTTACAAACCATTTGTTAATGTTTTATAGATGCTTATGTTTAGCACTTTAACTTAGGGCTGTTTTAATGTTCCTGTGTGCATTCTTTCATAGTTCCTGTAGGACTTCTTATCACAGTTTTTATCACAACCGGATGAGTACTTAAAAGTTAAAAACATACCCAGCAGGACTTCTTATCACAGTTCCTTTGTGCATTCTTTCTATTCTTTCAAGTTTTATGTCTGGAGTCAGCAAATACGTTTTATTTCTACCTAACAGAAACACTACCTGGAATCAATCATTCCTGCCCATATGGTAGCTCTTAGAATCCCAGGAGTTATAGCAACCAATCCTCTTTTCAAATTGGAGACTTTATCTTCATATGGTGCAAGCTTAGTGTAAATCTGATACATATCTTGCAAACGTAGATTTGGTGACTTCTCTTGTAAAAGAAGTTAGATGGAGATTAAATGCTGTATTCCAATTTCATATTTATCAACCATGGGGTTGTTTACTTGTTTTTTGTTTTATGTATGTTGAGACTTGAGAGGATCCCCGTTTCCCCGTTGGGGACGGGGATGGGGATGTGATCATAATCCCCGGCGGGGACGGGACGGGGACGGGGACACATACGGGGGATCGGGGACGGGGACGGGAATTGGGGTCCTCACCCCATCCCCGCCCCATTACCATCCCTAGATCTTGGAAGTGGGGAGATCGATGATGAGGAGAAGAGGCCAAATAGGTTGGCTAATGAAGAAGATGATGAGAGCGATGCACAGATGAAGAAGCAAGAAAAGGAATAAACCCAAACCGGTCTTGACAGAAGGGAAATGCTAGAAAAGGAAGAGAAGCCAAGAAAACAAGGTCTCACTATTGCATTTAAAGTCAATGCATACAAAACTTGTACATCATGCTTTATAAGTTGTAATTAAAAGATTTTTGAAATTATTGCATAAAATTGTTGTACCTTGTGCTTAAAATTTTGTACTCAAAATTTTATCTTAAATGCTTATTAATACAGTATATATATATATATATATGTGTGTGTGTGTGTGTGTTTATTAATGTAGTGTATATATATGTGTGTGTGTTTTTTTTTTAATTTGTTAAATCTTGAACAATAATCCAATATTCATTAACTTTTCAATTTATATCCTTATTTTTTTATTTTAACAATAACTTAATAAAATTTTATCATTAATTATGATTTTATCATATAAAACAAACATTTTATCATATAAAACAACATTTAATTATATACAGGGCCGGCCCTGGCCACGTGCAGCCCGTGCGGCCGCACAGGACATCAAAACCTAAAGGGGCATCAATTTGTCATTTATTACTAGTTTTGAGTTTAATAATTTAAGAATTGGACAACTGAGCTTTAATTATAAAAACATACCCAAAGCCTAGTAGTGATAAGCCTAGTAGTGATGAATATTGAAGCCTAGTAGTGATGAATATTGAATGCACATCGTAGGAAAAAGTTGGAAAGTTGGAAAAGTTTTTGTTTGTATAAAGTTGTCTGTATGAATTAATTTGTTTGTATAAGTTGGAAAAGTTTTTGTTTGAGAGAGTTTTTTCGCATATGTAAAGAGCGTTTTTTTAGTTAGAAATGACATGTTTGGAAAAAAAAAACTTGACTTTCTATATAAAGCTCCCCTAGAAGCTTACTAGATAAGTCACTTTCTATATCATTAAGCCACTACGAAACAGTCATGCATAGTTGAGCGAATAAGTTGTTAGTTTCATTAAACTTATTAAGCTACTAAAAAATAAACCCTTAGCCTTTAGTCGTTAGACCTGTAACTTTTGAGTTTTACCTTTTGCTTACTATGACGCTAATTTGGATGTGATTTACTATTTTAGTTAAAAACTAATTATAGTTTTCCTTGTCTTTTAAGTCCCATATATTGAAATAAAGTTTCTATTTTGCTAATTTCAATTTGGAAAAGGAAAAACTGGAAAAAAAGAAAGCATGATCTTAATCCAGAATTTATCCTTTTATATTTTGTATTCAGGATTTTGATTGTTTCCCCTCCCATTGTATTTTTTTATTATTAAAAAAATCAACATGAGAATGAGATACTTGGCTTGAATAGGTTCTAAACTCTTTAAAATCGCAAGTTTCATTGTTTCATTGACTTAAAAAATAGACTTAGGGGCATTTTTTATTATTTTCGCACAGGGCATCAAAAATCTTAGGATCGGCCCTGATTATATAATTAAAGTTTATATTAGAAAACAAATGCAAAAAATACATATACATTTAAACATGATAACTATGCCATTTCCACACATAATCAATTAACACATATGTGCAAAGCCTGCTTCTTTGTCTTTGATTTGTATATAAAGACTCAGAAATTATTAGAATTGATATTTAACTAAAACTTATTTTTTAAAATAATTCAAATACATAATCATTTAAATAATTAAAACTTAAACTTGAAATTAATATATATATATATATATATTTATACACACATGTTTGAGCTTCATTTTTTGAGAGGTTCAAAAATTGTGACATCCGTAAGATTCATGCGATACTTTCTAATCTATTCATTTAATTTAGGAGTTGTTTGTTTACCTCTTAATAGTTCCATTAAAAGGCAACATCTGAATCGTTAAGAGGTGAATCTTGTTTGGCAAAAAATATGTCTCTTAATGATTCTAAAACCTTCTGAATGATTATCGTGGGTCTCCCTTAACCATTACGCGTCATAATTTAATTGTAAACAATTATATTTCATTTTGTACTATATCGTGAAAACTTCTTAATCATTCTGACCACTTAATCATTCAACAACTATCAAATCATTAATTTGATTTATTAATTAAACAATGATTAAAGGTTAATTTAGTTCATTTAATAATTAATGATACCTCATCAAATCATTTTTTAAACTAAATATACATCTCTTTCTCACACACATTGCATGGAGTCTTATTATTATTCTCAATTATTGAAGTTGTTGTTTCTTACATATTCATCGTTGACTTTTGTTTCTTAAGTGAAAACTCATGCGAATGCGAGTAATTAATTTAATATTTTTATTAATACAACAAAATAAGGGGTAAATCTTTTTTTTTATAAATCAAAACTTAAATTATCTCGAATTTATCAAGCCTAAAATCATCATCAACATAAGATAGACAAAGCTTACATGAAGACTAAGTTAAGGTCGAGCGCTACTATATCTCAATAACTGTCGCTATCTCCAAATGCATAAGACATAAACGAAAAGCTAAAACCTTCTCGTGCAACTATTTAGCACTCATCTCATCATGGTGTCGCTAGTGCCATACCCCAACAAGCACCTGATGCATATGCCGACAATAAAAAGGTTAGGCTTGACGTCTAGTGAGTTCAAGCAGTTTTCATCATAATCAAAAAATGGTAAAGCTAAAAGAATGTTGATTTAAATCATAATTTTGCTAATGATTATATTTATCATAAAAAGCGACATCTTTCCGAAAACCTACCCTTTTTTTATGAAAACTCATTAAGAAAAAAAAAACCCCGATTATACGCAACCGAAACCCATTACTCACACGACCAAGAATAAATTTATAAAACATTAAAAACGGGAAGCAAAGCTTTAATCATGTCTCATAAACAATTTACTCATGTTTACCCTTGAAATGGCGTAAAAATATCCGAAGATGGCAGCGAAGACTCAATTTATCATTTGTCGTGATGAAACACATAAGTAAGCCACAAATCAATGTTATAGGAGCATTACTCATTGATAAACATACCATGACGTCAACCAAATCTAGTCTATAGTCAAATAAGGTAATAGGCTTTATAGATAAATGCACAATGACATCAATTAAATCCAATATATAGTCCAATGAGATAATAAACTCGTTCGCATGGAAATTACATAATAATCACAATTCCTATTTTCATTCTACAGTAAGTGATGAATTAAAAATTACATAATAATCACATTGCCTATTTCCAATAAAACAAAAGGAATCTCAAGTTAAACTCGTTCACTTTGAAATTATGTAATAATCACAATGCCTATTTTCAAGTTACGATTTGAGAATCCCTCACGTACTCCATAAAACCGATTCATATGCCTATGCATCCATTTCATTTTAATCAATTACACGACATTAATTGAATGACTAACGGACCAAAAACGTGTAACATATAAAATAATCATGTCATAACTCCATATAACTCCAAACGATCGACATAGAGAAAATTAAACCGAACAAATATCCTCAAGACTCATTTAAGTCAAAACCTAGACAAATGCTCAACAATTCTCTTGACTATAAAATAAAAGTCATCAAAACGGATGCAACATACTTTACCAACGGTTATGCAAATATATGCTCCAAGACCTAATTAACTCAAAAATCTATCTTTGGTTGAAAAAAAAACCATTTTTCAATGAAAACACATAGTATTTTATCCTAAACGTCTCATATTACGGTAACATGCATTTTCCAAACAATTTATAAAACCAAATAAACCAAAATGCATTAAATATCAAATAAGTTCCATTTGTACAATAAATCATCAAAATGACACATTAGTGTGACTTATATATCAAAATGTACAAAACCCCAAACACAAGGATTTCTCAAGATTTATAAACTCAATGTATTATAATGCAAACCTCATCAAATAATAATCACAGTTGTTAAATATCAAGGAGAAAGTTCTGATACATCAAAATAGACATTTGTGTGTCCTGATTTACTGATCAATCTTCATATCATCACAACAATCATGGCAGATCTTGATAATTCATGTAAGAATATCATATGAACATTCATAAGGATCTTGAGAGAAAAGGTCAAACTCTAAGCTCTGGTCAAACCTCTATTATGTATGTGTATTACAAATGAGCTCCTCTTACACAAATTACAAAGACTTAACCATATTTATATGGTCAACCTAATAAAGACAAGGTCAAAGTCAAACCTATAAGAAAAGTCAAACACGCTGACTTTTTACAATTATAGACTATTTATAAACTTTCAAGACGAATACAATTAATATTGATTTCTCAGTCATAACATTCTCCCCCTTTGTATTCAGACTTGAAAGCAAATTCTGCGCTTGAAGTCCTTGTTTGAACTTTGAAACTTTATGCACAAAATGTCTTCTTTCAAAAGAAATCTTCAACTTGTAATCTTCAAACAATCAACWGTTGAGAAAGATCTTCTAGCATTCTCCCCCTCGAATGTAGAATCACGGTGATCTTCTCTTTTAACAATATAGATCAAAAACAATCTTCAGAAACATTGTATAAGAT
>NC_037528.1:30422096-30434036 GCF_001531365.2 Cynara cardunculus var. scolymus | reverse complement strand
CTATAATTGTTAAATCCGCAATCTGTTTATTTAACCTAACTGTCTCTTCTGGATCAACACAGGTTTTCATCAGTTCATTCAGCTTTTCTTGCAAAACTCTCTTTTCTTCTTTCTCTCTCTCAAGAAGGCGATTCAGATGATTTGACCATGATATACTCTTGCTAAAACTAGAATCTACTTGAGCATACTTTTCTTTAAGCTCAAGATATTCTTTAGTATAAAAAACTGTCATTTCAAAAAAAATTGATCAGTTAAGGATCTATGCAGTGAAATCAGATAAAAGAAATATGAACAATTAAGCTCAAAAAGAACAGAAAAACACAAACACTGAAAACACACACAAAAAAATACAATGATCCAAAAAGAAAATCTAAACACAAAAAAAATACAGATATTGGCATGTACATATTTTTTTCAAAGCAACTTGAATTCACTTTGCTAGATTTAGGCTAAATCTAGGTTTTACCCAATCTTGAGCTTCCAAAGTTGGAGAGTTGAGATCCGTTAGCTAGACTTCCAAATCTATGGTGCAAACCTTTCAAGAACACTTTCTTTACTCCAAAAACATACATAAATAAACCCAAGACAAGAAATGAGAGTTGTTGGTGCAAAAGAACCAAATTCTATATTCAAAATACAAATATGTGATCTTACCTTCAACCTCTATGAACCCCAAAATCATCAAGTAAACTTTAATCATCTTTGATACCATTTTAAATAGATTCCAAATACGAAACCATAGAATCAAGAATCGCTCAAATCGGGGTAAGAAATGAGAGAGTCGGTCCCCCAGCTAGTTTCACCGCTAATTAAACTAGCGTGGAAACTAGCTCGAGAATTTCAGTGTCTAGCGCTAATTTCAACGCTACTTTAAACTAACATTGAACCCAAAAATCAGGCTTCCAGAGCCTGCTGCTAGTTTTAGCTCAGTTGGCAACTAGCTTCGCACTTTATTGCATTTTTAAGTTGATTTGTAACTTCACGAGTTGACTGAACTTGCATGGGTGGTCTCTTAATGTCCCGGATGACTTTCAACACAACTTTTCTTCATCCCGACACAACCAAAACTCTAGAATCAATTATCACAAACATTCCATAATGATTGGACACCGAATGGTTTGCTAAAACGAATCTAACTCTTAAACGATTAACTGTAAAAACAAGGGTGTTACAACTATAGTAAAATCATTGTAAGCTTTTAACATTTTATTTGTAACTCAGATTGAAATGAGTTCTTTTTAAAGTTTTATATTCTTTTTTATATTTAAATTTACATGTTAGAAACATTTGATGATTTATGAAGCAGAGGTCAAGAGCTATTACTTTTTTTTAATTAACAACAAAAATGCAATAAAAAGAATGGTTAGCATGTGTTTTTTTTGGGTGATGATAAGTTTCTGGATCAGTTTATATTCATCGACTAATACCTTGGGTGATCATGAATTACCTAGAGTAATTGAAGTGAACCTCCTAACCACAAGGCTTTTAGCAACGTCTGAATTCAAACCTGAGGTATATAAGATTTTTCAATACATTCGTCTCAAATTAACTAGTACACTACTAGTGATGGAAACGGGGTGGGTATTGGACGGGTAATGCATCTCTCGTCCCCTCCCCCCATTTAATCCCCCCATCCTCCATTTATCCCCTCGTCCCTAACCCCGACCAGATTAATCCACAACGGGTTTGCGGGAAAGAATTCCTGATGGGTTTGGGGGTACCCAACATTAAAAAACAATGTATTTTAAAATTAATATTATAATAAATCATCATTAAATTGATTATCAATACTGAAAATCAAATATATTTGTCATTTAATGATAAATATATGCATATTTCTATATTATATTATAAAGCATTTGACATAAACTCTTAAAAAACTATTTTTTATACATGAAGTACTGTTTATTGATGCATATTACTTAAAATTCAATATTACAAGTAATTTTGCGTAAGTACAACTTATTAACGCTCCATTTTTAAATTCGTGTAACTAACTGCAGATAAACATAATCAAATACAGGATACACATCTATTTTAAATATAGAAAATCTAAAATATAATTAAGATAATCATTGAGTTCTACAAAATGTTTAATCATTATCTTTATAAAAATTATATTATTAAACCAAAAATATATTACTTTGTTATTAAATCTAAATTAAATTATAATAAAAATTGAATTAACGAAGGTATACCAAAAGAACGAGTAATATTAAATAGTTAATTTGATACTAATATCGATTTTTTTTTCAAAATTTTATGCTATCTTCAAATTTATATTTCATTTGACAAAAAAAACTCTTAAAATCGTATTATCTCGATAGAGACAGAATAAAACTGAACATTAAAATGAAATTTTTTCTTGTTATATCGTATGAGTATCCTTCTAATATTTATTTATATAGACACTATATACATATGCTAAATGGTTGATAGCATGTACTTTAGAAGGACATGTAAACTTGAGAATGGTAAATTATAGGTGTTGGGGATTTTTTTTTCAATTTTGAGTATTTTAGCATTTATAATATTATTAAATATATGATATATTTAATGTTTCAGTTAACTTTTAAATAAATTTTGTAATAAATGGTACCATAGAAATAAAGTAACAAAAAAGTCCAAAAATAATTAATGACACTTTCTGTCGTTTTCAAATTTGTAGGATTTTATGTTTTCTCTTTATTTTGAAGAAAAGATATATATTAAAAATAAAAGAAGAAAAAAATAAAAAAACCCAACAAAATTTTATATTATAATTATTAAGTTTTAAAACTATTTTTTTAATACAAAAATGTGATAACCAGGTTGTCACCTGAGGTAATAAATATGTGATTATATGTTATATATATGATTAACGTGACAACATGATAAATTGATATATTTGGTCATGCTAATATTTGAAATTATGTGTATAAATGAGTATGCATCAAATATGTAGATATATATATATATATATATATACAATGTATGCATGAGAGGTTATATATATATATATATATATATGTGTGTCTGTGTGTGTGTGTGTGTGATTATGCATGTGTGTGTATGGGTGTACATGCATGAATGGATGATTACTATTGTATGCATGCATATGTGCATGGCTGTAGTAGCCGACTTTCCTTAAGGGGAAAGTATAAAAGGAGGGTGAGGTCTTCTTTCACTTCACTTGCTATTTTTGAGACCTTCATTGAACGATTTAAGAAGAAGAAGTGTTGACCGGATTTCCAATTTGAGCATTTCAAAAAGTCTGATTTTCAAAGAAAGTAGCATAAGATGAGTGGTTTAAACTGCTTTTGACTCTTCATAACTGAATAATTGATTGTAGAACTCTATCCTTGATTTAAAAGTTTAACTTTTGAAGTGTTATCCGGAATAGGCTTAAACCGGCCAAGAGTCAGGCGGTTTAACCATAAACCGGACAAGGGCTGGGCGATTTAAGCCCTAAACCGGATAAGGCATGAGTGATTTATAAATAAACCGCTTGGCGAGTGTTGTCCGGATTAGTCTTAAACCGGTTAAGAGTCAAACGATTTAGTCCTAAACCGGACAAGAGTTGAACGATTTATAAACTGAGTTTATGTTAAATATTTTGAATGGAGAAGTGTGAATACGATCATGTGTTGACCGGATTATTTTAAATCGGACAAGTCTTGGGCGATGTGTTGTCCGGATTTATTATCCGGATAGAAGTGTTGAAATTCTCTTAAGTGTTAAATCGGACAAGCCGTGGGCAATATGTTATCCGAATTTGGTAAATCGGCCAAGACTTGATCGAAGATTAAGTCCGGTCAAGTCTATTTTGACCGCATTTGCATTTTGACTTATTTTTATATATAAATGAGAATTTTGATAAAGATGATTTTGAACTGATAATTCCTTTAACTGCGGTTTAAATGGAATTGTTTTGTGAAATGTTTTGATGAGGAAATAAGGGTGACATATCAAGGAGAGGTGTACCATGAGATAAGGGTGACATATCAAGGAGAGGTGTATATTTGGATATAAGGGTGGCAATTGTATGTGTGTATTATATAATATAACTCTTACTATTAGATCCCTTAAGATTACTGTGGTCTTGAATCTTTATTTCTTTGTGATTTAAAGATTTAGGATCATGGTTCTTATTGGAAATCATAGTCTGAATGTTATAGAGAAGGGGATAACAGGTTTGGCCTGAACCTTTGTATAAACCTTGTTTGAATAGAAAAAGGTTTAAAAGTGGCACTATGTTAATTTGGTTAATATAAACATGTTTAGAGTTGATGTATTATTTACAAGCATAAATTATTAGCTTGGCATGTGAAAGGTATTAATATTGTGTTCTTACTTGTTCATATATTTGTTATATATATGAAAAGTTGTTTTATATAAAAGTTTTGGTGATTTTCAACCTGCAATGATTTTAATAGGGTAACTCACTAGACCTTTTGGTCTAACCCTCGTTTTGTGATTTTAAATATGTATTGCAGGAAGTGCTTAAGGTAAGGGAAAAGGGAAAATGTGATAATTTCCCTATATGTTTACTTGGATGAAGAATGGATATTGATATGTATAGTTTTGATAGATGAACGTGGATTAGTACAAGAATTTGTATATTTGAATTTTTGGACCATGTATTTCATACTGGTAGATTCTTGTACTAAGGGACCTGAGTGCTATATAAACATGTATTTCTTCCGTATGAAGTATGTGTTACATGCAATGTATGGTATGGGGTGTTACAAAAAGTGGTATTAGAGCCTGAGTTTAAGGGATTTAGGTATTTAACAGCATGATACCTAGACTTAAACTGTTTTATTGCATGTTAAGGGTCCCGGACATAGTTAGCTCAATTGGAAATAAATATAATGAGTTAAAAGAACAGTGTGTAAGGTAAATTTTGATTACGTCTGGCCAGTGTAATTATGAATTTACAGGTACACATCTGAACTTAAATACTTCATTATAGTTGAGAATATGAATACGTGATTATTACACTAAAATCTGCAGATGTCTAGCCGAACTAGAAGATTTGAAAAAATGGCTCGTCGAGAGTCTGAAGAAAGAGAAGAATCACCTGTCAATCTTCCGACTGGCACATCTGGAATCAGAGGTCGAGGAAGACCAAGGGGACGAGGTAGAGGAAGAAGCCAGTCTCAAGGAAGGGGTCAGACTGGAATTCATACTAAACCTGAAGAATCCCATTCTGGGAATGTTCAGGAGAGATCAATGCCACATCCTGAATATGTAACCAGGGACATGTTGGCTGAAGAAATGGGGAAGTTGTGGGAAACTCTGACTTCTATCATGGGAGTACTAGCCAGGATAGAAACAGAAAGAATAGAAGTTCGTCCCTCGATACCAATTACTCA
The DNA here is from genome assembly GCF_001531365.2 of Cynara cardunculus var. scolymus. Classification (NCBI taxonomy): domain Eukaryota; kingdom Viridiplantae; phylum Streptophyta; class Magnoliopsida; order Asterales; family Asteraceae; genus Cynara; species Cynara cardunculus. The sequence continues at coordinate 30,428,679 of NC_037528.1, read as the reverse complement.
TAACAAGGAGGGAGATATCAAAATGTTTTTGGCATGCAAGCCACCAACATTTTCTAGAGAAAGGGATCTAGTGAAAGTCATGTGTTGGATCAAAGAAATGGAATCTGTGTTCAACACCATTTGGTGTCCAAAAACAGATAAAGTTCGATTTGCTGTTTCTGTATTAAAATCATATGCTTTGTTCTGGTGGGAAGTTGAATCGTCGGCCAGAATAGATGTTTTACAGACATTGTCTTGGGCAGAATTTGTGGAACTATTCAAGAATCAGTTTTGCCCTAAAACTGTAGTGAGACAAATAGAAGAAGATTTCCTGAAGCTAGAACAGGGAAATGGAACAGTTCGGAAATATACCGAGAGATTTATTGAATACTCTAGCTTTGTTGAACACTATGTTTCAATAGAATCCAGAAAGATAGAAAGGTACATTTGGGGTTTGAAACCCTCAATCAAAGAGTATGTCATTGCTATGAACCCCAATACCTTTTCATTAATGGTAGATGCGGCCGAAGTGACCGAACGAAATAAGAACCGACAACCAGAAGGAAAGATTGTAGAGAAAAGAAGGTGGGAAGGGCCTACATCAAATTTTCGAGGGCCGAAAACTGTAAGATATGATAACAAATCTGAACAGAAGATAAGTGAGAAAGTCTGCTCACAATGCCGACAGGTTCATCAGGGTGAATGTAAGATGGACCCAAGAAAATGTTATAAGTGTGGTGAAGCAGGCCATCTGTCCAGAAGTTGCCCGACTAATCAAAGGTGTTTTAACTGCAATTCTCCGGATCATATTCAATCAAATTGTCCCTTGTTAAAAACTCCGCAGTTAACAATGGGGAGTAACGCGACGGGTATTTGGGGAAGGCCTAAAGTAAACAAAGGAGGGCAAGGAGGGGCGCGGGGACGGTCCTTCCAGATGAGTAAAAACGAGGCAGAAGCATCACCGGATGTAGTAACAGGTACTTTCCTTCTGAATTCAATACGTGCTAAGGTGTTATTTGACTCTGATGCAAACTTTTCGTTTGTATCACCACTGTTTGCTCAAACTGCATGTCTGAATTATGTGTTACTTGATGATGAATTAGTAGTTGATACTGCTAATAGTCAAGAAACTGTTATTAGTGTGTTCAATAACTGTATTATTGTTATTGAGGGCTATGAACTCCTGATTCGGTTATTTCCTATGCCGATGAAGGAATTTGATGTAGTGGTGGGTATGGACTGGTTGGCAAGGTATTAGGCTAGTATTGCTTGTAATCAGAAAATGATCAGAATTACTCTGCCAGACCAAGGAACCGTTGTTATTTATGGTGATCGTCAGAATCACCATACCAGTATTTTGACAATAATGAAAGCTCAGAAAAGCATTCGGAAAAGTGCCAGGGATATTTGGCATACGTAATAGACATGAAGAAAGAGAAGAGAAAAGAGGAATTGATTCCGATTGTTAACGAATATCCAGAAGTCTTTCCAGAAGACTTATCTAGATTACCACTAGACAAAGTCATTGAATTCCAAATTGATCTTGTACCAAGGGCTGCACCAGTAGCAAAAGCACCGTACCGGTTAGCTCCATCTGAATTGAAGGAATTGGTTGCACAATTGAAAGATTTAACTGACAAGGGATTTATTAGACCCAACACTTCACCTTGAGGTGCTCCGGTTTTATTTGTCAAGAAGAAAGATGGGTCTATGCAAATGTGTATAGACTATCGTGAACTAAATAAGTTGACAATCAAAAACAAATATCCTTTACCAAGAATTGATGATTTGTTCGATCAATTGGTGGGAGCAAGTTATTTTTCTAAGATCGATTTAAGGTCAGGGTATCATCAACTCAAAGTTAGGGAAGAAGATGTTGCCACAACATCATTCATAACTAGGTACGGGCATCATGAATTCTTAGTTATGCCGTTCGGCTTAACTAATGCACCCGCAACCTTTATGGATTTGATGAATAGGGTATGTAAGGAATATCTTGATAAATTCGTTATTGTATTTATTCATGATATTCTTATATACTCTAAAACTGAAAAAGAGCACGCGAAACATCTTCGTCTGATATTAGAATTATTGAGGAGGGAAAAGTTGTATGCAAAGCTATCTAAATGTGAGTTCTGGTTAAGAGAAGTACAATTCCTGGGTCATGTCATCTCAAAAGCAGGGGTAAAAGTAGATCCAGCTAAAATAGAAGAAGTTGCAAGATGGGAAGCTCTGAAAAATCCTTCTGAAGTCCGAAGCTTTTTGAGATTGGCCGGCTATTACCGTAAATTCATTCAGGACTTTTCTAAGATAGCTGTGCCATTGACCAAATTGACTTGGAAAAACATTAAATTCCAGTGGGAAGGAGAACAACAAGAAGCTTTTCAAATGTTAAAAGATCATCTTTGCAGTGCACCGGTATTAACTCTACCAGATGGATCTGAAGACTTTGTGGTTTACAGTGATGCTTCAAAGTTAGGGTTAGGATGTGTTCTGATGCAGAGAGGAAAAGTGATTTCTTATGCGTCAAGATAGTTGAAAGACCATGAGAAGCAGTATCCAACCCATGACATGGAATTAGCTGCAGTGGTGTTTGCTCTRAAAATTTGGAGACATTATCTTCTGGGAATAAAGTGTCAGATTTATACTGATTATAAAAGTTTTCAACATTTGTTTAGCCAGAAAGAATTAAATATGCGAGAGCGTCGGTGGATTGAACTGGTAAATGACTATGATTGTGAAATCCTCTACCACCCGGGAAAAGCTAACGTGGTGGCTGACGCTCTGAGCAGGAAAGAAAAGAGTGGAACCATTAAAGCTGTGGCAATGAGAATGAATTTGGTCCCTAACATTCGTAAGGAAATTCAGAAATATCAACAAGAAGCTATGAAAGAAGAAGTTGTTAAGATAGAATGGTTGGGTAAGATGATTTTAACCCTGGAACCGAATGATGAATGACTAATGTGCTTTCAGGGATGAATCTGGGTACCGTGTTTTGGAAATATCCGGAACACTATATTAAATGAAAGTCACAAGTCCCGATACTCTATCCATCCAGGTACCAATAAGATGTACAGAGATTTAAAACCTTTTTATTGGTGGCCCGGATTGAAGAGAGACATAGCTAGATATGTGGAACAGTGTTTGACATGTATACAGGTTAAGATTGAACATCAGAAGCCGTATGGAAGTCTTCAATCTTTAGAGATACCTCTATGAAAATGGGATCACATTACAATTGATTTCGTCATGAAATTGCCTCGAACTCCAAAGGGGTATGACGCGATTTGGGTAATTGTTGATCTTTTGTCTAAATCTGCGCATTTTCTACCAATAAAATAGAAGTACTCACTAGAAAAGCTAGCACAGATTTACATCAAAGAAATTGTGACCAGACACGGTGTTCCATTATCTATTRTTTCTGATAGAGATAGTCGGTTTACTTCAAAGTTCTGGGAAGGATTGCAGAAAGCTTTGGGGTCTAAAATCCGACTAAGTACAACTTATCATCCGCAGACTGATGGGCAGAGTGAAAGAACTATCCAGACTCTCAAAGATATGTTGAGAAGTTGTATTATTGACTTCGGGGGATCGTGGGAAGATCACTTGCCATTGATAGAGTTTGCATATAACAATAGTTACCATTCCAGCATCCAAACGGCACCGTATAAAGTGTTGTATGAAGGTAAATGTCGAACGCCGTTGTGTTGGAATGAGGTGGGTGAAAATAGCTAACGGGTCCTGAAATTGTCCAAGAAATTTATGAGAAGATCGAACAGATCCGCGAAAGAATCAAAACAGCACAAGATCGCCAGAAAAGTTATGATGATAATCGTCGAAAGCCGATTGAATTTGGTATAGGTGATTTTGTGATGTTAAAAGTTTCGCCATGGAAGGGCGTCGTCAGGTTTGGAAAGAAGGGTTAGCTCAGTCCGAGGTATGTGGGGCCGTTTAGAATATGTAAGCGAATTGGGCCAGTGGCATATCAGTTAGAGCTACCAGAAGAATTAAGTATGATTCACAACACTTTTCACGTATTGAATCTGCGGAAATGTTTAGCCAATCCAAGTCTAGCTGTACCGATGCCAGAGATTAAATTAGACAGTAAACTGAACTTTGTGGAAACACCAGAAGCTGTAATTGACCGAAAGATCAGGGTGTTGAGAAACAAAGAGATAAGAGTACCCTTGGCTCTTCGATTAATGGTTAAGGTTCAGTGGAAGTTTCACAAAGGATCGGAAGCGACATGGGAATTGGAGTCAAAGATGAGATTAGAGTACCCTTGGCTCTTCGATTAATGGAATTCCGGGACGGAATTCTTTTGAGAGGTGGATGATGTGATAACCAGATCTTGGTTGTCACCTGAGGTAATAAATATGTGATTATATGTTATATATGATTAACGAGACAACATGATAAATTGATACATTTGGTCATGCTAATATGTGAAATTATGTGTATAAATAGGTATGCATAAAATATGTGGATATATATATATATATATATATATATATACACAATGCATGCATGAGAGGTTATATATATATATATATATGTGTGTGTGTGTGTGTGTGTGTGTGTGTGATTATGCATGTGTGTGTATGGGTGTACATGCATGAATGGATGATTACTATTGTATGCATGCATATGTGCACGACTGTAGTAGCCGACTTTCCCTAAGGGGAAAGTATAAAAGGAGGGTGAGGTCTCCTTTCACTTCACTTGCTATTTTTGGGACCTTCATTGAACGATTTAAGAAGAAGAAGTGTTGACAGGATTTCCAATTTGAGCTTTTCAAAAAGTCTGGTTTTCAAAGAAAGTAGCATAAGGTGAGTGGTTTAAACTGCTTTTGACTCTTCATAACTGAATAATTGATTGTAGAACTCTATTCTTGATTTAAAAGTTTAACCTTAGAAGTGTTGTCCGGAATAGGCTTAAACCGGCCAAGAGTCGGGCAGTTTAGCCATAAACCGGACAAGGGCTGGGCGATTTAAGCCCTAAACCGGATAAGGCATGAGTGATTTATAAATAAACCGCTTGGTAAGTGTTGTCCGGATTAGTCTTAAACCTGTTAAGAGTCAAGCAATTTAGTCTTAAACCGGACAAGAGTTGAGCGATTTATAAACTGAGTTTATGTTAAATATTTTGAACGGAGAAGTATGAATACGTCCATGTGTTGACCGAATTATTTTAAATCGGACAAGTCTTGGGCGATGTATTGTCCGGATTTATTATCCGGACAAAAGTGTTGAAATTCTCTTAAGTGTTAAATCGGACAAGCCTTGGGCGATATGTTGTCTGGATTTGGTAAATCGGCCAAGACTTGACCGGAGATTAAGTCCGGCCAAGTCTATTTTGACTGGATTTGCATTTTGACTTATTTTTATATATAAATGAGGATTTTGATAAAGATGATTTTGAACTGATAATTTCATTGACTGCGGTCTAAATGGAATTGTTTTGATGAGGAAATAAGAGTGACATATCAAGGAGAGGTGTACCATGGGATAAGGGTGGCATATCAAGGAGAGATGTCATGGGATAAGAGTGACATATCAAGAAGAGGTGTATATTTGGATATAAGGGTGACAATTGTATGTGTGTATTATATAATATAACTCTTACTATTATATCCCTTAAGATTACTGTGGTCTTGAATCTTTATTTCTTTGTGATTTAAAGAATTAGGATCAGGGTTCTTATTGAAAATCATAGTCATAATGTTATAGAGAAGGGGATAACAGGTTTGGCCTGAAACTTTGTATAAACCTTGTTTGAATAGAAAAATGTTTAAAAGTGGCACTATGTTAATTTGGTTAATATAAACCTGTTTAGAGTTGATGTATTATTTACAAGCAGAAATTATTAGCTTGGAATGTAAAGGTATTAATATTGTGTTCTTACTTGTTCATATATTTGTTATATATATGAAAAGTTGTTTTATGTAAAACTTTTGGTGATTTTCACCCTGCAATGACTTTAATAGGGTAACTTACTAGACCTTTTGGTTTAATCATTATTTTGTGATTTTAAATATGTATTGCAGGATGTGCTGAAAGTAAGGGAAAAGAGAAAATGTGATAATTTCCCTTTATGTTTACCTGCATGAAGAATGGATATTGATATGTATAGTTTTGGTAGATGAACGTGGATTAGTACAAGAATTTGTATATTTGAATTTTTGGACCATGTATTTCATACTGGTAGATTCTTGTACTAAAGGACCTGAGTGGTATATAAACATGTATTTCTTCCATATGAAGTATGTGTTACATGCAATGTGTGGTATGAGGTGTTACAATTTTTTTTAAAATTTTCTTATCTTCAGTGAGTAAAAGCCTACTCAGACAATGCAGTAATACATCTCGATTTTAATGTTTAGTTATATTCTTTATCTCTGTCGATTTTACAATACAATTTCGTATGATTTTGAAAAAACGATAATATCTTGTGTTTGAATAAAATACTAATTTCAAGACCCCTTAAAAATTTAAAAAGAGTATATCAATACTAATATCAAATTAATAATTTAAAAATTCTTGTCTTTTTTAATAATATTTTAGTTTAATTTTTTATTAAAAATTAATTTATGTTTAATAACGAA
>NC_037528.1:30420027-30422034 GCF_001531365.2 Cynara cardunculus var. scolymus | reverse complement strand
ATTATGTCATAACTTAATGAATAATGATTATCTTAATTATATTTTAATTTTTTTAAATATTTAAATGAGATGTTTATCTTGTATTTGATTATGTTTATTTACAATTAGTTACACAAATTCAAAATAGAGGTTTGATAAGTTGTACTTATGCAAAATTTACTTGTAATTTTGAATTTTAAGTAATATGTATCAATAAACAATACTTGATGCTTAAAAAATGGTTTTTAAGATTTTTTTTGTGATATACTGTATAATATAGTATAGATTAAACCCCAAACTCTTTTTGAATGAAAAACTATTAAATTTTTTCATTTTGAACGATTAAGCCCGTAAACTTTATTTTAATGAAAATCCATTAAACTTTCTTATTTTGAACGATTAAGCCTGTAAACTTGTTTTTTTTAATGAAAATCCGTTAAACTTTCTCATTTTGAACGATTAAGCCCGTAAACTTTTTTTATTTGAAAATCCATTAAACTTTCTCATTTCGAACGATTAAACCCATAAAACTTTTTTTGAATGAAAACCATTGAAGTTTTCTCATTTTAAATGATTAATTGTTTGAACTTTTTTAATAAATAAACAACTGAACTTTTAAAAATTGGTTATCTACAAAAAAAAAGCCCGGCCCCAAGTTGTTCAAGAATAGTATCGTTGAGTTACCCAAGGCCTATTTATTTTTTTTATCCTGGAATGATGAATTGCTCAGGATGAACGTTGATAGCGGCTGGATCAACTCTTTTTCAGGGAGAGCTAATGCTTGTTGGGTTAACCCTAAAAAAACTATTTGAAAGCGGCTAAAAAAATTAAAGTAAAAAAAAACTAAATCAGTTTTACCGAACTCAAATTCTACGTTCATTAAACCCCTTGCTACCCGTCGTTGGTCGTTGTCTCATCGTCATCCATTCTATATCATCATTGTTGGTTTCAGTTATCGATCTTTTTTTTTTTCCGATTCTCATCCTTTTTGTATATGTTTATATGTGTTCTATTAAATTATTATAAAATCAGAAAATCAAAAGAAAAAAAAAATATAAAAAGGAGATTGATGGTAGCACAATAGAGGCTTATAGTAGGGATGGGTTGTGAGTTGTGTGGCTTTAGCTTTAAAATAGAAAAGTTGGTTGGATTTTTTAAATTTTCTCAAGATAAAATATTTAAAGTTTTAATTAAAAATAAGGAAAGAATAAAAAATTTAATGGACTTTAATAATTTAGTTTTTAGACAATTTTTTTTAAAATAAATAAATCATTGGACATTCTAAAACCTGTTAGATAACTCTTTGGACTTTCTAAAACCTGTTAGATACATTCTTATGACCTGTACAACCGGTTAATGTGATAAAATAATGAAAAAAGTCTGAAAAAAAAACTAATGGACTTTCATATTTTGAATGATTAAGTTTTTAAACATTTTTTGAACAAAAAAAGTACTTACATTTATAAAATAAAATAAATATACCAAAAAAAGTACTTAGTTTACAAAAAAAGTACTTAGTTTACAAAAAAAATACTTACATCTAAAAAAGATTACTGATAAAGTTTATTTTAATTAAAAATAAATATATTCCGTTAGTGATTTTTCAAATAAAAAAAATAAAAAATAATTTGATTAAATTACTGACAAATTAACGATAAAATTTAACTAAATACATAATTAATTAAAATGCGTCGCTAACCCGTCGGTGAAATAATATCACCGACAAGATTCAATCACGATATTTCACACTTATTAACATGTTACTGTGTTAGAACGTTTGACGGTAGTCAAGTTAGCCATCAATTAGAAATAAGCAATACATGCATATGTATCAATGAATATTAGCGACAAATTTTAAATAATTATCTATTTAGTGAAATTTTGTCGTCAATCCATCAGTAATTTAATCAAATTATTTTCTATTTTTTTAAATTTGAAAAATCACCAATAGAATATATTTTATTTTTAATTAAAATAAATTTCATCAATAATTTTTTTTAAATTCTTTTATTTTTTTAATCCGAGAAA
>NC_037528.1:30410520-30419929 GCF_001531365.2 Cynara cardunculus var. scolymus | reverse complement strand
TAATCAGTAATCCTTTTTAAATCTTTTTTTATTTTCTTTTATTAAAAAATGACTGACAAAATATTTTTTATTTTTAATTAAAATATATTTCATCAATAATCTTTTTTAAATGTAAATATTTTTTGGTACATTTGTTTCATTTTATAGATGTAAATCTTTTTTTGGTTCAAACAATGTTTAGAGACTTATTTGTTCAAATATGAAAGTCCATTAGCTTTTTTTTCATTATTTTATCATATTAACCAGTTTTATAGGTCATAAGGATGTATCTAAGAGGTTTTAGAAAGTCTAAAAAGTTATTTAACAGGTTTTGAAATGTCTAAATATTTATTTATTTTAAAAAATTATTTAAAAACTTAATCATTTTAAACACTAAAATCTATTGAGGTTTTTATATAATTTTCTCTTGAAAATAAGTTTAAAAGCAAGGATGGTGTAAGAAAGAGGGCATGGGATGGCTTGTGGCTTGTAGCAGCTACGGAAGGACACCATCTTTTTAAAAGGTAAATTACTGGCTTTAATAATATATTAAATATTTTAGTAAACTTTTATTTGGCATTACATGGTTTAAAAACAATTAATTAATCATTTTATTATATGTATATTAATTAGCTTCAGTAAATTAGTTAAATCTATGCTTTTATATCTTATTATATCAACACATTAATCTCATATTTATTTATAAATTATTAAATTTTCAACCAAGTAAAATAAAACATGCATAGAGGGTGTTTGAGATTGCTTATAAAAACAACTTATTGATTTATTTCGGTATAACACTGGTAATAAACAATTTTGAATGTTTGGATAAACAGCTTATTCTGGTGCCAAACTGGTAATAAAGAGTTTTTGAAGAAGTTAAACCATTCTAACTTATAATAAATTGATAAAAACTTTTTTAGAAAAACATAAATTATTTAAAAAAAACAATCTCAAACACCCTCTAAATAAAGTTCATCAAAGGGTGCTAGTGTGCTTTCAACATAAACTATTTTTGACCTATCAAAAAATATTTTAACATATCGATAGATCACTTATTGCTATATTATGACAATTTTAACTAACACATAGCTTACAGATTTCCCAAACAAAAGAAAGGTATTCGACATTGGTGTCTTTTGATCATTTTGACGAGAGTTTTTTAATAATATATTTTGTTATAAAATATATTTTGTTATAAAATATATTTATGTTTATTATATATAGAAATTCATTAAATTAGTTTAATTGATCAAAATATATTAAGGTTTAAAACGAAAATTACATTAAAAGAGAAGGTAAAATGAATATTTAAAAGGATGAACTAAAAATTAATCTAACGTAATAACCGATTCAAGAAGTCTAACCTTTTCACCAAAGACCTTTTTAATCCAATGCATAAAAACCTTTTGAAAAGGCTTTTATCTATACTATCTTATAAACCAGATTTGATAAAAGTCTTAAAAACAACATTAGATGCATAAGGTACTACTTTATGAATAAAGTCTTAAAGTCTTAATTACAACATTTCAAATACAAAGTACAAGTCAAGAAGTCAGATAGAAGATAAAGTGTTCAAGCTATGATTCCCGCCTCTTCCTCTTTCCGAGCCACTTCTTAGATAGGCTTGATTCTCAACCCTTTCTCAATCTTATATGAATTTGAAATTTTCACCTTTCATCCATTCCCCTTACTTACCAGTGAAGTCTCTGTGTGAATCTTCTCTTCAAACCGATTTGCATCAGGTAATGAATCTTAGGGATTATTTTTGTTCTTGAGATTTTCAGATGTGGCTTTTCCAGCTCTCACTATTCATTTCACATTCTTGATTTAGGGTTTATTCATTAAAAGGTTTGATTATCGATTTTGTGTACTTTTGAAGTTTGATTTTGTATACTTCTTCTATTAAGAGGGTCAATCCTCGATTGTATTAATTGGCTTTGAAGTTTGAAGACGAATATGTTTAGATTAAGATTATTTTGTTCCTGACTTTTCGTTTGAACCTGATATGCCTTCCTGGTTTCAGATTTCTATGTATACCCTGTTCAATCTTCGTCTCGAGTCTCTCTCCGCTTCAAATTTTGTTTCTTATGCTCCTATTTTCCCTGAGATCAAGAAGCATTTTCCAAAACCCATTTTCACTTTCTTTTTGATTTTGTGAATATATTTTCTGGTTTATGTAAGATTGTATATGTTTCTTTTTGTATTGACAGGTTTTGGATTCTTTCTATCTACAACTCGAAGTTGACAACAACAAACCATTTTCAGATGTGCCTTTTCCAACTTTGCATAAGGTTTTGGCTTTTTCAACTTATCTACTTTTTGATTATGTTATCTCACCATTGTATTGATTTTTACGGTGTTCATTTCTAGCCACCCCAACTGAATTATGACAAAAAAATTGTTGTTTATCATCATCCACTATCTACTTTTACAATACAAAATATGAAATGTTACTCTTGCAATTTAACAAGAGTTTGTTATATTGGATGGGTAATAGATACCAGATGATCATATACTATAGGTGTTTAAGTGTCTCCGTATAAACAAGCATCTAATGAAATATCCTATTGAAATATTTCAAAACAAAGAACTTACTTTTATGTGAGATCCAAGGATCTGTTCTTCCATTAACGTTTGTTTGAAACTTCATTTGTTTAACTTCCCTGTTTGTTTATCCTGGTAAGCTTCGAGGCAAAATACCCCACATAAAGCCTTATTATTGCTTCGATTTTTGGACTAATAGGTGCAATTAATTTGAAATTTAGTGGGCTGCAATTCTTTTGTTTTCTGGCAAAACACCCAACACGATGATGATGAATGCTCTGTGTACATAAATTGTGATAACCGGATCCTGGTTATCATCTAAGGTAATCAATACATGATTATTATGTGTTATATGATTATGTGTTAGCATGATAAATTGATATATTTGATCATGTTAGTGTGAGAAACTATATACATAATGTGAAAAGCATATAATTTAAAATATGTGTGTATGTATGCATAATTATGCATGTATATGAGTGAATGTATGCATGGAATGAAAATCATGCATAAGGATATTGTAAAAGTTGTATGCATGCATGTGAAGATGTATGCACATGGTTAGCCGCCTTCCTGTTTGGGAAGGGTATAAAAGAGGGTTTGGTCTTCATTTTCTTCTTCTTGCTATTTTAAGAAAATTGAGCGATTTAGAAGTGAAGTGGACCGGATTATTTTGTTCGGAATCAAGTAGAAGGATTCAAACTTTTTCTTGCTTTTGCTAAAAATCAAGGTGAGTGGTTAAATGCTTTCAAAAATACTTTGAATTGTCTATAGAATTGAGTTTCAAAAGTCTATCGAACATAGTTATAAACCGGGTAAAGTGATGTCCGGTTTATCACTATATCGCTCATAGGGTTGTGAGATTTAGAGTTGGTTAGGATTTGATATAAGTATAAATCGCTTGGTAAGTTATTCGAATTGATAAACCGGACAAAGAGTTGACCGGATTGGATATAAACTGATCATAGTGTCGTCTGGTGTAGCCTTAACCGAACAAAGAGTCAAACGATTTAAGTGTTAGTAGGATTTTGAGAAATATAAATCGATTAATGATATTGAACGGAGATGTAGGAATACGACCAAGAGGTGTCCAGATTAGTAAATCGGACAATACCTCGAGTGTGTTGTCCGAATAAGTAAATCGGTCAAGTTAAATAAGTGTTGTCCGGATTAGTAAACCGGCCAAGGCTTGACCGGAGATGATGTCCGGCCAAGTCTAGGTTGACTGGATTTGTTTGTTGACTTGTGCATGGTTTGCATAATTCTCATTTTAATAATCTTTTAATTAAGAATGGAAAATTTTGATAAAGAATGATTTTGAACTGATAATATTCCATTAGAACACTTATGGCCGCGGTCTATTCTAATTGGAATTGTTTTATGAAAAATGTTTTGATGAGGAATTAAGGGTGACATATCAAGGAGATGTGTACCAGGTGATAAAGGTGACATATCAAGGAGAGGTGTACCATGTGATAAGAGTGACATATCAAGGAGAGGTGTACCATGGGATAAGGGTGACATATCAAGGAGAGGTGTACCTTTGGATATAAGAGTGGCATTTGTAAATGTGTTATGTGATATAACTCTTACTATTATATCCTTTAAGATTACCATGGTTTGGAATTTTATTTCTTTGTGATTTAAAGGTTTAGGATCAGGGTTCTTATTGGAAATAATAGTCTGGATGTTATTGAGGAGAAAATAACAGGTTTGGTCTGAAACTTTGAATAAACTTTGTTTAAATGAAAAGGTTTAAAAGTGGCATTAAATGAAACCTGGTTGGTTCAAATCTATAAAGGTTTAGAGTATGTTATTTGAGTAACTGGATGCTTGGCTTGAAAAATGGAAATGTACCGACAATATGTTCTTATTTGTTCATATATTTGTTATATATATGAAAAGTTATGTGGTATAAAGTTTTGGTGATATTCACCGTGCAATAACATAAAAAAGGGTAACTCACTAGACCTTTCGATCTAACCCTCGTTTTGTGATTTTAAATATGTATTGCTGGAGGTGCAAATGGTAAGGGAAAGGGGAAGATGTGATAATTCCCTATGTGCATATTTTCTGGAAAATTTAGCTATGCTATGTATAATTTTGTTAGAAGAATGTGGAATAGTACAAGAATTGCATTTTGAATTTTTGGACCATGTATTTTGTACTGGTAGATTCTTGTACTAAGGGACCTATGTGGTGTATAAATACGTATTTCTTATGTATGAAGTATGTGTTACATGCAATGTGTGGAATGAGGTGTTACAGAAAGTGGTATCAGAGCCTGAGTTTAAGCGATTTAGGTATTTAACAACATGATACCTAGACTTGAACTATTTCATTGCATGTTAAGGGTCCCGGACATAGTTAGCACCATTGGAAATAAATATGATGAGTTGAAAGAACAATGTGTAAGGTAAATTTTGATTACATCTGGCCAGTGTAATTATAAATTTACAGGTACATATCTGAACTTAAATACTTCATTATATTTGGGAATGTGAATATGTGATTATTAACACTAAAATCTGCAGATGTCTAGTCGAACACAGAGATCTGAAAGAATAGCCCGTCCAAAGTCTAAGGAAAGAGAAGAATCACATGCTAATATCCTAACAAGTACATCTAGAAATAGAGGTCGGGGAGGATCTAGAAGACGAGGCGGAGGGAGAAATCAGTCATAGGGAAGGGATCGGGTTGAGATACGTTCTGAGCATGAAGAATCCCATTCTAGGAATGTTCAGGAAAGATCAGCGCCACATCCAGAATATATAACCAGAGATATGTTGGTAGAGGAAATGGGAAAGTTACAGGAAACTTTAACATCTATTATGGGAATACCAGCTAGAGTGGAAACGGATAGAGTGGAAGTACATCCCTCTATTCCGGTTACTCATAACAAGGAAGGAGACATTAAGATGTTCTTGGCATGCAAACCACCAACTTTCTCTGGAGAGAGGGATCCAGTAAAAGCCATGTGATGGATCAAGGAGATTGAATCTGTGTTCAACACCATCCGATGCCTATAATATGATAAAGTCCGATTTGCTGTATTAGTGTTAAAATCAAATGCTTTGTTTTGGTGGGAAGTTGAATCATTGGCCAGAACAGATGTCTTACAGACATTATCCTGGACAAAATTTGTAAATCGATTAAAGGATCAGTTCTGCCCTAAGACAACTGTATGACAAATGGAAGAAGATTTTCTGAAGTTGGAACAGGCAAACGGAACGGTTCAAGAATATATTGAGAAATTCATTGAATACTCTCGATTTGCTGAGCATTATATTTCATCGGAATCCAGGAAGATGGAAAAATATATTTGGGGATTGAAACCTTCAATCCATGAATTTGTAATTGCTATGAATCCCAATACCTTTTCACTAACTGTGGATGCGACCGAAGTAACAGAACGAAATAAGAATCGATAATCAGAGGGTAAAGTTGAGGAGAAAAGAAGATGGGAAGGGCCTTCATCAAACTTTCGAGGGCCAAAAGCAGTAAGATATGATAATAGAGCTGAACAAAAGGTTGGTGAGAAAGTCTGTACACAATGCCGACAGGTTCATCAAGGTGAATGTAAGATGGACCCAAGGAAATGTTATAAGTGTGGCGAAGCGGGTCATTTGTCAAGGAGTTGTCCAGCCAACAGAAGGTGTTTCAATTGCACTTCCCCGGATCACATACGACCAAACTATCCGTTGTTGAGAACTCCACAATTGACAATGGGAAGTAATGTGTCGGGTACTCGGGGAAGACCTACTGCATCTAGAGGAGGGCAAGGAGGGGCACGGGGACAGTCCTTCCAAATGACGAAGAATGAGGCAGAGGCAGAGGCATCGCCTGATGTAGTAACATGTACCTTCCTTCTGAATTCTATACATGCTAAGGTGTTGTTTGATTCCGGTGCAAACTTTTCATTTGTATCACCATCATTTGCTCAAATTGCATGTTTGAATTCTGTGTTACTTGATGACGAATTAGTAGTTGATACTGGTAATAGTCAGGAATCTGTTACTAGTGTATTCAATAACTGCATTATTGTTATTGAGGGGTGTGAGCTACCGATTCGATTATTTCCTATGCCGATGAAGGCATTTGATGTAGTGGTGGGTATGGATTGGTTAGCAGAGCATCAGACCAGTATTGTTTGCAATAAGAAAATAATCAGAATCACTTTGCCAGACCAAGGAACAGTTGTTATTTATGGTGATCGTCAGAATCATCATACTAATCTCTTGATTGTGCTGAAAGCTCATAAGTGTATCCGAAAGAAATGCCAAGGGTGTTTGGTATATGTGATTGATTTGAAAAAAAAGGGAAAGCAATAATTAATTCCTATTGTTAATGAATACCCAGAAGTCTTTCCAGAAGATTTGTCTGGGTTACCGCCAGACCAAGTTATCGAATTCCGAATTGATCTCATACCAGGAGCATCACCTGTAGCGAAGGCGCCACACCGATTGGCTCCATCAAAACTGAAGGAATTAGTTGTTCAGTTGAAGGATTTAACTGATAAAGGATTCATTCGACCCAGTACTTCACCTTGAGGAGCTCTGGTTTTATTTTTTAAGAAGAAGGATGGATCTATGCGAATGTGTATAGACTATCGTGAATTGAACAAACTAACAATTAAGAACAAGTATCCTTTACCAAGGATCGATGAATTGTTTTATCAGTTGGCGGGGGCAAGTTATTTCTCTAAAATTGACTTAAGGTCGGGGTATCATCAGTTAAAGGTTAGGGAAGAGGACATTGCTACAACAGCTTTCCGAACTAGGTACGGACATCACAAATTCTTAGTTATGCCATTCGGCTTAACTAATGCGCCCGCAATCTTTATGGATTTGATGAATAGGGTATGTAAGAAATATCTTGATAAATTTGTTATTGTATTTATCGATGATATTCTTATATACTCTAAAACTGAAGAGGAACACGCAGAACATCTTCGCCTGATACTGGAATTGCTGAAAAGAGAAAAGTTGTATGCAAAGTTATCCAAGCGTGAATTCTGGTTAAGAGAAGTTCAGTTTTTGGGTCATGTTATATCAGAAGCAGGGGTGAAGGTAGATTAGCTAAAATAAAAGCAGTTGAAAAGTGGGAAGCCCCGAAAACTCCTTCTGAAGTCCGAAGCTTTTTGGGATTGGCAGGATATTATCGTAAGTTTATTCAGGACTTTTCTATGATAGCCGTGCCATTGACCAAATTGACTCGGAAGAACGTCAAATTTCAGTGGGAGGAAGAACAACAAAAAGCTTTCCAACTATTAAAAGATCATCTCTGCAGTGCACCGGTGTTGATCCTACCCAATGTATCAAAAAATTTTGTAGTATATAGTGATGCTTCAAAACTGGGATTGGGATATGTTTTGATGCAGAGAGGAAATGTGATTTCTTATGCGTCAAGGCAATTGAAGGATCATGAGAAGCAATATCGAACTCATGATTTGGAATTAGCTACGATAGTGTTTGCTTTAAAAATCTGGAGGCATTATCTTCTAGGGACAAAGTGTCAAATTTATACTGATCATAAAAGTCTGCAACATCTGTTCAACTAGAAAGAATTAAATACGCGACAGCGTCGGTGGATTGAACTTGTTAATGATTATGATTGTGAAATTTTCCACCACCTAGGAAAAGCCAATGTGGTAACTGACGCATTGAGTAGAAAAGAAAGGAGTGTGACTATTAAAGCTGTGGCAATGAGAATAAATTTAGTCCCTGATATCCATAAAGAAATTCTGAGATGTCAAAAAGAAGCTATGAAAGAAGATCTTGTCAAATCAGAAAGATTGGGTAAGATGATTTCGACTCTAGAACCGAACAATGAAGAAATTATGTGCTTTCAAGGGGGAATTTGGGTACCATATTTTGGGGATATCCGGAGTACTATACTAAATGAAAGCCATAAGTCCCGATACTCTATTCATCCAGGTACTGTAACAACCCACAATTTCCACCATACAGATAATCCACATGATATTACTCATAACACAAAATGTAACATCGTTTACAAAATACAGATTAACAAAAACTTTCTTTGATACATTTATGAGTAACTAAAAGTCATCAATTCTAAACTTTTCCCTTGCCTCTATCCTACGAAGTATGATGACCTGCAAAACAGGTTAGTCCAACAACTGAGCGTTAGACCCAAAAGGTCTAGTGAGTGTATATAACTCATACCAACAACATACTTTCTAAACTAGCAGTTTAAAAATCAAACATGTATATCACAAACATTTTATCTATATCTATCATATATTTTTTCATCTCTCTCGCGGTTATACCGCCATTTCATCTCTCTCGCGGATACTCCGCCATTTCATCTCTCTCGCGGTTACACCGCCATTTCATCTCTCTCGCGGTTACACCGTCATTTCATCTCTCTTGAGAAATTTTATCAAAAGCTTCAACACATTAGCCGGATTTGAAGTCTGGTCAACCTTGTCCGAATATGAAATCTGGACAATTACTTAGAGTAGAAAAAGATAAATCGGACATGGCTTGAGCGGTTTAGCTCTTAATCCGTTTAACACTTGAGCGGTTTAAGAAAATATCCTGACAAGACTTGGGCGGTTTAAGAATAAACCGGTCAACACTTGGGCGGTTTAAGAAGATATCCAGACAACACTTGGGCGGCTTAAGAATAAACCGGTCAACACTTGGGCGGTTTAAGAAAAATATCCAGTCAACTCTTGAGCGGTTTAGATGAAATCCGAATAATATATGAAACATAATAAACCGTTTCAAACAATTACAATTGTTATACCACAATTAATACATCAAAGCATAAAACACTCACCTTATAAAAATGATCGGATTAAGTTTATTATTTATCTTTAGCCTTTTCTCTCAATATGCAGAAAAATTCTCAAAAA
>NC_037528.1:30403769-30410415 GCF_001531365.2 Cynara cardunculus var. scolymus | reverse complement strand
ATATATATATATATATATATATATAAAATCCAAAAATCTTAACTCATAACTCAAAACCTGAATATTACAACATTCATTCCTTAAAAGAATTCCGTCCCGGAATTCTATTTAAGCAAAAAGATAGGGATACTTCATCCGTATCTCTGATTCTAATTCTCAAGTGGCGTCTGGTCCCTTATGATAACGCCACTGAAACTTTACAAATCCAATCTCTTTTTTTCGTAGTTTCTTCATCTTGTAGTCAGTAATTTGTTCAGGGGTTTTTTCAAGGCATAACTTTTCATCCACCTTTATTTCAGGTAGTGGCACTGCCACATCTGGATTTATTAGACACTTCCTTAAATTCAACACATGAAATGTGTCATGGATTCCACTTAGCTCTAAAGGAAGTTCTAACTTATAAGCCACTTCCCCAACTCTTCCAATAATAGGGAATGGTCCAACATATCTTAGACTTAACTTCCCTCTTTTTCCAAAACGTACCATTCCTTTCCAAGGTGATACTTTTAACATCACTTAATCACCCACTTGAAACTCAATCGGCTTCCGACGTTTATCTGCATAACTTCTTTGTCTATCTTGTGCCGCTTTCATTCGTTCCCGTATTACTCCAATTTTATCTGCAGTTTGCTGAACTAACTCAGGCCCAGCCAACTGTTTTTCACCTATTTCATTCCAACACAATGTAGTTCGACATTTTCGCCCATACAGAACCTCGAAAGGTGCTGCCTGAATACTTGAATGGTAACTATTGTTGTATGCAAATTCCACCAGAGCCAAATGACTAACCCATGACCCTCCAAAATCAATGACACATGCTCTTAGCATTTCTTCTAAAGTTTGGGTAGTTCGTTCACTTTGTCCATCAGTCTGAGGGTGATAAGTTGTACTTAACTTAATCTGGGAACCCATTTCTCTTTGGAAACTCTTCCAAAACATGGAAGTGAACCGACTATCTCTATCAGAAATAATTGACAGAAGAACATCATGTCGTGTCACTACCTCATCAATGTATAGTTTTGCCAATCTCTCCATTGAATATGACTCTTTCATAGGTAAGAAATGAGCAGATTTGGATAACTGATCTACTATCACCCATATAGCATCATAACTTTTTGATGTTTTCGGCAATTTGGTTATGAAATCCATAGTGATGTGATCTCACTTCCACACTGGAACTTCTAAAGATTGCAACCTACCGTAAGGGCGTTGGTGTTCAATTTTTATTTGAAGACATGTTAAGCATTGCTCAACATGCTTAGCTATATTCTTCTTCATACCTGGCCACCAGTAGTGTTGCTTCAAATTCCGATACATTTTATTTGTACCTGGATGAATTGCAAAACATGACTTATGAGCCTCACCCAAAATACGTTTTCTGAGATCACCATAGCATGGTACCCAAATTCTATTCTGGAATTTCCAGAATTCTCTCATTATTTTCCCACCAAAAGGAAGTCTCACTCTAGTGATGTCTTGCATTGTTCTATCGAGTGCCTCTACTGCCTGCCTCTTTGCCATTGATGCTTCATCCCAGATGATTATTTTTGCGACTCGAAGTAGTTGAGCACTTTCGCTTTGTTTTTTTATATTGCACATCGAATTATTATTAAAAGTAAGAGGAATCTTGAATTGAGAGTGAGCTGTTCTCCTCCCTGGCATGTTATTAGCGGCAGCGCCGGATGAAGCGGTTGCGAGAGCAATAAGTCCACGGGAACGAACATTAGCTAGCAAAGCTCTATACAAAAATGTTTTTCCAGTTCCACCCAGTCCATCTACAAAAAACACAGCTGGACAATCATTATCTACATGCCTCATGATCTCATCAAATGCATGTTTCTGGTCGGAATTTAGAGAGTTTCGAGCATTTAAGTCTTCGTCTTGCGCAATTATGGAGTACTCCTCTTGTACCTCACAAAATCCTCGTGATTCTAAATTGACAGCTGCATTTAAACTTGGCAGATCAAAATCATCAAGGTTTTTACCCATAGATTGCAAAAAGACTGCGATGTCTGTAAGAACCATATTTCGGACTCCCTCAACATTTTCATAGTCTCGTCTATAATATTCAGAGAGTGAATCATAATGTTCATCCCATAACTTGCGAACATCTCCCGACTAACAATAAATCAAGATCGTCGCGAATAATCGTGTAAGAGCATTGGGAAACTAAAATAAGGAGGCATCAGCAAGACAATGCGATAAATTATCGTCGGTCTCTATTAAACCTCTCTCAAGTGCTGCTTTACGAAATGTTGGATGTATTACGCCATTAACTGTGTAAAGATCTTCAAAGCACGTGGGCCCACTAATATGAGACAGAAGTAGGCGTAGATAATATAGTTCTCCTTCGGCAGGATTAGCGTGAACCAGTCGTCCTCTCATTGATCCTTGTTTTCGAGGATTCCATTTACGTGAACTGGCATTCCATGTGTAATGTTTTGGAAAATCTTTGTATAAATATTGTCTCGCACTCATATCTGTTCTATTCCTCTCAAAAAATGCGGTCAACATTAAGCTCTTGTCTCTCTCTCTCTATCAACGATATCTGTCATTATATCATTCTCTCTGAACCTAACCAGATGCTTATTAGGAAGATGGACCTGCAAAGCCATCACACAAGGGTGGATTTGAGAAAGTGAAAAGCTAAAAATCCTCCATATTGCCTCAGGTGGCGAAACATATCGTGCATCTTGAAATCTCTTTATCTCGTTGACAATGACCTCTTCTCTATCAGGATCAACATGAATAACCTGTTTGTCATGACCCTTGTAAACATACTTGAACACATATTTCACAGATATTATACTTGAGCAAACCTCAACATTGATGTGACAGAAGAACATCATTAGCAACTTTGGATTATATGGGACCACTCATCTATTATCAAGGATATTTCCCTGGACGTTCACCTTTATTCCATTGTCTCTCTTCCGATACATCGGATATGAGTTATCTGTCTGCACCGTCTTGTCGTTGAATTGTTGAGGATTTCTAAAACGAAATTTTCTCGGCTCACCTTCCATACAAGGGCTAGACGGTCGTAAATGGCCACAAGGACCATGCATCATATGCTTTATCACCAGCTCGTGCATTTCAGGATACTTTGTCGGGTCCGGGATTTCAGCACAAACTATCTTGTCGTAATGGTCTGGGTTTGTAATCTTGTGTTCCGATTTCATTATCATGAGGATATGTGCATGTGGCAAACCACGTTTTTGAAACTCGATGACATAAAYATATGCCCCAACCTCGCCGAGAATGTGCTTCTTGAAGAGTTGATTTTTAAGATCCTCTAATTTGGCACAGAAAACTCTTGCAACAAGGTCCGACCTATCTTGCGCGGTTTGACCAGGCAATAACTCTTTAAGGATTTCAGGCCACTTTGGATTACACGTCATGGTAAGGAATATATCGGCTTCCCGTCATCTTGAACTAAAGTCATAACATCCATAAATCTTCTTCGCATATCACGTGGGCCTCCGATAAAACTTGCAGGAAGCACAACCCGTTGTCCAATTCTACTTGGTTGAACSTCACCGGCATTGACGCAATCCACAACACCTTGGTATAAGTCTGATCTTATCTTCGTTTGATTCCTTTCAATAAAAGAAAACGTGTAGTCTCTATCTTGATGTACATATCTACCACGAACTGTTGAAATAATCTCCCGCCTAATAGAATAACGTTATTACTCGACCGAATCTGGAACTTGTAACAATAATAATCTCGCATTGTTACAGTTTTCCTACCCCTTCCTGAGCTAACCTCTGCATAGTATCGAATTTGAATCATATAGATCCTCTAAATGAGTGAATAAGGTAATAAATATATGTGACAATGTTCATACCTTCATGATCTTCGTCGAAGATTTCGTTGTCATTAACAATTTCATCGATGCACACTCCATGTCCGGGTATTCTACCATGCCATCCAGACTCACCGTTGGGAAAAAACAAAGGATAAGACAAAGGATCATAGCAACCATAGTGATGTTCAAATTTTCTACTGTAGTCAGACCTCCCATACACAACAATACTTCTTTTGTATGTCATGATGTTGTCATTGCCTTCCACCCAAATACCAGCAACCTGTAGAATATTAGAATTTGCTTCAATACCATGCATATGATACATTTTATTGTAAATGAGATAAAATAAGTACTTGTATTTCAACCTCATATGTGGTCGGTCGGTTGTACACCCTCTAGTCAAGTTCCACAGAAGCATTCAAAGTGACTCTATAATTGTCGAGTGGTCCTAGCTCGGTAAGGCTTCGAAATGTTCTCACGTATGGGTTTATAGAAAGAACACGAGTCAACATTTCAATGACGTTTCTATCAAGATTTGGCCATTGTAGTTTATGCTGCAGCTCAGATTCGGCATCATAAAAATAAAGTTGTAAGTACCGAGGTGGTCCATCCCTAGGAACTAAATGATCGATTCTATGATATATTCCCCCTTGAGCACGAAAAGTATATACTCCAGATGTCATATTGCTCACTGTACTATCCAAAGTTACCCCCATTGACGTGAAGAAAAAGTTTGTGTTGTATGCACGAATATTGTGCCTAAACATTTCGCCTAACTCTGATTGCATTATAAATAAATTGTATAGTTCTTCTAGAATGGGTGAGTATGCCAACTTTGTCTTCCCACTCATGCAACAAAAGAAAGGGAATTCAAATTCGAACCACTTTGCTCCACAATGTTCACATGCATTTTGTTCCTTCAGCACACGATGTTGTTTAGGGACACCATCATAAACAAAATTGTATGGATCCTCCTGTTGGATCTCACCATTTTTATTATTTTCCTTGTTTCGTTGATAATAGTTTTGGTTAGTAATTCTTCTCTTTTGAGCAGATGTTTGTGCATTGACATGAGTTGTTTCACCAGGCGCTATTTAAGAAATTTGAATATGAAAAGTGAAGATTATCATAAAATTATCACTTCGTATCGAATTAAAAAACATAGAGTTCAAAATAAATACTAACTTGTCGATTCTTGATTCACGACTTCGTCAAAAAGAGGTAGCAGTATTCCACGGTCATTTTGAACGCCTAAGAAAGAAAACTTCATCTCAATGAGCCTCTAGTTTTGGGCAAAGTTGCAAAGATTCTAAAATAATAATAAATGTATGGTTTTTACCGTTGACATTTTCATATCTCAACACTGAACATGCCTGGCTTGTTCCTTCACTATTAGCAACATTTTCCTTTTTTCATTGATAATAGTTTCGATTAATAATTTTTCTCCTTTGAGAAAAAGTTAACGCACTGACAGGAGTTGTTTCATTGATATTCACTTGCGTTGTCT
The DNA here is from genome assembly GCF_001531365.2 of Cynara cardunculus var. scolymus. Lineage (NCBI taxonomy): Eukaryota > Viridiplantae > Streptophyta > Magnoliopsida > Asterales > Asteraceae > Cynara > Cynara cardunculus. Next base: position 30,405,097 of record NC_037528.1, on the reverse strand, counting down.
CTAGTAGGGCGATATTTATCATGTGTGTCATAGATTGACCACTTTCTTCCCCTAGCGCTATGTAAGATATTTGGATACGACAAATAAATATTATTATTATAAAGAACTACGAAAGTYGAGTTCAAAAAGATCRAGTTCGAAAAGAAATACTAACCCATCGATTCTTGATTAACAACTTCGTCAAAAAGAGGTAGCAATCTTCCACGCTTATTTATAATGCCTACGAAAGAAAAAACATGTAAATAAGTCTAAAGTTTATATGAAAACAAAAGTTTCTAAAATGTGTATAATCGGGAGGTATGTACYGTTGACGTTTTCCTTGCTTCGTTGATAATAGTTTCGATTAATAATTCTTCTCCTTTGTGCAAAAGTTAGTGTACTGGCAGGAGTTGTTTCATTGATATTCTCTTGTGTTATCTCAATTCGAGAAATATCTCTCATGTTTGACATTAATTGACTACTTCCTTCACCAAACGCAATTTTTCTTTTTTTCTTCATCTCTTTTTGTTCTGCATAATAAAGTCTATTGTATTAAATTTTATTTTTAAATATTTAAATATATATAGAGTAAGTACATCAAATTAAAATGATTTCTTATTATATATTTCACATACCTTTTGCGGTTCCTTCATCGACAATCCTCATTATGCACCTTAACTACATAGAATAAATAAATATTGTTGCGCATCACTTATTTAGAAAACATTCAAAAAACATTCACCGAAACCAAATCAATGTTGAAAAATCATTCAACCAATATAAAATAATATAAAAGTTACACATGATTTTATTTCCACAAGAATCACAAAAAACATTCACTGAAAACATTAGAAATTCATGATCAAAATATTCAAAACAATCACTGAATACAAATCAAWGTTCAAAATATCACTCAACCAATACAAAATAACATAAAAGTTGCACATGTTTTTATCTCCAAAACAATCACACAAAACACTCAACCCTAACCAACTTGGTGACAAATTTTTAACTCAGCATAAATTTTATGTTGTGGGCTTCCGGCATATCTGGATCGATCACAATTTTGGTTAACGCCGTAGAACTCAATATATTCACTGAAAATATTAGAAAATATAAATTTAGTAAAGTTAATATAATATTTAAAAAAGAATGAAAACATAAATTATTAAATAATATATAACATACTTGAATTTAAATGAATAAGTTTAACCCGAGATGCATAAAATATAGAATTATTTTTTATRGCTCGAGCAATCTGCACAATACGTGTATGCTGAGTATCGTACAACCGCAACTTTATGATGTGCCCCCTATTAAAATAGTAAACTTAATAAAACAATTTAAAC
>NC_037528.1:30398514-30402149 GCF_001531365.2 Cynara cardunculus var. scolymus | reverse complement strand
CCTAAAAGTAAGCTAATGTGAAACCTTTAAACCATCAGGTCAATGCAAGCATTCTTACCAACCAAAAAACTTAATTTTATATCAAATGATCTAATGTGGGCAAATGAGATGATACTTTCTTGGTTTTAGTCTTTTTTTTCCTTGGGTTAGAGGAGAGGTAGGAATGTAACAAAACCATACATTTTGCCACATACCAACCACATGAAAAAGCATGGGATAGAACTATTGGTAACAAATATCATCATTGCGTGCCATGATATTTTAAGGGTATAAACATCAATTCATGGTAACTAACAAACAAAATTGTAGAATTCAAAATCAAATAAATAGTCTACAAAAATATAAACCAATTGAATAATCTTTTTACTGTTAAGTCATTTTTGCTGTTCGTTAGTGTAACATCCCGTTCTAACAGGTTAGATAAATATTTAGTTGTTTGAAAGTTTGTGGTAGAATTGTTTTATAGTGTTAATCTAGGGGGGGGGGGTTATAATGTCCATCCCTTGATTTAGTATTAATATAAATAGGGGTTTAAAAAAAAATAAAGGCTTTGAAGAAGAAATCGGGAGAAGGAAGAAAATGGCGATGGAAGACATCTAGGGCTTCAACCTTGTTTCCTTTTCATCTAATCGACAAACTAAGGTAAGTTCTCTATGTTTTAATTTGATTTCTTGATATATTTGATGTTAAGGTTAGTATTAGATTCAATTTTTGGGTTTTTAGGGCTCAAAATCGAGTTTTAGTCGGCTGTCATGAGAGGACAGCCGTGTATATGTGTAATTTCTGTGGAATACCCGGTTTTATGATGTACATTAAGCCCCAATTGAGTCCAAATGTGTTATATCTTCACTTTGTTGCATTGAAACCTAAAATCCTTCAAGGATTGAAACAAAGTGGGTCTTATACATCTTGATAGTAGAAGTATTTTGTTGGGTAAGTTTACTTCATGTTTAGGATAGTTTTGAGTTCATCTAAGATGTTCAATCATGAATGGAAGTTGAGAAATTATTATCTTTGAGAATTTTTAAAAGTCAAAGTTTAGTGATGAACTTTAAGACATTGAAATCATCATGAAAATGTTAAGATGTTTGATATGGTTTGTTTGTTGGTATCATTAAAATGTTATTAGATGGAATGAAGAAGAAAGTTTCCACTCAAGCTTGTTTTTTATGCTAGATTAAAGGTTATGTTCAAAACAGTTGACTTTTTTCCAAAAAGTCAAACTGTTTTGCTTAATTTTAACATTGAGTCGTTTTATGCGAAATTAAGGATTGAAATTCTATGGATATAGTTATGATAAGCATATAAAGATGTTACAATGATCCTTTCAATGTTTCTTATGGGTTTTGATGGATTTTCAAAGTTAAAAGTTTTTTTGAGTTCGGTTTGATCATTATGTGAAAGCCTGTGCATTAGTTAGGTTGTAAGTGCAACAATGAATGTGTGAACCTTCTAAACATATTTTAAAGTGTATGTTAAGCATGTTTTGAAGGTTAGAATGGGAGCCAAGAGCCTCGGGTGAAATATGAGCAAGTCATCGGACTAAGTTAGTTGGTGCTGAAAATTTGTTAAAATTGTATAAAATCACTCGTAACTCGGATTCAGACGTGTAATATCAATCTAAAACTGTTATGAAATTTTCTACAATCAATATGTTTTGATCATGAGGTAGTTAGGGCTCTAAATAGGTCAAAAAAATAGGTTTTTGCACAACTGTCCATTTTTGACTCAAATAAAAGTTTTGTTTCTTCTAAACCCATGTATGAAAAAGTTCAAAGTCCATTTTTGAGTGGTTCTTGTCGGTATGTATATTAAGATAAGTAAGTTGTCTAAATCTTTTGTTAGGATGTTTGTATTGATGTGAGAACCGTGCGTGTGGTTTGTTTAGGTAGCACGGTGGATAAGCAAGTTGGGCACCGGTGGGATCTCAACTAAATAGGCTAAGGTGAGTTTCAAGTAGATTTTAATGGGGTACACGTCAAACGTAATTACCTTTACATAATTTATTTTGTTGGACGTATTTTAGTGATTAAAGTAGAAAATGAATGATTTTAAATGATGTTATGAAATGAAGGTATTGATGTTTATACAAAGTGACTTTATACATATTAAGAATGCATTGTTTCTTTGATAAAGTATGTATGAAATACTTTGGTGACTTGGAAAGATGATACGTATTTTTGTAAAAAGATTAAATAAACATGTTTTGTATCCAAAGGAGGAAAATCTTACGTTGTATAATTGGGGCATTGTGATTTATATATTTACTCACTGACATGAGAATGGTAGATCCGGATCTGACGACTTAGGGTCACCCCCTTTGTTGCGTTTGTATTGGGGTCGCTCCCTTTACAGTAAATGGGTTGCTCCCATTGGTAATGTATTGGAGTACCGTGCATGGATATATGCGCCAGGTTCTCAGCTAATAGGTATAGTGTCAGGTGGACACATTGCGCAATGGTGATTAAACCGAAATTAGCCTAACAGATAAGTGGACTGTTGGGTAGTGCTCCTCCACTGATTCCGGTTGTTATGGGCCACCCCCATACTGTGTGGTATTCATAGAACTTTGTAAATATTGATTGAATGCTAACTTATAATGTTTTGGTTGGACTTAACATTTATTTGACACTTCACATCAAGCATATGTAAGTCATGCAATTTTTGTTTGATAGTATAAATTACTTGAAATATTGTATTGTGAAAACTCTTGAATTCACCAGGCATGTAGTCTGATTTGTTTTGTTTGTCGACGTGCGTCTCAGGAACTGGTTCAAGTGAATGTGCTAGCAACATTCTTGGTTATTATAAGGCTAGCAGGTAAGTTCATAAGATGATGCAATGCTTGGGACTTTTGGAAGCTTAATCTAGTTCGGGGAAATGTATTTTTTTGGAAGAATATGAAAGTTTTTACCTTGTAAATAGTCGCCTTTATTAAGACTAGTTAGTAATCATAGTTTTTGTATGGTCAGTTATTTTGCAATCATTACTTTTGCAAATGTTTACAGGTAAAAAAAAAAATGGCAAATCACGACTTTTCGAACGGGTCATGCCGAATTTTTGCCAGTTTAAAAAAAAAAAAAAAATCTAAGGATAGGGTGTTTCAGTTAGCTTCTTGAGACAAAATTATAACTCTTTAGGGTAACATTATACAGTCTCTATCCCTGATTTTCTTCCAGCAACATCATATCCTATATGTTCCTCCTTGTACACTCTAGAAGATCATCCCCAATAGTGTCAAGGAGACCAGCCTATTACAGAAGATTAACACTAAAATAACATTAAAAATCTGGATATTACCTCGTGGTTAACAGCTGTAGATTTAATCACGCCAGATTAATGAAAAAAAAAAGCATCTAGGTCTTACATCCTCGTTGAGCTATCAAAATTCCAGAGAGGTTTAGGAAAACCCAAAAAGGTACGTGTGCTAAGTGGTGTTGTAGCATACAGGTTATACAAAAAGGTACGTGTGCTTATATATACATAGAGAAAGGTTTAGGAAAACCCAAAAAAATGAAAAATTAACATCCTAATAACTAAGCAGTCAGTCAGATAATTCATGTTTTACCTAAGCAGGGAACGTAGATTCACCTTTACACTTCTTCTCCTCCCAAGCAGTTGGATCAATGTTAGAA
>NC_037528.1:30395303-30397625 GCF_001531365.2 Cynara cardunculus var. scolymus | reverse complement strand
TTAATTTTATATCAAATGATCTAATATGGGTAAATGAGATGATACTTTCTTGGTTTTAGTCTTTTTTTTTCCTTGGGTTAGAGGAGGGGTAGGAATGTAACAAAACCATACATTTTGCCACATACCAACCACATGAAAAAGCATGGGATAGAACTATTGGTAATGAATATCATCATTACGTGCCATGATATTTTAAGGGTATAAACATCAATTCATGGTAACTAACAAACAAAATCGTAGAATTCAAAATCAAATAAATAGTCTACAAAAATATAAACCAATTGAATAATCTTTTTACTGTTAAGTCATTTTTGGGTAGCCCTTTAGCTTCTATAGTTTTTAGCTGATGAGCAGTTGTAACTTTGATGAAAGGTTCAAAATTTGCTGGTGAATGCCTTTTTCCTAACACTTGTGGAATATTAATTTCAACAAATCAGGTGGTGAAGATACTTTCAGCTTTTGATCACTCAGTTGGTGGTATTAACCGTGCTGATGAAGAAGGTTAGGCACCACTGCATTCAGCAGCAAGCAGTGGAAACGTTGAGATAGTCAAGATTTTGCTAGACAGAGGTTGGCTGATTGTTTTTTAGTTGCACGTATACTAAATTTTTCGGCTCTAATGCTAACTCAGATAGATATTATATATACCTGTAGTAAAAATAGATGTATTTTGTTAAGTAAGTAGCTAGTTCAAAATGTTGGATTCCTTGAAAATTCGAGGTGATTGAACACATTAGTAATTTTGAGTTTAATCCAGTCCATTCCAATAAAATAAGATCAAAAAAACGCTTTCACTCATGTCCCATGGCCAATCTAATATAAGATGGGTAAATGTAATGCACCTACAATAGCTTCTTGAGACAAAATTATAACTCTTTAGGGTAACATTATACAGTCTCTATCCTTGATTTTCTTCCAGCAACATCATATCCTATATGTTCCTCCTTGTACACTCTAGAAGATCATCCCCAATAGTGTCAAGGAGACCAACCGATTAAAGAAGATTAACGCTAAAATAACATTAAAAATTTGGATATTACATCGTGGTTAACAGCTGTAGATTTAATCACGCCAAATTAATGAAAAGAAAAAAACATCTGGGTCTTACTTCCTCGTTGAGCTATCAAAATTCCAGCTGATGAAAATCTTTTCATTCGCCTCCGCCGCTTGAGATAGCCGCTCTTGTGTTAAATTTACTACTTTTGTGTTTGATTGCCATTACGTTTCTTCGTCTTTTATGAACACCAAAGTGTTTGATAAACTTTTCCAAWGAGAAAGAGTCAAATTACAAACTTTTGTGGTTTTTGGTTAGTCGTTGATTGGTCTTTAGGAAAAAAACTTRCCTTGTTTATGCATAACATTTCAAGGGCTTCTAATAAGTGGCGAATACAATGRTTCTTGCTGTTGCTTCCTATTCCTTTTTATTGAAACGTTTATTTCTTCTCAAGAGAAGCCTATGMGTGTCATGTTCGTTTATAAGAACTGTTGAAACATGATTAAAACATAATTCTGGGTATTRTGAGATGAGGGTGCTGTTACTGGCTTCATGGTTTGACAAATTATGCATTCCTTTGTGATGGTGGTTCATGAAAGGATTGTCATCTATAGAGAATGTTGTTGGTTAGCTTCATTTACTACTTACAGTTCTAGGCAGATGTTGGTTAATAGAGAATGTTACTTCTTTATGTCTTATTATTCTTAGTTTAGTTAATAGAAAATAAGAACTTACCGATTATCGTTGAAACCTTACAATTTTACATGGTATTACTGTATYAGGAATAGTGTAACTTTAGGATTTTATTAGGGTGTTCTTATGTTCTTGCTATTTGGTTCAATTTATAACCCTATGTGTTTGTTCATTTCTTCCCTGTGGATCTGCTTTCCTGGAACCGAAAGCAATTAAGCAAACTAATGTATAACTGAAATTTGACATCATCAGATGACCCTAACCTAACTCAAAATCCAAATTCTTTTAAGTGAGAACTCATGGGTTCATCAAAATATTTATTCATGTGATCCAAAAACAGAGATACCATATACATATGTAACTGCATTCTAAAGCACAAAATCTTTACTCCATTGCTTTCAAGAAATTTGACATCATCATGATCTATGTATTTCTAACATGACAGCCCTCAAGTAGCTGTATTATAGTGTTTTCCATGTCATACATGATGCGAGAAGCACTGAAGGAGCTTAGAGCCAAAGCTCAAAAGGGAGGTGTTAATGTCAAGTAAAGTGGGATGTAGTGAGATAAATACAATACATCTTCTTGTGTAAAATTTAAGATAAATCTAAACAAATCCATAATAGATCTAAGGA
>NC_037528.1:30373782-30395243 GCF_001531365.2 Cynara cardunculus var. scolymus | reverse complement strand
CGCAAATCCAAATTCTTTTAAGTGAGAACTCATGGGTTCATCAAAATATTTATCCATGTGATCCAAAAACAGAGATACCATATACATATGTAACTACATTCTGAAGCACAAAATCTCTACTCCATTGCTTTCAAGAAATTTGACATCATCAGATGACCTTAACCTAACTCAAAATCTAGTATGATATTAAAGAAAAATAATTACCTTTGAGAACCTCCAAAGAATCGCCCTGAATCGCTTGAGGTCAGTCCTGAATAGCTTGAATCGCTGCACACAAACTAACCAAATAAACCCTAACTTAACTAAATCAGATGACCCAACTCAAATCAAGTTAGAAAATACGCAATAAACTAAATCAGAAAGAAAAATAATTACCTTTGAGAACCTCCAAAGAGTCGCCCTGAATCGTTTGAGGTCAGTCTTGAATAGCTTGAATCGCTGCACACAAACTAACCAAATAAACCCTAACTTAACTAAATCAGATGACCCAACTCAAATCAAGTAAGAAAATACGCAATAAACTAAATTAGATGACCCTAATCTAACTCAAAATCAAGTAAGAAAATACGCAATAAACTAACTCACCTCCACAAAATCGGCTGAATCGTGTGGGATTTGAGAATCGTCTCCACAAAATCGGCTGAATCGTGTGGGATTTGAGAATCGCGTGACAGGAGCGTGAATCATGCTTCATCATTTATAAACACTGTAAGTCGCCTGAATCGTTTTCTTGAAGAATGAATCGTCATCTCTGAAATCGTGCGTGGGGAAAGCGCGATAGAGAGAGCGAGAAGAATGAATCGTCATCTCTGAAATCGTGCATGAATCGTCATATCTGAAATCACCAGCCGGATATGTATGCTTTAAGGGTAGTACTAATGCATAAAGAAGTTATACATTTTTAAGACTTTAAGACTTTCTGCATTAAAGAGTAGTACCTTGTGCATGATAAAGTGTTTTTAAGACTTTGGACAAATTTTCTTTATAAAGTAGTATATATATATATATATATATATATATATAGTCCAAAAATCTTAACTTATAACTCAAAACCTGAATATTACAAGTACCAATAAGATGTACAGGGATTTGAAACCTTTTTATTGGTGGCCCAGATTGAATAGGGACATAGCCAGATATGTGGAACAGTGTATAACGTGTCTACAGGTTAAGATTGAGCATCAGAAGCCGTATGGAAGTCTTTAATCTCTAGAGATTCCTATATGAAAATGGGATCACTTTACAATGGATTTCGTCATGAAGTTACCCCTAATTCCAAAAGGGTATGACGCGATCTGGGTAATTATTGATCATCTATCTAAATCTGCGTATTTTCTTCCTATAAAAGAGGGGTACTCTTTAGAAAATCTAGCACAAATTTATATTAAAGAGATTGTAACCAGGCACGGGGTTCCACTATTTATTATCTCGGATAGAGATAGTCGTTTCACTTCGAAGTTCTGGAAAAGTTTGCAGAAAGCTCTAGGGTCTGAAATACGACTAAGCTCAGCCTATCATCCGCAAACTAACGGACAAAGTGAAAGAACTATCCAGACTTTTGAAGATATGTTGAGAAGTTGTAATATTGACTTCGGGGGTTCATGGGAAGATCATTTGCCACTGATAGAATTTGCCTACAATAACAGTTATCATTCCAGCATCCAAGCGGCACCGTATGAAGTATTGTATGGACTTAAATGTCGAACAATACTATCTAATAAACCAGATTTGATAAATATCTTATAAACAACATTAGATGCATAAGGTAGTACTTCTTTATGCATAGAGTCTTAAAGTCTAAATTATAACATTTCAAATACAATGTACAAGTCAAGAAGCCAAATAGAAGATAAAGTGTTCAAGCTATGATTTCCGCCTCTTCCTCTTTCCGAGCCACTTCTTAGATAGGCTTGATTCTCAACCCTCTCTCAATCTTATTTAAATTTGAAATTTTCACCTTTCATCCATTCCCCTTACTTGCTAGTGAAGTCTCTGTGTGAATCTTCTCTTCAAATCGATTTGCATCAGGTAACGAATCTTAGGGTTTATTTTTGTTCTTGAGATTTTCAGATGTGGCTTTTCCAGCTCTCACTATTCATTTCACATTCTTGATTTAGAGTTTATTCATTAAAAGGTTCGATTATCGATTTTGTGTACTTCTGAAGTTTTATTTTATATACTTCTTCTATTAAGAGGGTCAATCCTCGATTGTATTAATTGGCTTTGAGAGTTTGAAGATGAATATGTTTAGATTAAGATTATTTTGTTCCTGACTTTTTGTTTGAACCTGATATGCCTTCTTGGTTTCAGATTTCTATGTGTACCCTGTTCAATCTTCCAAAACCCATTTTCACTTTCTTTTTGATCTTGTGAATATATTTTATGGTTTATGTAAGATTGTATATGTTTCTTTTTGTATTGGCAAGTTTTGGATTCTTTCTGTCTAGAACTTGAAGTTGACAGGAACAAACCATTTTCAGATGTGCCTTTTCCAGCTTTGCATCAGGTTTTGGCTTTTACAACTCATCTACTTTTTGATTATGTTATCTCACCATTGTATTGATTTTTACGGTGTTCATTTCTAGCCACCCCAACTGAATTATGACAAAAAATTGTTGTTTATCATCATCCACTATCTACTTTTACAATACAAAATATGAAATGTTACTCTTGCAATTTAAGAAGAGTTTGTTATATTGGATGGGTAATAGATACCAGATGATCATATACTATAGGTGTTTAAGTGTCTCCGTATACACAAACATCTAATGAACTATCCTATTCGAGATATTTCAATACAAAGAACTTACTTTTATGTGAGATCCAAGGATCTTTTCGTTCATTAACGTTTGTTTGAAACTTCATTTGTTTAGCTTCCCTGTTTGTTTATCCTGGTAAGCTTCCATGCAAAACACCCCACATAAAGCCTTATTATTGCTTCGATTTTGGGCTAATAGGTGCAATTAATTTGAAATTTAGTGGGCTGCAATTCTTTTGTTATCTGGCAAAACACCCAACATGATGATGATGATGAATGCTTTGTGTACATAAATTGTGATAACCTGATCCTGATTATCATCTGAGGTAATCAATACATGATTATTATGTGTTATATGATTACGTGTTAGCATGATAAATTGATATATTTGATCATGTTAGTGTGAGAAACTATATGCATAATGTGAAAAGCATATAATTAAAAAATATGTGTGTATGTATGCGTAATTATGCATGTATATGAGTGAATGTATGCATGGAATGAAAATCATGCATAAGGATATTGTGAAAGTTGTATGCATGAATGTGAAGAGGGTATAAAAGAGGGTTTAGTCTTCATTTTCTTTTTCTTGCTATTTTAAGAAAATTGAGCGATTTAGAAGTGAAGTGGTGACTGAATTATTTTGATCGGAATCAAGTAGAAGGATTCAAACTTTTTCTTGCTTTTGCTAAATATCAAGGTGAGTGGTTAAATGCTTTCAAAAATACTTTGAATTGTCTATTGAATTGAGTTTCAAAAGTCTGTCGGACATAGTTATAAATCAGGTAAAGTGATGTCCGGTTTATCACTATATCGCTCATAGGGTTGTGCGATTTAGAGTTGTTTAGGATTTGATATAAATATAAATCGCTTGGTAAGTTATTCGAATTGATAAACTGATAATAGTGTTGTCCGGTGTAGGCTTAACTGAACAAAGAGTCAAGCAATTTAAGTGTTAGTTGGATTTGAGAAATATAAATCGATTAATGATATTGAACGGAGAAATAGGAATACGATCAAGAGGTGTCCGAATTAGGACAATAACTCGAGTGTGTTGTCCGGATAAGTAAATCGGTCAAGTTAAATAAGTGTTGTTCGGATTAGTAATCCGGCCAAGGTTTGACCGGAGATGAAGTCCGGCCAAGTCTAGGTTGACCGGATTTGTTTGTTGACTTGTGCATGGTTTGCATAATTCTGATTTTAATAATCTTTTAATTAAGAATGATTTTGAACTGATAATATTTCATTAGAACACTTATGGTTGCGGTCTGTTCTAATTTGAATTGTTTTGTGAAAAATGTTTTGATGAGGAATTAAAGGTGGTATATCAAGGAGAGATGTACCGTGGGATAAGGGTGGCATATCAAGGAGAGGTGTACCTTTAGATATACGGATGACATTTGTAAATGTGTTATGTGATATAACTCTTACTATTATATCCTTTAAGATTACCATGGTCTGGAATCTTTATTTCTTTGTGATTTAAAGGTTTAGGATTAGGGTTCTTACTGGAAATAATAGTTTGGATGTTATTGAGGAGGAAATAACAGGTTTGGTCTGAAACTTTGAATAAACCTTGTTTAAATGAAAAGGTTTAAAAGTGGCATTAAATGAAACCTGGTTTGTTCAAATCTTTAAAGATTTGGAGTATGTTATTTGAGTAACTGGATGCTTGGCTTGAAAAATGTAAAGGTACCGGCAATATGTTCTTATTTATTCATATATTTGTTATATATATGAAAAGTTATTTGGTACAAAGTTTTGGTGATATTCACCGTGCAATAACATAAAAAGGGTAACTCACTAGACCTTTCGGTCTAACCCTCGTTTTGTGATTTTAAATATGTATTGCAGGAGGTGCAGATGGTAAGGGAAAGGGGAAGATGTGATAATTCCCTATGTGCATATTTTCTGGAAGATTTGGCTATGCTATGTATAATTTTGTTAGAAGAGTGTGGAATAGTACAAGAATTGTATTTTGCATTTTTGGACCATGTATTTTGTACTGGTAGATTCTTGTACTAAGGGACCTATGTGGTGCATAAATATGTATTTCTTATGTATGAAGTACGTGTTACATGTAATGTGTGGAATAGGGTGTTACATAAATAAAGGAAATGTTAATTTAGCTTGCATTCTCTTTTTAGATTTAGATTTTCTATTTTGCTTCTCAATGCAAGTACACAGACGGTAATGAAGGATATCTTTTAATTTTTTTTTTTCTGTTTGATATTGTGTTCTTTTTAGATTTTTTTATCTTTGTTTTGCTTCTCACTACATCTACTATTTACACGTTTGCATAGAGAATGAGTTGTGATGCAATATCATTGGGTTTCTTTTATCTTAGGTTGTGAATTATAATGAGTCTTGGTAAGTTTTTTAATTACACTTCTAGCTGTTCTTGGTTCTATTTCTATTTGACACTACATAGCTTTTCACATTTCTATGACTTTGTTCTTGGTAAGTTTTTTAAATTACATTTCAGTTGATCCCTACTACATCAGTAACTTGGTTGAAGTTATCCTACTTCTTCAAAGTGCCATGGGAGGCGCTAGTTGTGAATCTACTACTAAGTTCGGCAAACATAACTTCACAAATGTTATGGCACAACAAGGAATTCATCATTTCTTATCAGGTGAACTATAGGTATGAAAGATTTGATTTATCTTTTTATGATTGTTCTGAATTATTAAGGTTTTTGTTCTTTTTGATGTAAATTTATAGAAGACTCCTAATAACCTCTCAAAGCTAATCAAATCTCAATGTTCTGGTTCATGTCATTTAATTGGTTCTTGCATTACCATATTCTTGCTCTAGGCATATTGAATTTCATTTATGTTGTGGCAGCGTGGTTAAGCACCTTGAAGGTTCAACTAATGAACATGTTAATTACACGTTATTGAGTATGGTGTACAAGTTAGTACTGCATCTATGAAATATGTTGGTATATTGTTCTAGAGGGAAATCAATTGTCTAGAAGAATTCCCGAGGAACGTGAGAAGCTTTTAAGACTTCATGAAATATGTAGGTATTTGGTTCATACTTTCTGTATCTCATTATTTTATTGGGTAGTTTCCAATAGAACTTTGTTAGTACTAAATATTTCTTAATCGTAGATTTTTTAGCACTAAATACTTTATCGGGTGTTCCCGATAGAACTTTGTTAGTATCATTCATATCTTTTCTACTCCCAATTTACTGTTGGTCCCTTGAGGGTCTACAAAATATGCACAACAGTTTGTAGAAGGGGGGGGGGATGGATACAAACACAATATTTTCAAATTTAAAATATATATTGATAAGAGAAGATCAATACAAATTTTACAAGACTGTTTGCGGAAAGATAAGGTAAGAAAACCTATCTAAACAATCTTTGGTTACACACAGAATCTTAGCAAATGAGAAAAGAAATGTTGTAAAGAAAAGTTCCTTTACTTAAGCTCTAGAATGCTTAAAGTAAGAATTAGGTTAAGAGTGTTGCGCGCACTCTGCATGGAGAAGAAACACTTCTATTTATACCCAATCCATTAAATGTTCAGTTAATGCAATATGGTAGGGTTAGAGTGCGTGTCAAGCCTTAAGAGAGAGGTTTGTTCTTTGCTACAGTGAATAGTACAAAAAGCCTATTCATGTGCATACATCCTTACCTAAAATTGGTGGGTAATAGAGTCAACTAGTCGGCTCCGTACCGTACTAACATTTAGAAAGGGTATGGGTTTGTCCTTTGTGTGCATAAGAACAAGACAACAACAATCGTGCTTAGCAAGCTTCCTTTGATCACTAAATGCTGGAATAACCTGGAGGTCTCTTCAGTATTYGCTGAGGCTTGAGCAGTCTTCAMACATATGTAGAYAGGCTTGTAATCATTGAGTACCGCTTCAGATCACGTACTCGCCAGTCTCTAATCTTCAGTTTCAGTCTTCGACTTTGGCTAAAGGTTCTTTGGTGTGAGTGTTGTCTTCTTGAAGTATCGATGTCTCTGATTGAATTACAATACAAGTTCTTCAGATGATCGTTGGAACTGAAAAGACTAAAACATAAATACAACGTATAAGTGAAAAGGGATTATCATCAAATCACTGAGAGAGAGGATCAACAATCTCCCCTTATTTGATGATAACAAGACAACATAAAGAAGGTTGTCTTATCAAATAATGGTAAGGAAAAGTTACATATAAAGTACATGTCCCTTTTTACTATTTTGGGATCTTTTTCCGTGAGTCAGTTTTTGCTTGAGAATTTTCCTTAAGTTATATCTAAGTGAAAATTACAAGGATGAAACCTGAAACTGAAAGCTTATTCACTGACTTATAAATTGTTAGTGAATGTAAAAAGTAACACTGGAACTCATAGACTTGTGTCCCTATTACTTTTTTCAGGTATCTTTTTTAGTGAAGTACAAGAAATACTCATTTTATTATCATTGGTAATATTACAAGTAGTTCAGTACATGTCTAATACTTACTGACTAGAAGATTAATCTCTGAAAGTAGACATAGTAAAATAGATTTACAAGGAAAAGTGAACAATATTACAAAGAGAAACTAATCTAGAACACTCAGATCTATGTAGCTAGGTACATCTTCACCAAGGTTTCTTCGACGTAGGCATTCCCTTCGTATCTTCAAGTCCACGACTTTTCCAGGCATGCTATCATCTATCTAGAGCAAGAGGTAAACCAAATGACTCATTGGACATAGATGTAGCTCTGACATTCTCTGAAATCTGACTTCACCTTCATAGTCAAGGAATATAACTCCTAACTCATGTTTGAAATGCACAGTGTTGGGTGTATAGGGACCCTTATCTTGCAAGTCAAGATTCAGCATAGAAATGTCTATACTCTCATGACCCTTTAGGATTTCATCTAAGGAGAACCTTGTTTCATGTTCGTTCCTTAAGAATGGTCTATCATTAGGATCAGAGAACTTTTGTTTCTTCTTCCCACCTTTCTTCATAGAAGGCCTGTCAGGGACTGCGACATACCTGGACATCCGTTTGATGAGATCGTTGATGGTGTCCTCGATAATTGCCTTATGTTTTGACTTGGATCACTGAATGGCTTGCCTGATCTCTATCCATTCGCTATATCCATATCGGCCAAGGTAGGAAGGGTACTCGGTGATGGCATCGAGATTGTCACTTGTTATGAGCATTGAGACCAGTGTTCCATCGTCTTTTGAACGTCCACTGATGCTAACGCTGATGATCGGGCGGGGACTGACTCTTTTCTTCAGCTTTGCTTCACTCCATCGCTTGTCCTTTTCCCCCAGCTTCAGGTTCTTCTCATGCTCAGCTTCTGCAATGGAAAGAAGTTTAGCATGGGCTT
The DNA here is from genome assembly GCF_001531365.2 of Cynara cardunculus var. scolymus. Lineage (NCBI taxonomy): Eukaryota > Viridiplantae > Streptophyta > Magnoliopsida > Asterales > Asteraceae > Cynara > Cynara cardunculus. The sequence continues at coordinate 30,387,156 of NC_037528.1, read as the reverse complement.
GGACAGCGTTCACCTTCTTCTTGGACTTTATCTTGGGGAGAATCTTTTCAGTTAGTGACTTGGCCAGCTTTAAGCTATTTTCAGTCTGCTTCCTCTGAAGCTCTATCTCTTCTTCAACCCTTAGTGCCTCGAGTCTTTCAGCTTCTGAAAGGAAGTCAACTCACCACCACTAGAGGTACGAAGAGGGATTTTTACTCTACTCTGGTCGAGTGACTCCTTTAGCTGAGCCATCTGTTGGTCAGTGGGAGCACTGGAGACAGGGTTTTTAGGGACCCACTCCAGTCGACCGCAGGTAGTTGATGGAATTTGAAATTGATATAGAGAAGTGACTACTACCTGAGAGGTAAAGTCTTCAAACATGGGTTGAGAGATATTGAAAAGTACCTTCAGATTCCTTTTTTCAGCGGCCGCTTTGCCTTTCGACTTGTGGTTCTGGTTCTTTGATGAAGCAGACTCTCCTTTCCTTTGCTCCCCCTGGGATGCAAAATCCCTGAGGGTGACTCCCTTGGTGGCGCTTGTTGGCTTTTGATACTTGATGGTAAAGTCATCTTCATCATCACCATCTAGGTCACTTCCAGGGTCTGGGATGGCAGTTTCGTCATCTTCATCATCATCATCATCATCTTCGTCTTCATCATCATAACCAGCAAAAGCGGTGATGGGAAGAGCATCATCCCTAGGGATGGCATCGACTGCCTTAGTTAAAATAGCTTCGGTGGTCGGGATTATAGGAGCAGCAACAACTTCAGCTCTTGGAGCTTCAGCTTTAGCTGCAGAGAATGCTGGAGCAACAGCAAGATCAGGAGCAGCAACAGATGGTTCAGCAGCGTTGGACCTTATCTTCCCCTCTCTGGCTAAGACTTGAGAGTATAAGCCAGAGAGTTCGTCCACGCGCTGATCATAGAGAACCATCATTTTCTCTAGCCTTGATAGAGCACTGGCTAGAGTTGTTGTTGCCTCACGCGTATCATTGAGCTGAGCGCAATCATCAGCAGAGAAAAAAGGCGGGATCACTGGAGCTGGTTGACGAACATCATCCAGGATCTGCTGAAGAAGTCCCGTCTGCTGAAGAGAGAGAGCCTGAGCATCATCAGCCCTGCTGGAGAGAACAACAATGGCTTTAGTGTTGGCTCTAACAGCGACTTGGAGAGTTGAGAGCTGACTCTGAACTTTTTGAATGTCTGTTCGAAGGGCTGAGAGGTCCGCTTCAAGGTTAGCCTTGTAGGGCATCTCTCAGTGAACTTCAGTCATCCTGCAGAAAGTTGAATCAATGGATGGGTGGAGGATTTTGACATCAGATGTCATGTCATAGTCATCATCAATCTCTTAATCCCCTCCTTCTACTTCCTTCTCTTCTTCTTCTTCCTCTTCTTCAGCATCTGGCTGATGCATAGAAAAAGGACCTGCAATAGAGGAAGGGTAAGCAACAAGAGGCTCAAGGTTAGTAGAAATGAAAGGGTAGGATGTTGGAATACCTGACGGGCCATCAATGACATCGAAAGGATTGTCACTGGCATGAGCAAAGATGTCCTCGAAAGGATGGACATCTGTATGCTGAAGAGCATCGAGAGGAGCAACCTCAGGTCCAGTGGTGTGTGTTTTAGTATCAGGGAGGACGGTCGCTGATACATCATCAACACATGTAAAGACCAAGGAAAGAGGAGAAGAGAAAATGGTTGAGAAAAGATGTGGGTGTTCAGCGGTGGCGGCCCTGATATTCACACCTTCAGTGATTTGAGTCACTAAGGCGGTTGGGGTAGGTGCCACTGATACGACAGTGATGGGAGGAATCACTGAAGAGCTAGGAGGGTTAGCTAAAAGTGCCTCGGGGTTAAGGCTAATTTCAATAGCTAAAACCTATCGAGAGGATTCAGCCATAGACGTGGCTGTCCCCTTTTTGGCCTTCTTGGCTCTCTGAGGAGAACCAAGAGTTGGTTGAGAAGGTTGTTTGGAGGAGGTTTTGGTGGCTGGGCTAGACTCGAGGGGGGGTTTACCCTTGTCCTGGCCACCTGAGGAGAGGAGGTAGTGAAAGACACTATAGAAGAGAGTGCCACATCACTATCCCTCAGCTTATGATCCAGAATCTTGGATCCAAGCTTGGAAACCTGGAGGTTACTTTTCATGGAGTAATGATCTCCAAAGATCTTAGCAAAGACCATCGAAAGAAACCTGGTGTAAGGCACCACCTTTTCTCGCTGGCGCTTGTTCAACTTTAGCACCAGCTCATTGAAAATGACCGCATCATAATTTATATTGCAACGCTGAATCGCATAAACGCCTATTGTCAAGGCGATCCTAGAAGCCTAGTCCTGACCTCCAGTCTTTTCACCCATTGACTGGATGAAGTGAGAGAACAGGTATTGCTAGATAGTTGACATCCTATTCTTCTCAATCTTCGATAAGGACTACATGGGAGCATTTGAGTCCTTCTTCATTGGCCATTGATAGCCAATGGCATCGAGACACTCGATGATCTCGGTCGTTGTGGGTTCATTGTCGTTGGGGCCTTTGGAAAAGTGAAGAGCCATCCTCAAGGTGTTCACGCCAAACTTCACTTTCATGTAGTTGAAGGTGAAGTTGACCTATTCAACTTGTCGGCCATGCTTGACCTCGACGTCCATGACCTCAATAGTGAAACAGAACTGCTGGAGAAGTTCTTTAATCATGATGGGTTCATGGTTGAGAGAGAAGCCGAGCGACGACTGTTTGAGAAAGTTGGCCACTTCTTGGTAGTCTGCCTTGGACGAGGGAATATCCAACAAGGCAATGTGATTTTTGGCCTTGAAGGATACCTCATTGAGAGAGAAACTAATGTTCTTGGCAGCCATCTGTTTTTAATAAGAATAAGATAAAACAAATTGTTAGTAAAACCAAGATTTGTTTTGAAGGAGAATATAGATAAGTTTTTGAATCAATAAAAACTTCTTTTGAAAAATCCTTAAAGAAGGATTAGGGTTTTTCAAGTAGAATGTGTGTACAAAAATATGATTATAACCAAGTAAGAGTTGGTTAAATAATCATCGTTGTTTAATATTTCAAGAGAACAAGTTTCTTGAAATCATTAAACTTATTTCTTAATTGAAGATAAAGAAAAGAAAGGATTTGACCTTAATGATTTTGAGAGAAAAGGTCGAAAGGTTCTTGAGAAGATTGAGAGAGTTCTTGCTTTGGAAATTTTTGCAGAGGTTCGTCTTAGAAATTTTGAAAGTGTAAAGAGAAAAGTGGAGGAGAGGTCTCATATTTATAGGTAGGAGGAGAGAGAATGGAATATGAGAGAGAGAAAACACGATGGTTGGAGAAATGGGCCATGATGAAAAATGGCACGTTCTCATCCATGATTGGATGGCATTAAATGAGGTAGCGTATGATAGTACCTTTTTGCGCGTCTCAGAGCGTTGCCCATAGTAAATAGAGAATATCGTCATAAAGACGTTTCATCAACTATTTTCTTTTAAAAATGAAGGGTTCTTAAGAAAATGAAGAGTCATACAGTGTTTAACTAAACACTGAAAAAACCGTTTAAAACATTTTTGTCACTGAAGAAGAAAGGCTTCAGTGAAGGTTTTAAGACATCAGTGTCAGTGATAAGAGAATCACTGAACCTGGCATTTAAAAATATTTTAATCACTGTTTAAAGAGATTCAGTGATCATGTTTGATTTTTAAGAGAATAAGTATAAAGATATACTTATATATATGGTCAGTGATAAGAAAATCACTAAAAAGACCGTTTAAAACTTTAGTCACTGAAGAAGAAAAGCTTCAGTGAGGTTTTAAGTCGAAGAAAAGAGAAGAGTAATCATACCTTAGAGAGAATAGATATATTTACTCAAAAGTTCAGTGTCAGAGATAGAGCACTGAATCATTTCACTTACTGAGTGATGTTTAATAACTGAAGATTAGTCTTCAGTGTTTAACRTCCCCAATTCGCTGATCAAGATGTTGAATCTTGTCTCATCAAGAGGCTTGGTGAAAAGATCAGCGAGCTGGTACTCAGTTGGAAAAGTGAAGTTCAATATCAACATTCATAACATGATCTCTGATAAAATGATATCGGATCTCAATATGTTTGGTCTTGGAGTGAAGTACAGGGTTATTTGCAATTGCAATAGCACTAGTGCTATTGCAATAGATAGAAACCTTTGAAAATTGAAGATCATAGTCCATCAGCTGGTTTTTCATCTAAAGAATTTGGGCACATCAACTACCAGTGGCTACGTATTCAGTTTCAGCTGTTGATGTGGACACTGAGTTTTGCTTTTGCTTGTCCAGCTCACCAACTTTCCACCTAGAAGCTGACAGCCTCCAGTGGTGCTTTTCCTATCAATTTTGCAACCTGCAAAATCACTATCCGAGTAACCGATTAGGTCAAAGCCTGAACCTTTGTGGTACCAAAGACCCATGTTAGGATTTCCCTTAAGATATCTGAAGATGCGTTTTACAGCAATCAGATGGGATTCCTTTGGTTCAGCTTGATATCTTGCACATAAGCATGTAGAGTACATGATATCGGGTTGACTAGTTGTTAGATATAGCAGAGAGCCGATGATTCCTCTATAAACAGTAACGTTTACAGGCTTTTTATTTGGTTCCTTGGTTAGAGAAAGTGGATGAGCCATTGGAGTCTTCATAGATGAACTGTTGGATAGATCAAACTTCTTCAGCATGTCACAAACATACTTACTTTGATTGATAAAGATACCTTTATCTGATTGTTTAATCTGAAGACCTAAAAAGAAGGTTAGTTCTCCCATCATGCTCATCTGATATTCTTTCTTCATGCGATCAGTAAACCGAAAACATAAAGAGGGATTTGTGGAACCAAATATAATATCATCGACATAAATTTGGACTAGAATGATGTGACCCTTAACTTTCCTAAGAACTGAGGTCTGGTCAATCTTTCCACGAACGAATTTCTCAGAGATGAGAAATGAGGAAAGGGTATCATACCAGGCACGAGGAGTCTGTTTTAACCCATAAAGAGCTTTATCCAACCTGTAGACATGGTTTGGATACTTAAGGTCCAGAAACCCTGGAGGTTGTTCAACATAAACTTCCTCTTGAATTTCCCATTTAGGAAAGCGCTTTTTACATCCATTTGGTAGACTTTAAAGTCTCTATAAACAACAAAGGCTAGAAAGAGTCGAATTGCTTCGAGTCTAGCCACTGGTGCGACGGTCTCATCATAGTCGATCCCTTCTTCTTGTCTATAACCCTGAGCAACAAGTCGAGCCTTGTTACGGGTAACCACACCATCTTCATCCAACTTATTGCGATAAACTCATTTGGTGCGTATTACTGATTTTTCATATGGACGTGGGACAAGGTACCATACGTTGTTCCTATCAAACTCAATGAGCTCCTCTTGCATGGCAAGGACCCAACTAGGGTCAGAGATAACATCATTGATTTTCTTGGGTTCAACTAAAGAAAGAAAGTTGACAAAGAGACAAAAATTACCTAGACCACGATGAGTCTTGATACCTGCATCTGGATCACCAAGAATTTGATGAATTGGATGGTCTTTTGTCCATCGCTGAGCCGGTAGAGGAATTTCATCTGAGTAGGTGAGTTTAGGAACAGGAGATGAGGCATCAGCTGCTGTGTCTTCAGCAATAGGAACTATCGCCAAAGGAGCCTCAGATTCAGCGGCTGAAATAGGTACAGATACTGAAAGCATTTCATTCACTGATTGATCAGCATTTGAAGTAGAAGAAGGACTACAACTAATGGGCATGACAGCGATCTCTGAAGAAAATGTGTTGGAGTGACTAGATGTAACTGGAATGATAAGTGGATCATCTTTAGCTTCAGGGGATTCAATATTGAGAGGAGCACTGTAGGAAGCTTCAAATTGTCCATAATGAGAGAACATCCAATTTTCTAATTCATCCTCATCATTTAAGATGGGTCTTCAATTAGTTGATTGAGATTCGTCAAAGGTGACATGAATAGATTCTTCTATCGTCTGTCTTCGTTTGTTGAATACTCTGAAGGCTTTGGATATTGAAGAATATCCAAGAAAGATTCCTTCATCAGCTTTGGGATCAAACTTTCCAAGTTGGTCGCGATTGTTGAGAATGAAACAAGTACAACCAAATATATGAAGAAAACTTATAGAAGGCTTTCTTCCATGAAAAAGTTCATAGGCAGTCTTCTTGAATCTTTTCACGATCAGCGATCGATTTTGAGTGAAACAAGCGGTGTTGACAACTTCACCCCAGAATTGAGTAGGGAGATGGGATCACTAAGCATTGATCAAGCAGCCTCCATGATTGTTCGATTTCTCTTTTCAGCGACCCCATTTTGCGGAGGAGTCCTCACTGAAAAAAAGTTGTGAGAGATTCCCTTATTCTCAAAGAAGTTATCCATAGTACTGTTTTTGAATTCAGTGTCATGGTCACTTCTAATAGATCGTACCTTGATGTTGTTGAGTACTTCTATTTTCTTAATGAACGAAATAATTTCTTCAGGTGCTTCATCTTTGGATCTGAGGAAGAAGACCCAAGTGTACCTGCATACTCATCAACTATGACACGTGTAAACTTCTTTCCAGCTATGGATTGCACGTTGACTGGACCAAAGAGATCCATATGCAAAAGCTGAAGAGGTGCAGTTACTGAAGAGATTTTCTTAGACTTAAAGCTAGCTCTTGTGTGTTTTCCATTTTCACATGCTGAGCAAAGAGATTCCTTTGCAAAAGAATGTTGAGGAAGACCAGTGACAAGATCATTTCTTGACAGCTCGCTGAGTGTCTTGAAGTTGAGATGAGAAAGTCGTTTGTGCCATAGCCAGTTAATGTCTGACGAGGCTTTAGAGAAGAAGCAGCTGTTCTCAGTAAGAGAGGAATTCATATTGATGATATATACATTCTCTAGGCAAGAACCGATTAAGGCAACCTTATCATCTTTGTCAAGAACGTGACATGAATTGTTCGAGAATTTTACTGTGTAGTCTTTATCAAACAGTTGACTGATGCTAAGAAGATTGTGCTTCATTCCTTCAACATATGCAACGCGTTTGAACGTTGTTACACCATTGGTTAATATACCAAAACCTTTAGTATATCCTTTTTCGTTTTCACCAAAGGTTACGGAAGGTCCTATTTCTTCCTGGAAATGAATTAGCAGGGATTTGTCTCCAGTCATATATCTTGAACATCCGCTATCAAGATACCATATACCTTTGACGTCCTGCACAAGGAAACATTTTAAGAATGCTATTGGTACCCAACTATTGGGGTCCAGCATTGTTAGAGGCATCATCCACTGGTGCTGAAGAATCAGTATCAACAGATGACATCACTAAACCTGAAGAGGCTTGAGTGGAAAGAGGAACAACCTCTGACACTACTAAAGTAGTTTTAGTGGAAGTATACATTAAGCCTGATGAAGACGCTTCAGTGGTAGAAATAACAACTTTTGATGCTGAAGACTTGTCAGCATGAGTTGTCTTCGCTGAGCCTGAAGAAGAGGCTCTAGCGGTTTGCTTCACTTTGAATGCTTTTGCAGCCTTAGTAGATGATTTCGCCTTGGTTGATTTCTCAGCCTTGGCTAATTTCTTGCCCTTAGCTGGTGAACCAACCTTGACGGCAGAAGGACACTTGCTAGCAATATGTGTTTTTTCACCATAATGTTTGCACTTCCTAAAGCTGAAGGTAGCTTTAGGGCCAAGAAGTATCATAATAGAAGCGGGACCAGCTCCAAGGATTCCCTTCTCATTGGTTCTAGGAGGAACCTTTGAGGTTTTGGATTCCTTAGGTGAAAAGTTCACCTAGAGCTGAGACTTGGATTTCTGAGAGGGTTCAGATTTCCTAGTCCCTGAAGAAGAAGCTTTACAAGCTGAAGGAATAGACCTTGATCTATTGGACTTGTTACACTTCTTAGGAAGGAGTTCCTTCAAGATGACTCTTAGTAAAAGAAGACTAAGAAGAAGAAGTGTTAGGAATGGAAGAGACAAAGGTGCCAAACTTGAGCATGAACCTGTCTGTAACACGTTCTTCCTGATCATAGGAAAATCCTAGACCAGTCATTATCTTGGCAGGGATCTGAGTGTTGATGATCTCATAGGCTTTGAGAGAAGCTTTGTATCACCCTTCAATGGTAGCCTTCTCAGCCTTAAGTTCAGCGATTGCTCGCTCACGCTCAGCGATAGCCTTTTCGTGTTCAACGGTGATGGTATGGTTTACAATGAATTGATCCTTAAGATTTTCCTCAACAAAGGTCAGCTCATTGATCTTAGAATGGCAAATCTTCAACTATTCTTGAAGATCAAGATTAAGCATTTCTGCTTTAGATTTGCCATTGAGAGCATTGTAAAGATCCACTGTCAATGTATCTAGTGCGGATAGGCTAGAGGAAGAAGAGGATTCATTCAGGATACATACCTGAGTAGTAGAAGAGGTAGATGGCTCAAAAGAAGTAGATGCTCCTGAAGACTCTTCATTTGCATCTTTGGCCATCAAGCAAAGATAGGCTGTATCTTCCTCATCAGAGGATGATTCATCAGATGAATAAGCCCAATCATGCTCTTCAACGATAAGACCTTTTGTCTTTCGTTGGTTGTTCTTCACCTTCCTGTACTTCTCCTTCAGTTTTAAGTACTTTTCATCCTTGGTCTTGAAGGAGGATGGGGTTAAGGAGGATGGGGTTTTGGAAGATGGCGTCGTAGCTTTCTTTGATCTGCATTCACCTGCAAAATGTCCAGGGCGGTGACAATTGTAGCAGACTGCCGAGGCCTTGTCTATTCTTTCAGACTTTGGCTTTTCCTTAATGGTCAGCAAGGGAGATCTGCGATAGTTGCTTTTGCTGGCGAATCTCCTAAAAGATTTAGTTAAAAGCGCTAGGGATTCATCAAAATCTGCTAGATCAGATTCTAGAATATCCTCAGAGTTAGAAGAGTCTATCTCTGTAATAACAACAGGAAGAAGAGAAGAAGTAAAAGAAGTAGAAGGGGTTTCAGCTGAAGTAGCTTCAGAGATCAAAGCTAAAGGAAAGATTATCATTTCTCTGGAATCTTTGACTAGATTCCTCTTCAGTTGACAAGATTGCTCATGATTAAGCAAAATCCCGTAGAGAGTAGAGAGAGAAAGAGAGGACATGTCATTGGACATCTTAAGACACATGGAAAAGGTGTCCCAAGATTTAGGAAGACATTCCATAAACTTAGTTAAAGTTTTAGAGTTGGAATATTCCCTGCCTATAGCTCTTAGATCAATAAGGAGACAATTATAACGTTGATGTACTTCAGACAACGTTTCAGTCTTTCCATAGAGAAAGTTTTTGTACTACCTTAGTAAATTGATCTTTCTAGTTTCTTGAACCTGAGTGGTTCCTTCATATTGAACACAAAGTGTGTCCCACATGGATTTAGAAGTCTTGAGCTTCATCACAGAGTGATAAATCTCGTCAGGAAGAGACATAGCTATTATAGACCTAGCGCGAGTGTCTATAGATATTTTCTTCTTGTCTTCATCACTCCACTGATGAGGGAGCTTTGGAATCTGTCGTTCAGGAATCGTGGCAGTCGTAGCTGTTGCTGGAATAGCCGGAGAAATAGCAAATGGTACATATGGTCCATTTTCTATATAATGTGGAATTTCAGGATCCATACCTTCTAGAAAGAGGGACATTCGATTCTTTCATAGACTGAAGTTGTCACGGACGAACCGGGGAGGTTTGGCAAGAGAGCCATTGTCTTGTGTGTGTGTGTGTTTGTGATTTTCAAAGCCATTTGAAAGCAGAAAAGTTATCTCGAGAATAAGATAAAATAATACAGAAAAACAACTAATCGACTTAGAAAAGATAGAACACTGCTCTGATACCACTTGTTGGTCCCTTGAGGGTCTAGAAGATATGCACAACAGTTTTTCGAAGAGGGGGGTGATGAATATAAACACAGTATTTTTAAATTTAAAATGTATATTGATAAGAGAAGATCAATACAAATTTTACAAGACTGTTTGAGGAAAGATAAGGTAAGAAAACCTATCTAAACAATTTGTGGTTACACACAGAATCTTAGCAAATGAGAAAAGAAATATTGTAAAGAAAAGTTCCTATACTTAAGCTCTAGAATGCTTAAAGTAAGAATTAGTTTAAGAGTGTTGTGCGCACTCTGCATGGAGAAGAAACACTTCTATTTATACCCAATGCATTAAATGTTCATTTAATGCAATATGGTAGGGTTAGAGTGTGTGTCAAGCCTTAAGAGGAAGGCTTGTCCTTTGCTACAGTGAATAGTACAAAAAGCCTATTCATGTGCAGATATCCTTACCTAAAGTTGGTGGGTAATAGAGTCAACTAGTCGGCTCCGTACCGTACTAACATTTAGAAATGGTATGGGTTTGTCCTTTGTGTGCATAAGGACAAGACAACAACAATCGTGCTTAGTAAGCTTCCTTTGATTGTTGAATGCTGGAATAACCTGGAGGTCTCTTTAGTATTTGCTGAGGCTTGAGCAGTCTTCACACATATGTAGACATACTTGTAATCACTAAGTACCTCTTCAGATCACGTACTCGCCAGTCTCTAATATTTAGTTTCAGTCTTCGACTTTGGCTGAAGGTTCTTTGGTGTGAGTGTTGTCTTCTTGAAGTATCGTTGTCTCTGATTGAATTACAATACAAGTTTTTCAGCGATCACTGAACAGGCTCAATGATGATCGCTGGAACTGAAAAGGCAGAAACATAAATACAACGTATAAGTGAAAAGGGATTATCATCAAATCACTAAGAGAGAGGATCAACATTAACTCATAAGGACATGTCATTCCCTTTTATATTCTTTTTGCTTGATAAATTGTCCATTGCTGAAGTTGATTAGAGTTCTTTGTAAGTTGATCAAGTTAGTTAAAATTCCCTTTCCATAAATTGCAGAATTTTTTTTATCATAGTAGCATGGTTGAGAGGTACCTACTTATATTCCTATGAATGTATTTCATTAAATGCATGATAGGGTTAAAGAACATGGATTACAATCTAAACATTTACAAATGTTTCCATAATAACTCGATATTGGTTGATATATGGCAGATTGTTGTAGAAGAGAAGGTTTGCAAGGGGGGTTTGAAAGAAACCTAACAATTATGGTTGTCGTGCCACTACTTTGGGGTGTTCCTTCTGCATCTGAATTGCTTCAAATTGGTGTTTGTAGTGTCGGAGGAATTGTCAACAAGGTCTTCCTTTGGCAATGGAACTTTTTGTACATAAACTTAATAATCTTGTATCATATTATTGACATAGAACTTAAGTGTATATCTAATGATTCATGTGAATATCAATTTGATTTTATATATCATGAACTTATGCAAACTTTTAATTTTTATAAGCTAAGAACTTAATAAATATGATATGGTTTGAAGAAAGTTGCATCATCTAAGGTCCGTTCTTTTAAAGTCAATATAATATATCAAAAAGATTTCATCTATGTTAAGGTCTCCCAATTACATTTTCTATTAAACAAAAGTGTTCGTATAACTATGGCAGATTTATTGGCTTTTAGCAGGTCTATTGTTTATATCAGTAACAACTTCGTCGAAGGTGCTTCGGACATGTTGATATATCATCATGAGATCTTGTTATGAATCCTTCAACGCTTCATTTTCTGGATCACTTACAAAACCCCAAGCATATAGACCCAAATCAACATTCAATCCAAGTAACAAGATCTTCCACCTTGGTGCTTCTTAGTGTTTCGTTGGTGCACATATGAGACTGGACATGTTGGATTGGACGGACAAGAGTGAGAAATAATTGTGAAAGGTTATAGGGATTTAATGTGACATGGGTAGTTTAGTAATTTACCGATCTTGTCATATCTCTCTAATTTTTGTCCCACTAATGGGCTGTTTGGTTAAAATTCCTGGTCGTTGCCATGTTTATCCGGTAAAGTAATGTGACTTAGTAAACTTTTACCGAATAAGCATTTAGTAAACGGCTTCAAAGGCATGTCTTGTCACATTCTAAACGTCGCACCAAAGGTAACACAACAAGTAGGCATAAGAAAAATGCACACACTTAGGGCACATAACTTGAACGGAAGAAACATTAAAAAAGGTGATATCAAAAGAAAAATGCACGCACTTAGGGCAAATAAGTTGAACGGAAGAAACATTAAAAAAGGTGATACCAGAAGAAAAATGCACACACTTAGGGCACATAATTTGAATCGACGTCATTGTTTTACCTTCTTCTGACAAGAGCGTTTTCCATCCCTTATCTTCTACTCAACTTCATCTAACAAGAGCGTTTTCCATCATTGCCATCGCTCTTACCGGGTAAAATTTTCTATCTTTGTCATGTTCATCCGATAAAGTAAATTGATCTGTTAAGCACTTACCAAGTAAGCGATAGGCAAACACCCATAAGTTCTTTTTATCAATTAGACTATAGATTCAAAATAAATACCACCCATCCCCTAAGCCATTACGCACAAATGTGTTTTCTCTGTTTATAATGAAGCTATACATTTTGCCGCATTGCACGGAGACACAACTAATAATAATAATAATAATAATAATAAACTAATTAAAGGGTGAATGTGTTTAAGTACACCAAAACCATCTTATTCAAATGTAAAATAATAGGTGTCTAGAAATTGGCCAAGTGGTTGGGCATCCCATCAATCATCATCCCCACAAACTAAATCCCAACTACAGAATGCATTTTAATCATCACCTTCTTCCCAACGTGTCAAGGAGCAGCCCACAATCATCACCTATTTCCATCAATATATAATATGTAAAAATACATTTGCTGTATAAAGAAAGAAAATGAAAAGATGGATTAATTAAATGAAAACATGTAGCTACTTGTGATTGAGGGATGGGAGGGAGCAAGAGAATTTCCATATATATCCCTCCACATGACTTGCATCTTAATTTGTTTTTGTTCACGGACATCCGTCCTGTACGTGTTCACAGAACATGTGACTTCACCAGCTCAACAACGTCCTTCACTTTATAAGGACGTCCGTGGCTGTATATGGCTATGGATAATGACTACTAACTACACTTCACCCTCATTCTCATTACTCTATTGGGAATACCTCTTTAACTGGTCCCTCAAACTCATTGAATCATATATATATATATATATATATATATATATATATATATATAAAAGGACGTCCGTAGCTGTAAATGGCTATGGATAATGACTGCTAACTACACTTGACCCTCATTCTCATTGCTCTAATAGCGCATTAATCTATTGGGAATGCCTCTTTTAATTAACTGGTCCCTCAAACTCATTGAATATATATATATATATATAGGGGAACGATCAAATGCGAACCACTTAATTTGTACAAACCGTGCAAACCGCATTTAACTAATCATAATTTTTCATTTTGTTCATTTTTTTGTAATTATG
>NC_037528.1:30369452-30373286 GCF_001531365.2 Cynara cardunculus var. scolymus | reverse complement strand
TATATATATATATATGACCAAGATCAAATGCTAACCATCATTTTTGTGTTAACCTTATTGACTGATCTTAGCCATCCAAATCTATAATCAACGGTTAAGATTAATAAAAAAAAATTAAAATTTTAAAGTTTGAATTTTAATGATGCCTTGTGAACAATGATGAAAGAGGCATTTTGGGAAGAAAAAAAAATACACTTATCAAGAGTATTCTAGTAAATTGAATTCATTTGTAACCCCCAAACAATTAATGGGGAGTTACAAACAATCAAATCACAAAAAATATGCATTCATATTATTATTATTTTTTTACTATTGATCTTCCATGTTCATTATTGTATGAATTCCTAAATCGCATAAGAAACACGGTAGTAACAATTTGCGGTATTGATCAATTTGAACACAAATGAACCGTGAACACAATTTGAACAAAAAAAAACAACCGTGAACACAATTTGAACACAAATGAACCGTGAACACGATATGAATCTTTTTGTCAAATGCTTTATAATATAGTATATATATATATATATATATATATATATAAACAGTATTTTATGCATAAAAAATGATTTTTGAGAGTTTTTGTCAAATGTTTCATAATATACTAAAAACGTACTCGCGCAATGCAGCGAGATCAATCGTGATTTTAATATTTCATTTTATTCTTTATCTCAGTCGATGTTATAATATAGCTTTATCTGATTTTGAGAAAACGATGATGTTTTTATTTTTGAATAAAATATATGTTTGAAGATATCATAAAAATTTAACAAAAACATATCGATATTAGTATCAAATTAACTATTTAAAATTCCTCATTTTTTTGTGTAATTTTTTAATTCAATTTTCTTATAATTTAATTTAGGGCAAAATGCACAAAATAGCAATCTACTTTCATAAATTTCTTTATTATAGCATTGTACTTTCAGTTTTTCTTATTACAGCAACGTACTTTCAAACTATTTTTTATTAGAACATTGTACTTTGAAAAATTTACCCATTATAGCATTGGGTAACCTTTTGATTTAAATTTACCCATTATACTAGGTTTCCATGCCACCTCATTGTCCACGTAGGCTGTCCACATGTATTATAGTGATATAACTTTCTTACTACATCATGTACTTTCAAAATTATTTTATTATAGCATCTACTAGTTCTTATTACACACTGTATTTTAATTTTAATATTTAGATATTTTACATGTTATTTAATAAATGTATTAAAAAAATTAAAAAAATTATAAATTATTCATTAATATACCAATATCAATAAAANTTGACAGTCCAAGAATCTGTCACAAGTTTAATACAACAACCTTGACATCCCAACATTGTTGCTGTTTGCTTAACACTGCTGAATGCTAAGAGCTGTTGTTACAAAACTATTGTTGCTTAAAATGAAGCTGCTGTTACAACCTTGCTGCTGCTTCAACCTTCACCTGCTGTTTTGAGATTTTACACAACACACACAGCTGTTAGAACTTGGTGAAGTTGTTGCTGCTGTCTGGTTGTAATTGATGTTGCTGTTCTTTGAATGCTGATGCTTCTTCAACCTGCTACTGTGGAGTTGCTTGTTGCTTCAAACACTTTCTGTTGATGCTGCTCAAGTCTGTGTAACTGTGAAAACAGCTTTTAAACAGCACTCCTCCACATAGCACAGAAAATTGTTACACGGCTATTGTTTCAGTTTCAGCTTCTGTCAAAAGAGTTGCTGTCAACAAGTGTATACACACAGCAAGAAAGGTTGCACTGCTGTCTAAACACAAACAGATTTAAATTGTAAAAACAGATTGTAGCTGCTTCAACCTGTCAAAGCAAAATGACAGCCTTAAAAAAAAAACACTAGCAAACAGCAATGGTTCATGCTTGTTAATGTCAAAATCCAAATCAGATACAAACTCTGCTGCTGCTATTTTAAAAACCTGCTGTTTATAGAACTTATACAAACCTGTTGCTGATTAGTTGCGTCTTAACACAGCCCTTCCCTGCAAACATCAGGTACTCGACAGCCTCTATGATGATGCCGTCAAAAGAATCAACCAGACTGGACACTCAAAATTGAAACACATAATAGCAAACAGCCAGCAAATCCTTTTTTGTCATGCCGTTCTGCTACAAATCTGTGTGTGCATACTATAGCAAAATGACCAAGACAGAACTGTGTATGGTTTGTGTATAACAAACAGTCTGCTGTTATCTTTCTTGCTTATGCTTGCTGCTGCTGTTCACACTCATTTAACCACACATTTAACCACACACTCATTTAACCACACAACCTTTTAAATCAAACAAGGTCACTTTACAAAGCTTCATTAGACTAAACCTGTCAAACAAACCTCAAAATTCACATGCAAAYAGCAAGAAGCTCAAAACACAACAATATACATGTATAGCTAATAGATGCTGTCAAATTGTTCCAAAACAGAACTTTAATGGACAGTCCAGCAGAAACAAAGAACTCACAAACAGGGTTCAATTGATTTCGATAAAATGAACCAGATGCAGATCACCACTACTAACCTGTCTAAAATCAAACCTGTCGAATGGAACAWCAAGCTATTTGAGATGAAACCTAAATCACTCAAGACAGAATTAGACTTGGAAAACTTAGACTAAAAAAAATTTGAGCGGTTTAGAAGTCCGGACAGAACATGCCTATGCACCTCTTAAATCCACTAATCCACTCACTGCTTGAGCTAATCCGCTCAAAGCTTGAGCTAATCCGCTCAAAGGTTAATCCGATGAAGAGGTAATCGACCTTACCCTTTGATTTGAACGATTTACTAATCCGATGAGATTGATTGAGCTTATCCGGTCAAGACTTCAATGAATCCGCTCAAGAATCCGCTTAAGAAGTRATCGGTTTAGATATAAACCGATCAAAAAAAAAATGAAAACCTAAAAACTTAGTTGATTTGTGCAAAACGTCMGGTGTACCTTAACCGCTCAAGAAATCCGGTCAAGAAGTGAGTGGTTTACCTCCTCCGTTCAAGCGACGTGCGGTGTGCGGTTTAGATGAACACCGCTTGAATGGTGAGCGGTGTAGATGGTTTACCTGTCAAGCCTTCTCCGGTTTATCTCTTCTCCGATCAAGCTTTGTGCGGTGATCCTCTTATCCGCTCAAWATGAACGAAACCTGTTAAGGATGCGATATGTTCTTTCCAATCGAGATGGAGGTATGAACTTGAAGCTTGTGGCCGGACTCTTATCCGGATGGGCCAAAAATGAAGTTAAGCCCAAAAAAATATCTAAGAGTTTAATCTGGGTAAACTTGGACGGTTTAACAAAAAATAAAAAACAAACTCAAACTAAAATCAGATTAAAACTAACAAAAACACAAAAACTAAAAGAAATTTAAAAAAAATGGATCAAAACACTGATTTACGAAAAAATTCAAGAACACGAAATTTTTTTTTAAAAAACCTAAAAAACCCGATTAAATCTTGATTAAAATTGATCAAATCGTAAAAGTTTGTGAATAACAGCGATTTCGAACATTTTGATCATGATTTTAACACCAAAACACAAGATTTTAATACAAAATCGGATCAAAATCAAAAAAAAAAATTTCAAGAACACGAAGAACACGAAAAACAAAAAAAATTCAGAAGAATTAAAAAAAAAACTTATCTGATCGATTTCTTCATTCTAATTTCTTGCATCCTGCTTTGATACCAATTGTGTGTCCACAATCACTGATCAATCTTCAATATCTTCATAATCATGATGGCAGATTCATAGATATTGCATTAAGAACACTATGAACATTGAGAGAAAAAGTCAATTCATATAATCTCAGTCAAACTCTCTTATTAATCTGAATATTACAATT
>NC_037528.1:30349232-30366931 GCF_001531365.2 Cynara cardunculus var. scolymus | reverse complement strand
AAAAAGGTTGAATTACCAAATTACCCTTATCATTAATTTATAATTTAGATTTGAASCTAAAGTGAAGAAAGAATGTGATTGGTCAAGATTGGTTTCCATAGTTTGTACCATATGGTTGGTTTCTATTTGAACCAACCCCCTCTCTCTCTCTCTCTATATATATATATATAATAATGAAAACAGGTGCAATTCTTGAATGTGAAAGCTTGACATGCTCATGGGTATATTGTAACTAAGATATTACATGTGTGGTGTTGAAAATACGATCACAATTGGTATATGGTCACAAAGCAACCACCTTGTTTTAAGTCATAAAAGACAAACAACATGCATCCATGGGAATTTCGAGTATGAGTTGGGCCACGTCTACATTTATATGGCTTTATGATGTCTTACACCACCATTTAATAAATCGTATTGTTAGCTCATATTTTTTTTAAGTTCTTTTAGGTTTATAAAATAGTTTTCAAAAAGTATTTTGTAAAATTGCTAATTTGACGATTTTTTATTTCTTTGTGTCATATCAGATCTGTTTCGTCCTTATAACTTATTGCATTATCGTTGTATATGATGTACACTTGTTTGTTTTAATATAAACTTAAAAGTTCCATTTAGTACTTTATTAAGACGACTCTGAATCCCTAAAATGCCCAATTTGTCGTACCATGCTGTAAAAACAAACATGATAGAGACTTAGGCAGATCTAGCCATCTAAGCGAATCCCGAATAAATTGTGCATATGTTGGGGAAAGTTTGGTTCGCATAATAGAATGTGAAATTGGAATTCATTAAAGGAATTGGAATTTGAAAGAATTGGAATGAAATTTAATGATCTTCGACCAAGTTTCTAAATGGCGGGAGAGGTCACATGGCGACGAGGTCAAGCCTCAATACAAACACACACACACACATATATATATATATAATTACATAACTATATATTTTCAATTTATTATTCAATTATATAATGATATTAAAAAGTTTACATTCATATTAGAAGAAGAGAAATCATATATGTTAATTAGTATTATATAAAAGGTCTGTGATCAAATATTCAAAATAAAACTTGAAAATGTTTTATTATCATTTTTTAACTGAGTCTGTGACGTGTAAATCCATCAAAATGATGAAACAATGAATGACGTGATTAGACAAATATGTAAAAGTGTAAAATATAAAGTTAAAAGTTAATTAAAAAATATTATTTTATAATTAATTGAAAAAAGTCATGCGTTGTAAAAGTTATCAAAAGACATAGAAGTACTCAACCACAAGACAATCTCAAAGAAACAGAGCCTCTGCCTAGGCATATAGAGCCTCTGGTCCTGCTCTGCACTTATGCTTAGTGTTCAACTTCATAAATCTCTCAAAGTACTACCTACCTATCATAGTCTGTCACGTATACCATAAACGGTTATTTCACTTTTACATGAGGAGATCAACTATTGGTGGATGTGTTGACTCCTTTTATATGCTATAAATAGGTGATCTATTTAGGGTTTTTAAAATGCTTTTGAATGAAATCTCCTGTACTTGTCAGAGAGAGATCAAGTTTTTCTGAGAGTTTTATGCACGGACTACTGTGTGTTCTTGGTGTAATTTCTATATTCTCAAATTGTTAATTATTACACATGATGACCAGTTTAATGTTTATACTTATTTCATTGTCTTCATTTCTATCTAGTCTAGCATAGTAGTTAATGCTCTTCGCTTTCGCTCATATAGTAATTTTGGTATTAATTACCGATTATTTAAGTATCTGGGTTCCTACTAATGCATGCCACGACACTCCATGGTGAGTCTCAAGGCGCCATGTCATGAGCTACGCTTAAGACAAATGTTATAGGTCATATCGTAACAGAAGAAACATGTCTTATGCCATGGCATGGCATGTCGTCCACCATGACGAACATTTTAGAATTCGGCGTTTGACCATGTGCTTGGTTGGCAGGAATTGGAATGAGAATCTCTCAAATGAATTGGGATCTGGATGTTTGGTTGGCATAATGTAGTTTCAAAAATAAAATAAAAAAAATAATAAAGGAGCAAAATACATTTTTATGATATTTTCATAATTTTTGCTTAAATTAGAAATATATATATATATATATATTTATAATGATAAAATTAATGATTATAGTAATTGGCGATAGTGGTGCTGACACCGATGGCATGGTGGTAGCAGTGGTGGTGGTGGCCCAATGGTGGCAACACTGGTGTCCTAGTGGTGGCAGTAGTGGCAATGGTGATGGTGACGATGGCGATGGTGACAACGACAATAACAGAAGGGAGGATGGAGGTGGTGGGGGCGACAATGATGTGGAGGCGACAAGAACAAAGGTGGACTTTATGTGGCAATGATGACGACGATGGTGGTGATAGCAATGGTAGCAATATAGATAGGGTGGTGTTAGTCATGTATATAGAGGCTAGGGTTTTTCTAGGTAGTTTTGTCTTTATAAGAAAATAGTTACAAAGAGAATATTGTTACATCATATATGCAATAGAATGAAGAAATTTGTAAACAATGGAATCTATGAAATTCAATTCTATTCCATATCCAAAATGATTTAGTTGAATCGCAGTTGGTCATTCCAATTCATTTAGATTCTACAGTAATCCAGTTCATATTATTTCATCATCTTCATTTCTATCTAGTCTAGCATAGTAGTTAATGCTCTTTACTTTCGCTCATACATTAATTTTGGCATTAATGACTGGTAATTTGAGGATATGGGTTCCTCTAATTGGTATCAAAGCCTATAGATTAATCTATTGATCAGATCGATCCAATCTGTTAAGGATTTTTCTCATTTACTAGGCTATTTTTTCTTCTCTGAATTTAAGTTTTCTGACGATCCCTGTTTTCAAGTTTTCGTGACTTGTTCATAATCCTTGGAAATTAGGTGATTATTTTATATTCTTTGAAGAAATAATGTAATGATTTCAACTCTATTCAAGTTTTAGCAGCAAATTTCAACATATTTCTCAATTTCAAGTTCGATTATACTCCATCTATTTTGATCCCTGTTTTTCTATCAACATGGAAAATCCTGTATAGATTGTTGCTTACAGTGCCAGATCGTTAACTAAACCTCCCACTCTACTCCATGATGAGTATCCTGAGTGGAAAATCTGTATGGTCAATTTTTTTTTGAGAATTTAGACAAGGAATTGTATCTATCTATGGTAAATGGACCATATGTTCCAATGGTTACTGTTCCTCGTGTTCCTGCAACTCCTACCACTGCGGAAGTTCCCACTCAACAAATACTTAAGGATCGAGATTTTGTGAATGATGAAGACAAAGCCCAAATTGAGGTTGATCACAAGGATAAACGACTATTGATCATGGCAGTACCAAATGATATATTTCAATCTCTTGATGCTTGTGAAATTGCCAAAGAGATTTGGGATCAACTAGCCAACGAAGTCGAATGAGGAGCAAAGACCAAAAAGAATAGAAGAGCACAATGTTTGAACGAGTACAATAATTTTACAGCTCTACCACAAGAAACTATGCAATAAACCTATCACAGATTCAACACTTTGATCAACAAGTGTAGAAAATGTGAGGTTCTTCGAACACAAGAAAAAACAATGGACTGTTTCTGGAAAGTTTGAATGAAGAATAGTTACAACTCTCTACGTCTTTGTAAGCTAACCAAGACTTGGAAACATGGTCTCTGCATGATGTTGTTGGGACATTAGAAGCCCATAAGAAGGATGTCCTGAAGAAAAGTCTCTGGTAGGGGGCCCTCTAGCTCTGGTCTCCGAGTCAAAAGAAAACACAACTCAGGACGATCAACCATAGATAACATAACCATAGATAGGCAAAGCAGAGATAGATCATCTAGAGAAAACGAAAGTGCTATAACTGGGTTTCAGACAACCTGGGTTGAGGTAATTTCTACGTGGTTATTATGTGAATTACGTGAAATATGCATGTCTAATTTAGAAATGCATGAACCATATATGTGAAAAGGTGATATGATACAATGCATGTATATAAAAAGATGATATGCATGTGTATAGGATAATATGCATACATGAATAATGAAAGGATACACGTGCGGTAACATGCCTATGAGAAATATAATATTAAAATAGGAGATCTTCATGATGAAGGAGGTTGGTTTTAAAATAATAAAACCCCACTGCCTGTGAAGTTTTATATTAATAAAAGACTCCACCGCCCTTGTTAAATATATAAAGAAAAGAGAAGAGATAAGAGGTTATCTTATCACTTTTAGAAAAGAAAACCTGTTTTGTGAAAAATAGTGTTTTGAGGCGGTGGAAAGTATTCTTGAAGAAGATTGCTATTTTAAGAAGTGTTTGAAGATTCTGTGATTTGTTGTGTGATAAAATTGCAGAATCTGTGTTGTTAAGGTGAGTTTTCAAACTGCTGTTGATTATAAAACTGTGAGTTTTGATAAACTAAAACATTCATAATTATATAAATATAAACTGTTGGGTTTTGGTGAATTTGGGTTTTAATGAATCTGGGAAAATACTGTTTTATAAACAGTTTGAACAAAGTGTTTATGATTATGGATATTAAAGCTGTTTTGGAAAGATGAAACAAAAGATTAAACAGTTACTGTGTTTTAAACAGCTTTGGGAAAATGAGATTTTGTTTTAAAGGATTTAAAGGAAGATTGATATATGGAAAATTATGAAAGAACATATTGTTCTTGAGTTTGAAGGTTTTATGATAAAAACTATTTTGGAAACCATTATTGGTTAAAAACTATAAAGGACATCTCATCAAGACGGTTGTGACTTCGGTCTGTCTTCGTTTGGGATTAATCTATAGATTTTGAGGATAAAACTATGGATGAGGATTCATTAAGACGGTTGTGACTTCGGTCTGTCTTCGTATGAACTAGTCCATAGATTTTGATGAGGAAATAAGGTATCAAGGAGAGGTGTACCTTGGGATAAGGGTGGCATATCAAGGAGAGGTGTACCTTCGGCTATAAGGGTGACATATCAAGGAGAGGTGTACCTTTGGATAGAAGAGTGGCAATTGAGTGTGGTTATTATAGCTCTTGCTATTATGTCTTTTAAGATTACAACAAATTTGAGTACTTACTTCTTTGTGATTTGGGGACTCAGAGATGATGTTCTTATTAGAAATACTAGTATTGATGTTATTGAAAAGGGAAAAACTTGGCCTATGGCCATTGGTTTTGGTTATAAAATTGTTTTTGATCAAATGTTTGGATACAGATGAACCAGAGGGGCTCTGGTTGTTCCTTGAAAGGAACCAGAGGGGCTTTGGTTGGTCCTCACTATAGAACCAGAGGGTTCTGGTTATTGATTTGAGGAATGTGCAAGTTCTTACTAAATGTACTAGTTGGACCAGAGGATCTGTATCTATTGATAGGAGCTTCTGTGTCAAGATCATATTTTAAAAAGTTTTTAAGAAAAAGATTTTATACTTAGAAAGTTCTTACAAAAGACAGACCAGAGGGGCTCTGGTTGGTCTTGTCTTTTGAACCAGAAGCTCTGGTTAGTACAACCAGAAGCTCTGGTTATACCTGAACTCTTTTTGATCATTTTTAAGTTATGGAGAAGCCATTTCATTACTTACAAAATTAGTCAAGAAAAATTATGAGAAATTACTTGAGCAAGAGGCTCTGGTAGAGGAACCGGAGGGGCTCTAGTCCTTTTATGAGTTGAAATATTTTCTAAGTATGGTTTTGGAACCAGAGGTCCTATGGACTCAAACAGGATGTGATTTTTATCCTTCACTATATGGAATGATGTATTTTGAATAAATGTTTTGGTGATCTTCACCCTGCATTACTTAAAAAAGGAATCCTCAGTAGACATTAATGTCTAACCCTCATTTTCATCCTTAAATACGTGTGCAGGTAATACCAGTTATAATGATAGTAAAGAAAAAGGGAAAATATGAATTATTTCCCTAAGTGCCTAGCTTTATGAATATCATTTTGGATATGTTTTGAAGAATAGATGTTATGAATACAAGAGCATGTACTTTGGAATTTTTGAGTTGTGTATTTTGCATTGTAGACTCTTGTATTATGGACCTTCGTGGGCTTAACATGTATTCTATGTATGAAATATTTGTTATATATGCAATGTGAGATTGGGGGTGTTACAGAAAGAGAGAAGAAAAATAAAGCAATGATAGCTGAGAGTGAATAAAAGGACATGACATCTGGTTCTGATGATGATTTGAGTGTGTTTGGACAATATCTTGTCCTTATAATAAAAGAGTTCTCATGGAAATTTGGGAAGAGATAATTTGATAGAAAAGGGAGAAAAGAAAGAGGATACATGTTTCAGAAACTTGTATTTGAACAGAGACAAGCACAATCTCCTAAATTCGTGAAGAAGGAGGTAGAAAAGCTAGAGAAAGCCAAGAAAGCAAACGACAAATGCTAAAGATGTGGCAAGCCAGACCATATTACTGCAGAATGCAGAGGTTCTGTAGTCAAGGATGCATTGTACTACAAGAACAAATACAAGTACAATCTCAACCAGAGGAGCCTCATGGTAGAACAAGAAAACTAGGTCTCTGACTTGACATCTCATTAAGAACCCACTCAAGCACTCTTCTATGGCATGACCAGGGAAAATGATGACAATGAAGAGTCCTCTGACTCTGAAGCTCAGGTATGCTCTATCTCAAATAACTATAATATGGGGCTTGAGCAAAATGTCATGAAATTTACTGTTGGTTTTGAAAACCTCAAGCAAAAGCTCTTTGAAGAAAAAGATAAAATAAAGCAATTTGAGAAAGAAATGTTGTTTTTCAAAAGAGAAACAAAGCTTCTGACTGAGGAGAAGAAGGAAATCTCTTTGGAAAAAGAAAAGGTTGAAAAACTAAAATATTTCAAAGAAACATCCTTCAATAACTAGTGTCAAGAACTTGAGAAAGCTCTAGAGGAGAAGGGAAAAAAGTATCAAAATGCAGAATCTGATAGATTCAACTTTGTGGCTCTTAAACACTACTTTCAAAAGTAAAGAGAGTTTCTGCACCAAAGCTTACAAACTAAATACTTCTAATATAGAAATACAAAGATGTACAAGAGGTGCATGACAAATTAAATTCTCAAATGGAAAAACGAGGACTGGGTTTTGATGATATAGATCCCTTTACATGTAAAAATAGAACATCTTTAGAAATTTTCTTCTGCTTAGGAAAGGAACAAAAACATATTTTCCCGTGCTACATGAATCCTTTGTTTCGAGAGAAGGAAATTTTCTAGTGGAGCCAGGACAAGAAAATGTAATTTTCAAAAAACCTCTTACGCTTTTGATTAACATTCTTCAAAATTAAAGCAAGTAAAATTTAAGGATATTCAGAAGCAAGAAGGACAATTTGTATTTGGTTCCTTTAAAGGTTTGAACTATGACAATCCAGTGTTAAGTAGTTCTGATTCTAAGGAACAAAAGTTACTAAATCCTAAGGCATCAAAGTTTATTCCCTTACATGAAGAAGAAGATGAAAGGAAAACTTTTAGGAACTCGATTTAAAAGAAGCTTTGAAGTAGTGCTTAATTTTTAACTTCGAAAAACTAGAGATCACTCCTTGCATTATGATTGATCAAAATCATTCTCTACAAAAGAATTAGAATGGTTGTGACAAATTTTTTTGTGAATCTAAAGATTTAGAAAATGAAAGAAAACTCCCTGATGCCGAGATTTTCAAAATCAATGCTGAAGAATGGCTTAAATCTTTTGAAACACAAAATACATAAGAAAATATCTCCATCTCTGCTAAACCAAGAAGAGTTTTTCTTGACTCTGATTCTAAGTCAGAAGAAGGCAATGAAACAAAGATAGTAGAAACAGAGATTTAAGGACTAGAGGTTTTTGAACCTCTCTCTAGGATACCACATAAGCATGTTCCTGTCAAGAAACATGTGTTAGGAATCCCGATGCGCCTTGATTTTCTAGACATGTGTCTAAAAGACAAATCATGTCTTGAACTAGAGAGAGAACAACAAGAGAAGTCGACAAGAGATTCTGTTTTTGAGAACTTCAAGACCTTATCCATTTAAGCCAATCAAGTTCACACGGGAATAGAAGGACAAATGGAAAATTGCTGAAAACTCAAATTATTCTATTTAAGTAAAGTCCAAATTCCAGAGTAAGTGGGTCAAGAAGAATGATCTTCAAGAGAAGAAGGCCAAAATTTAAAAGGAATAAATATGAACTAGATAGGAAGTTAGCAAAAATGATTGCTGCTAGGACAAATTGTAATCATAAGGCCTCTGTTTCAAAAACCTTTGATGCGAAAAGAGATTTTAAGCAATCATCTTGTGTTTACAATTGCAAATGCTTTGATTTCTTATTCCAATTAGAGAAACACTTATCTGGCTTACACTGTCTTCTCTCTAGGTCCAAGGAAAACAATAACACTAAAAGCAGGAAGAAGCAGGAGCCCAAGAATAAGTCTGGAAAACCAACAAGGACTAGCAAGATAGAAATAAAAAAGAATGTACCTAAGTCTAACAAAAAAGGACCCATTCTGCAATGGGTACCTAAAACTCTCTAATTTGTCTTGAAGAAACAACATGTGCACATCTGGTATCTAGACTCTGGATGCTCGAGGCACATGACTGGAAACAAATGTCTTCTATCCTTATTCAAAGAAAAAAATGGAGGCTCTTTGACCTTTGGAAATGACAAACATGGACAAATTATGGGATACAACGTACTATCATATGGTGACATCTATGTATCAAAAGTTGCTTATGTGGATGGGCTAAAGCACAATCTGTTTAACATAAGTCAACTTTGAGACAATGGTTTTGATGTAAAATTTCAAAATAAACTTTGCCCATTACTAACCAAAACAGGTCAAGAACTACTAAGAGTCGATAGAAAAGGTAACCTATAATTAATGAACTTCACTTCCAAAGAAGGAGCAGAGACCCTCCACTTGGTCTCAAAGAAGGGCGAAGAAGCTTGGCTCTGGTACGATAAGTTATCACACATTAACTTTTCAAACCTTGACAAGTTAGTTAAACACAATATGGTAAATGGTTTACCAGATGTGAAGTTTGAAAAGGATCATCTTTGTCTTTTGTGTGAAATGGGCAAGCTCAAAAGAGCTTCAAACAAGATAAAGTATGATACCTCTTGCTTTTTTTTATTAACCTGGATATCTAAGCTACTATGCGAGCCGACTAATCCCAGGGCGACCACTTGCTTTGCAGAGATCCCGGAGTCACCGCATTTGAACCTCCGTGGCCACAAGGGGATTTTTATTCCTCCTTGGATTTGAACCTGGGACCTCCTGATACTTTTGACCTTTGGAGCCAAGCTCAAACCAATCAGGCACCACCCTTGTGGTTTGATACCTCTTGCTCATGACCTCTACACATGCTACATGTTGACCTATGTGGTCCCATTTCCATGCAGAAATTGTCTGGAAACTAGTATATTCTTATTTTAATTAACGAACAGTCCAGATATACTTGGATTGAGTTTACAAGACAGAAGTAAGATGTTTCAAAGATACTAATCAAGTTACTAAAGAAGACCCAAGTTTTGCTAGAAAGCAAAGTTCAAAAATTAAGAAGTGACAATGGTACAAAGTTTAAGAACTCAAAAATCGAAAAATACCTTGTCAATGAGGAAATCTCCCAGAACTTCTCGGAATCCAGAACTCCATAACAAAATGGAGTTGTTGAACAAAGTAACAAAACATTAGTTGAAGCTTTCAGAACTATGCTAGCTTCCTTCGATCTTCCTATACACTTTTGGATAGAAGTCATCTTGACAACATGTTTTACATGAACAGATCTATTATTGTCAAGAGGCACTTGAAGACCCCTTATGAACTCATCAACCAAAGAAAACCTAATGTAAAACTTTTTAAAATCATGTCTTTGGTTGCAGATGCTTCATTCTAAATGACAAAGATTATTTTGGAAAATTTGACAAGAAGCAGATGAAGGAAAATTTCTTGGATATTCCTTGAACTCAAAATCCTAGAGAGTCTTCAACTCGACCTCAACCAAGTGACTTTTGATTTCCTAACCAAATCCAAGGAATTAGAACTCAATCACCTTTTCAAGGATTTCTTTAGTGAAAAAGACATCTCTGGGTGTGCAACAAGAGATGGCTCTGCACGTGTATTAGAAGAACCACAGCCAAGAGGTATAACTCTTTCTAGTCCTTCTAATACTTCATATCCTACTTCTGGTCTTGTAGAACTAGAACCTAGTACCTCTCAACATCATTCTGAGGAGAAGCATGTAAGACATCATCATCATCATCATCAATACAAAGCTCATTTGTTAACATACCTCAAATATTTGATACAGAAGCTCGAACTCCTCTATCTCCTTAGCCCCTAATGAAAAGATACACAAAAGACCATCCTTCTCACCAATTTATTGGTAATCCTTCTGATGATGTGATAAGTTCTGCCACTATCAATGAATGTTTCTTTGTAAACTTTCGAAGCATGGTAGAACCAAAGAAAGTTCATGAAGCACTCCCATGTAAGAAGAATTGGTTCAATTTGAGAGAAATAAGGTATGGACTCTAGTTCCTTTACCTAAAAATAAAATTGCTATTCCCACTAAGTGGGTGTTCAGAAATAAGAAGGATGAAGATGACATTGTGATTAGAAACAAAGCAAGGTTGGTTGCCAAAGAATATCACCAAGAAGAAGGCATAGATTATGAATAGACCTTTGCACCAGTAGCAAGGCTTGAAGAAATAAGAATATGCTTAGCCTTCCCTTCCTATAAAGGTTTCAGAGTCTTATCAAATGGATGTAATATCATCCTTCTTGAATGGTAAACTCAAAAGAAGGAGTTTATATCTAGCAACCTCCTATATTTGAGAGCTATACACATCTAAACTATGTGTATTACCTTGACAAGGCTCTGTATGGTCTCAAACAAGCACCAAGAGCCTAATATGAGCGTTTGTGTTATGTATTTTGTTTAGTTTGTAAAAACGTAGAAGGGATTAAAATGTGAATACCATCAAGGTATATATAGCTTTCCTATTTTCTGGAACTTGTCAACTCTTTCATTATAATCATCAGCTATTCATTAGAGCGCCACCTATGGCAAACAAACATTGTATTCCATATTCTGAATCAATAGACAAGCCGACTAATTTGATCATTGCATCGTATTATTGTTATTTCATTGTTTTTATATCGATTTGGGTAAACAATAATTGGTATCAGTGCAGAAGATCAACTTTGAAAGAAGATTCAGATTCATTTTCTTGGATAACCACGATTGTGAGTTCAAGTTCATCATTTTTATTGGATTTTATTCAATTATGGGTCATATCTTGAGAGTTAGAGTTGCAAATCTTTGATTTTCGAGCCCATATATCCTTAACTGATAGGTTCTAGTTTGTGTTTTTGAAATTTTTTATTATCTACTAAAAACCTAAAGAGTTGCCAAGTTATCGCATTCCTATTATTCATAGTCAATGCATAGTTGTGTGCGCCAACTAACTTTTATCGCATCACAATGATTCAACAACATCAAGTTTTTGCGTCTTGAAGATATGAGTAACTTGGTTCCTAGCATCAGTGTGACCAGACAAGTTCTGGTTATTGCATCAACTTGACCCGACAACATTGAGTTATTGTATTAGCTTGACCCGATAAACCTAGTTCCTCGCATCAGTGTGACCAGATAAACACAAGTTATCGCATACTTTATATGCGATAAATTTACTATTCACACTTCGTTTGTAACAGCCCCAAACCATACATTGCATATAACACATATTTCATATATAGAATACATGTTTACCCACATAGGTCCATAATACATGAGTCTATAATGTACAATACATAGATCAAAAATTTCAAAAGTACATGCGACCTGTATCTTGACATCTAATCTTCCAAACATGGCTAATCAAGATCTTCATATTGCAAAACACATAGGGAAGTAATTCACATAATGCTTTTTTCCTTATTCTCATTACCTGGACACATATTTTTGAAAACACAAAATAAGCGTTAGACATGAATATCTAATGAGGTTCCCTTTTATGTAATGCAAGGTGAATATCACCAAAACATTTATTTCAAATAATCCATCTCATGTATTAAAGACTGAAAATCACATTCTGATTTAGTTTCTCGAGCCTCTAGTTCTAAACCATACTTGAATTACATTTTCATAAACAGAACCAGAGCCCCTCTGGTCCTTCTACCAAAGCTTTTATTTCCTCGTCCAGAGCCTCTGGTTGTACTAACCAGAGCCTCTGGCTCATGTAATTTCTTGTAACATTCTTAAGTTAGGCTTCCAACCAGAAAGATAGTCTTCTTCATAAACGGATGCTCATACAGAACTCTTATCCGACCATAGCCTCTGATTGTACTAACCAGAGCTTCTGGTTCATATAGTGAGGATCAGCCAAAGCATCTGGTTCAACGTGTGAGTCGACCAGAGCCCCACTAGTCTGTATTTATGCATGTATTTTCATAATTATGCATATTATTACATTATTCTCATAATGAACATATAAATTTACCTTAACCCAGGTTTGTTGAAATCCCGGTTATAACATCGTTGCATGTGACAAGTTTGGATTCGACAAGTTTGGGTGTGACGAGTTGACCCGACAAGTTTGACTCGACAAGTTTGAGTGTGACAAGGTGAGTTCAACAAGTTTAAGGTGCGAGAAGGAGTAGAGTGTGAAAGTTTTTGGGTTGCACAAGTTTCAAAAGTGGGGTGCGACAAACAAAGTGGTGCTACAAAAAATTCAGTTTTTAGTTTCTGAGTATTTCAACCAGTTGATCTATGGTCATTGATTATCAAGAACAATGTCATATTTAGAGGCAATGACTATCGGTTCGGACACAAAACCTCTTGTCCTGTTCAGAGGGGATTATCCTCAATGGAAGGTCAGATTCCTTGATTTCATTGACAGACAAAGACTTGGTCCTTTGATGAGAGAATCATTGAGAGATGGACCATCCATCTTCATGGACATCACACCGACTTCTCCTAATGCCAATCTGCCAATCCTTGTACAACAATAAGTGCCGAGGGAGTATGCTTCCATGATAGAGATGGAACAAGCACGAGTTGATGTTGATGGGATGATAAGGTCCTAATTCTGCAAGGTCTACTAAACGATATCTATACCAGTATAGATACTCACAGACAAAATGGGAAGCACATGTGAGACCATATAGAGAAGTAGATGATGAGGAGCCGTATAGGTGCTACAAGAACTTCAAGGTAATAAAATGTGAGATTCTTGAGTCTGTCAATGAGATGTTTTGTAATCTATTTAACAAGCTTAGAAAGAATGGGATACAGAAGACACTGATAGAGAACAACATCAAGTTTCTAAGCAATCTTCAACCGGAATGGAAGAGATTTGCTTCTCAGATTAGTCAGAAAAAGTCTCTATCAAATATGGACATTCACGTAGTCGATGAGATGCTGCTGCAGAATAAGGAAGAAGTATTGGAAATTTTGAAGGCAATAAGAAGAGCAAGAAGTCATCGGTGGACCTATTAGCTCTTGTTGCTGCTGAAAAAGGCCAGAGATATGTTACCAAAAGTTTGAAAGTGGAGAAAGAAGACAGTGAAGAGTCTGACACTGACAAAGCGGATAGTAGCTCAGACTCCGACCTAAATGATATCAAAAAACCTATGCTCCTTCTAACAAAGGCTTTTCAGAAGAAATTCTACAAGAAGCCTTCGTCCAACAAACTGAGGATTTCTTCAAGTTCAAGGAAACCCGATTCAAGTTCAAGGAAACTTGACTACAAGAAGAAGATGGTGAAACTAAAGACTGAGGAGCTTCAGAAGTGCTACAACTGTGGAAGGACTAGGCAAGCAAAAAGAAACAAGATGCTCTAACTACTACAAAAACAAGATGCCACTGGACAAACAAAAAGAAATGAGGAAGACACCGATGGCGGAAGATGATCATTGGCTGCAACTTTCAGAGAGTGATGATGAAGACGAAGCATATGCGCACATCTGCTTCATAGCCATTGACTCTTACGCTTAGAGTTTCGATGATGATGATGCAGAATCTTGCAACTCTGATTCTTCCAAGGTATATTCTATGTCTCTATTTGAGGAAAAACTTATGGATTTAGTGAATAAAATAACTGATTTTGAAGGAAAACTTTAAAAGGAAAATAAACTGTGTGCCTTTTGGAAAACCAAGTGTAAACAAAATCATGAGCTAAATGTTACTTTCTCAGGTGAAAAATCTCAAAATCTTCAATTAATTAAATCTTTGAAAGAACAAAATGAGAGATTTCTAAACATTAAAGACTATGTTTCTAAGACCATGATTGAATAGATATTTGAGTTATCAGTAAGTTAATTCTCTTGAAGAAAAAGACGAATGAGTATGCTTTAATGTACGAAAAGGTGTGTTATGAAAACTCAAAATTGATTTATAAACTTCAGAATCTTGAAGAAAGATTTACGAAAAGGAGTCAAACAGATCAAATGATTTTAATGAAAAAACCAAAGGAATTCTTATTTATCAATCCAAAGCTGGCTTGGGGTTTGAAAAGCCGAGCTTCTCGGAAAAGGCAATTTCATAAGTTCCTACACTGTATAGTTATCTATATATGAAACTGGATCCTAAATATCGAATGAAGTTCATTCCATCATCTCCTGAAGTTAAGGAAAGAGAAAATGCCAACAGGAAAAGACTGGATAAAATGCAACTTCCTTTTGTGTATCTAAACTAAATGAGTCATATCCATATGTTAGACAACATCTATCGGATGACTATTTTAAAAACTACACTAAGGAAGAACTTTCCCAAAACCAACCGGAACATACTGAAAATGATGTTGAACCAAAAGTGTATGTTCCACCTTTTCTTTAAGAAAAGATTTCAGAAATAACAAAAGTTTTTGAAGAAGTATATGATCAAATGCTTTTAAAGATTAAAGATCTTGAACTGTATGTTTCAAAGGCTTCTAAAGGAAAATAAGTTCAAGATCCTCAAAATGTTCATTCTTCCGATTCAGATAAATCTTGCAAAGCTTTTGTGGGAAATACATTTCAACAGTCTAATCCTGATATGCCATCTACTTCTGGCTCAATCTTTTTAGATGATAGAGTGAAAACATTTGATGAAATGTTGCTTATATGAATATTGATGAGTGTTCAAACGAAAATATTGATAAGTTCGACTTCACACTTAAAGAAAAGATTTATGTTAACATTAAGAAACTAAAAAAGGAAAACAAAAAGAAGTTTCAGTTCCATTTTATAAAGGCAAAAGATCTAAATCTGTTCCTGAGAATACATGCTTTACGAAAGGTAAACCCAAAAGGAATTCTCAGAAACAGAAAATAACTGGAGAACTTCCTACCAAACATGCTTATAAGTTTCAATCTACTGGTCATGGATTTTCTGATGTCTCAGATTCTAGGCATAAAGGTAAATCTGTGAAATAAGTCTGGAGGGTGAAGAAATCTCTAGAAGAAAAAGAGAGAGGAAAATCATTTAATTCCGTTCCAATTGTAGGAAAGAAAATTTTAAATTATGTAGACGATTATGATGCTTTGGTTCAGAACATTTATCGCAAAAAGTTTATACAGTGAAGCATTTAATCGATTTGTCTCGTAATAAGATTTGTTGTTCTACATGTGGATTGATTGATTTTGTAGACAATAATTATGCTTGTGATTGGTTTGGCACATATCATGTTTCTAAATCTAAAAAACCTAAACCAAAAGTGTGGAAACCTAAACCAACCTACCCTAAGTCTAACAAGAAGGGACCCATCTTTAAATGGGTACTTGAGTCCACTTTTTTTTGGCTGAATGGTCATGTGTGGTATGGAAGAAAAGAAATACTCTCAAACTTTATGGAAAAGTATAATGGTGGGATGATACGGTTTGGAAAATGATCATGGGATATGGAGACATCGTGCAAGAAAATCTTAATATCAAGAAGGTGTCTTACGTAGAAGGTCTCGGAAACAACCTCTTCAGCGTGGTCCATTCTACGACAAAAACCTTGAGGTTCATTTTAAGGCCAATCACTGCAGTGTCCGAATAGCAGAGGGAGTTGAACTATTAGCTGGCAAAAGACGACCAAATATTTACACGATTGATCTGTCTAACATCAAAGTCAACTATGTTGTTTCTCTTCTGTCTAAAGCCTCTATGCAACAAAACTTCTTGTGGCACAGACGACTCTCCTATTTGAACTTTGCAAATCTGAACAAGCTGGTGACGGAAAGTTAGTAAAAGGATTACCAGAGCTGAAGTTTTAGAAAGAAGACTTGTGTGTTGCTTGCGAGATAGGGAAGATGAAGAGAGGTTCTCACAAGTCTGTTGTTGAGCATAAAACTTCAAGACCGTTGCAGTTGATTCATATGGATCTCTATGGTCCTATGAGGACGCAAAGCATCAATAGGAAGAAGTACGTGCTGGTGATGGTAGATGACTACTCACGGTACACCTGGGTCAAGTTCTTGAGACCAAAGAATGAAGCCCCCGAGAAAATTATCTCGTTCATCAAAAGTTTACAAGTGAAACTGCATTTGAGTGTGCAATCGATCCGAACTGACAACGGGACTAAGTTCAAGAAAAGAACACTTGATGACGATCTATAGTTTGTTGGCATCTCTCACACCTTTAAGTGCCCCGAACTTCATAGAAAAATGGAGTGGTAGAGAGGAGGAATCGTACACTGGTAGAAGTGGCATGCACTATGCTCGTCTACACGAAGCTACCACTCTATTTCTGGGCAGAAGTGATCGACACTACATGTTTCACATAAAATCGGTTCGTCGTCAACAAACGGTTTGGTAAGACTCCCTACACTATCATAAATAACCTGTACCCAATATCAAGTTCTTTCAATTTTTTGGTTGCACGTGCTTTATTCTAAATGATAAAGATGATCGGGAAAGTTCAACCCCAAGGTGGACGAAGCGGTCTTCATCGGATACTTTAAGGAGTCTGCAGCATATCGTGTCTACATCAAATGAACGAAGACCTTCAATGAGATAGTGAACGTTTCATTTGATGAATTAGAGGATTTGGCTTCTGAACATGTCACTTCAGAATATGTGCTTTATGGAGTCCAAGCAGTAGATCAACATAGTCCAAATCCAGCGACAAATTCCATTGAGACTTCTAACTCTCATACTTCTGACTTGGATTTTCTGTTTGAAATTTTTTTTAATGAGTATTTTTGAACAACTACAACTAATGATATTCTTTCTGTTCCAAATAGTGTTCAAGTTGTCAATGTGGAGGAATTAGACTCGCCTTCTGAAGCTTCTACATCAAATGATATAACCGACACAACTCAGAACACTGAATCAACCAACAATGATACTCCCCAAGTGACAGAAGAGACGACGACTTCATCTGAACAATCTGTTGGCCCTCTCTTTCAGTGATGTGATGATGATCTCTTTTTTTATATCGAAGTGTATTATCTCTGTATTCAGCTTCAACAATCATCACTGAGTCTGTTCAGTGATTGCTGAACATGTATTATAATTCCTTCAGAGACAAGTTGTCACACCTCGCTAAAGCGGAAACACGAGATGCTAACAGACAAGTGGGCCATAGCAACAGTTCATAAATAACACTATTTAAGTTGCTCAAAACAAAAACGATTCATCGACATAACAGGAGTTAGAATTTACACAACGTTCATAAGTACATCAAAAACTTGACTTAATCGATCTTGGCTCAAGTATGCTCCCTTAAAA
>NC_037528.1:30339511-30348472 GCF_001531365.2 Cynara cardunculus var. scolymus | reverse complement strand
TTTTCCTTGGCTAAGGTAGAGCAAGATTGTTCTAAATGCAAGGTCATCAAGTGTTTTTATAAAATAAAGTCGATTTAATTATTTATTAAAAGGAGCCTTCCAAAAATCCAAATAATGACATCATTAAATGTCATCCCAAAACAAATGATGGCAGCCGCCAATTACCAAAACCAAGAGATTTTGAGTGGGTTTAACACTCTTTTCAAGAWTAATCCACAATTCTTGAGCCACACGCCTTCATCACTGATTGCATGTAGCTCAATATTTCCAAGAATTAAAAAGAGTCTAACACAAAACTACCATCTTTGAACAACTTCCAGAAAACAAAAATATATTCCGATTCCAACAAGTTTTCAAAGGGATAAATCTGATTAGAGTTGCATGCAAGACCTATCATCCAAAAATGTGATCGAACCTCTCATGCAAGGAATTTTTTTTTCTTTCTTTAGGGACTAAGAATCTTGGATCACAGATTATCATTCCAGCGAAGACACATGCAGGTCTTGGATGAATAATCTCTCCTCTTTACATCTCAAAAATTTTACTTAAAGAATCGAGTAGAGAGAAGAATAACGACTTCCGGATATCTAAAAGAAAATAGAATAGCTTTAAAAACATACATTTTCTTGATAAAAAGACACGAACAGGTCTTCAAGAACAGCAAAAGTCCTTGAGTTTTGTAAGGAGATGGAATCGGTTGAAAAGTGATGGAATGAGAGAGAGAGAGAGATGAAATGGCTGGAAATTTGGAAAGTGAAGATCTTTCAAAAGGGAAGGGGGTATTTATATGTGGATTCAATGAAAAGAATGGGCTGACCTCTAAAGGCCCAAGCCCAAAAAGACTTTTAATTACAAACTAAAAGACCCCAATAAATACAACAAAACATTTTTGACAAAAAGATTTAAACACCTTTCTTCCAAATTAATAATTGGCAACCAAATATAAAAGATTGGAACTTTGGAATTTTGAATTTTAAAAAGAATGAAACGAAAATATCGACTTTATTTTTATGTGAAATGTTTAAAAATTTTATTTGGCATTGCACGAACTAACTTGGTTAGCTACTCGCCGAAACGTGGTCTAATCAGACTAATTAAACAAGACGATCTTTGGTCAACAAGGCTAAATCCTAAAAAGACTTAGTTTTCAATAAAGGCCCTAAAATGGAATACTAAACTGAAATTCCAAAATGCAGAGTTGTCACACAAGTATCCTTCATGATGACAAAACTCATATCACAAAACCTTCAGCGATATCGAAGATAGAAGCTGAAGATAGAGACAAGCAAGTTCGTGATCTGATGCGGTTTCTTTATCAATATAAGTTTTTAAAAGTGAAAGTTGTTGTGTTTGTATTCATCCCCCCTTCTATAAACTATTACCTATAAACTCTTGTAGATCCGGCTAGGACCAAAACAATCTCAAGTCTCTGTTCTGGTCTCTAATGCTCCTCAAGTACATCAGACAACTTCAAATCAAGAGACTGGTCCAACTCTCGAAATGGAACAAGATCATCCTCAAAGTTCGTATGTAGACCCGAACGCTGATCAAATGACGTTCCAACCTTTGCCTCACAAGGTTAAATGGACAAAAGATCATCCTCTGCATCAAATCATAGGAGATCCTACATCTAGTGCGAGAACGTGATCTGTGTCTGGGAATGAATGCTTATTCACAACCTTCCTAAGAAAGGTAGAACCTTCCAAGGTCTCTAAAACTCTTGAAGACCCAGATTTGGTCGTCGCAATGCAAGAGGAGCTGAACCAGTATGAACGCTTAAAAGTCTGGCAACTCGTACCACGTTCGAAGGGCAAGTCAATCATCGATATCAAGTGGGTATTCAAAAATAAGAAGAATGAAGATGATGTCGTAATTCGAAATAAGGCACGACTGGTAGCAAAAGGGATACAATCAACAAGAAGGAATAGACTACGATGAGACTTTTGCACTGGTAGCAATGATTGAAAAAGTCCGTATGTTCCTCGTATACGGGGCCCATAAGAACTTCACAGTCTATCAAATGGACATGAAAACTACCTTCCTCAATGGAGTGTTGAAGGAAGAAGTATATGTCTCGCAACCTGAAGGATTCGTGAATGCCTCAAAACGGGACCACGTTTACATCATAAACAAAGCTCTCTAAGGTTTGAAACAAGCTCCACGTGCATGGTATGACATTCTATCTGATTTTCTCATCAAAGCCAGTTTTTTCAAAGGTAAGATCGACACAACTTTGTTCATCAAAAATGAAGGTAAGGATATAATCCTGATATAGATTTATGTTGACGACATAATTTTTGGTTCTACTAACCCAAAACATTGTACGAACTTTGCAGACCTCATGGTGTCACGCTTTTAAATGAGCATGATGGAAGAATTGAATTTCTACCTTGGACTTTGTAACACCCCAAACTTCCACATTCACATATAACATGTACTTCGTATAAAAGAAATACAATGTACACCATAAAGGTCCAACTAGTACAAGGATCTTATATACTGAATACAACTCATAAATTCTGAAAGAATATCCTTGCACTATCACATGTATAACAACATGTATCTTTAAAATATAATAGTCAACAGGTTAGTCTTCAAACATCAGATAAGCATATTAAGAAAATAATCATATTTTCTTCTTCCCTTTAATATCCCGAGACCCATCTCTTCCTGCACTACATATTTAAAAAAAAAATTCAAAATAAGAGTTAGACCAGGAGGTCTAGTGAGATACCCTTGTTTTGCAATTACAGGGTGAAGATCATCAAAACCTGTTTAAAATTCACATTTGAATAATCAATCACTTCTCATCAAATATAACTTTAGTAACCAAAACTATAAGTTATAAAAAAAATTACCACATAAGAAGATTAACCATTCTGGTTCTCACAGACATCTGAAATATAACTCTCAAGCTCACAACTCACAACTGATTCAGAGCTTATGGTCTCAATCCCCATGGTTATAAAAGAGTAACAGTAAATAACAACCACCAGAGTTCTTGGTCATTATTAAAAGCTTTTAATTTAAATTTAATTAAGAACTGATAAAATAATAACCAACGATCCTCTGAGTTTTATTTCAAATCACTACTCTTTTAAATACTCAGAATAGGTTACCTCAAAAATAATTGAAATCATGACAATTAATTCTTCTGGCTATAACCCATTTTCCCTTACTTAATAACGTCATTGTTATCATCTTAATAAGAACAATATTTCTAAGCCATCAAGTCATAGAGAAATGTTGATTTAGAATTATCATACCTTATGGATATAATAACAAGAGTTACAATAATTAACACACCCACATATGCCATCCTTATATCCATATGTACACCTCTCCTTGTTATGCCACCCTTATCCCATGGTACACTTCTCATTGATATGCCACCCTTATTTCCTCTTCAAAACTTGGTTTTATACTAGAATAGACTTATGTCACCATGTCTGGAAGAAACATTCAAAACTAGGTTTACCAGAACAGACTTACCTCACCACGTTTGGAAGAAACATTTGATAAACTCAAAACATGCTTTCATACCAGAACAGTCTTACGTCACCAAATCTAGAAGAAACCTAGTTCCATACTAGAACAGAGTTACGTCACCGCGTCTGGAAGAAACATTTCACAAATCAGTATTTCTTTCAAAAATGACTCTCGTCGCAACCGTCTTGAAAGAAAATATCAGTATCTTTTCTTGGTTCACAAATCTCATTCAAAAGATACAAAATACCCTTTTCTCAATATAAAACAATTTAAAATTGTTTAAATAGCATTTGTGAGTTACCACACTTTATAATACAAGTTTTTGGGCAATCTTTTCATTCATCGGCCAAAACCATGGCCAATGAACCCTCCTCATCGAACATCCCTATCCGGACAAAACTATCTGGACAACACTTAGAAATAGACAACATATTCACCGATCACACCTTGTCCAGATACCCTCTCATCGGACAAGACATTGTCCACATACACCCGTCATCGGACAACACATTTCCGGATACATCCTCACTGGTCAACACTAAACAATAATGTTAATAAACCGACTAAGGCTTTGTCCTATGAGCATCCTCACCGGACAAGGCCTGTCCGATAACCAATCCAAACTGGTCAACACTTAGCCACCTTAAACATTAAATCTATACAATACTTGGGCAATGAGTAAATATTATCCGGACAACACTATGTGCAGTAAAGTGTCCTTATCGAACAAGGCTATGTCCAATAAGAGATCTCATCGGTTAACACATAAATCAACAAAACTCTTCTACGGTCAAGACTTAGCCGATAAGGACCCTCATCGGACATCACTTGTCCGATTAGAAGTCTATATTAGTCAACACATAAAACCCACTAAAACTCCTCACTGGTTAATGAAGTTCATCAAGAAATATGCATATATTCACCAGCAGATTCTTAAAGCCATTAAAACCAGTAACCTTAAAAGATTGAAATAGTTGTTTGCATGTTGTAGAAACTCACCTTGCAAGTTCTTAGTTTGAAAGAAGAGGAGATACGGTCACAACTTCAGATTCTGATTTTGGTAAGAATTCACTCAGATATGCTTATACTCTCAACTTTCAAAAAATGGCAGGAAAAGTTTCTTTCGCCCAATCAAACCCCTTTTATACCCTTCCTAAAATGGGAAGGAGGTTGAAGAAATATGCATATGAACATGCATACACATGCCTTCAAACCCCCTATGCATGCATAATAAAAATATGCACACATACACACACCATATAAACCATGCAATAAACCTATGCATACATATAATATTCCCATATATTTCGATGCATACATACATACTCATAAATATATGCATGAAAAGCATGAAAATATACACATACTCATATATTAAACTCATGCAAGCATGTATCCACATGATCAATTATAGTCATTAATCAAATATTCATGTGATCACATAATCAGGTAATCACATAACAATTACCTCAGGTGCGTAACCAGGACCCGGTTATCACACTATCCACCCCTCAAAAGAATTTCGTCCCAGAATTCATTCAATTAAACAATAATGGGTATTCGGTTCTAATCTCAGATTCTAACTCTTAGGTCACCTCTGAACCTTTATGGAAGTGCCACTGAACTTTTATCAGACTGATCTCTTTATTCCGTAACTCTCTGGTTTTCAGATCATTGATAGTTTCTGGTGTCTCCACAAAGTTCAGTTTGCGATCTAATTTCACTTCTAGTAGCAATACTGCTGGACTCAGATCCGCTAACGACTTCCGTAGATTAGACACATGAAAAGTGTTATGGATCAAGCTAAGATCCTCTGGTAGCTCCAACTGATATGCAACCATTTCGATTTGCTTGCTGATTCTGAATAGCCCGATATATCTTGGACTGAGCTTACCCCTCTTACCGAATCTGACAATCCCTTTCTACGGAGAGACTTTCGACATTACATAATCCCCCACTAAGAATTCAATTGGCTTACGACGTCTGTCGGCATAGCTCTATTGACGGTCCTGAGCTGTTTTAATTCTCTCTCTAATCTGTTCAATCTTCTCTAAAGTAACTTGAATAATTTTTGAACCTGTTAATTGCTTTTCACCAACCTTATTCCAACATAACGGCGTTCTGCACTTGCGGCCATATAAAACTTCATACGGTGCCACTTGGATGCTGAAGTGATAACTGTTGTTGTAGGTAGATTCGATCAACGGCAGATGATCTTCCCACAATCCCCCGAAGTCTATAACACAAGCTCTTAATATAACTTTGAGAGTTTGGATCGTTCTTTCACTCTGCCCGTTACTCTGTGGATGATACGTCGTACTCAGCCAAATAGGAGATCCCAAAGCTTTCTGGAAACTCTCCCCATAATTTAGACGTAAATTGACTATCCCGGTCTAAAATGATAGATAGTGGAACCCCATGTCTGGTTATAATCTCTTCGATGTAAATCTTTGCCAACCTTTCAAATGGATAATTCTCTTTTATCGACAGAAAGTGAGCAAATTTTGATAAACGATCAACAATCACCCATACGACATCATATCCCTTTGGAGTTTGTGGTAGCTTCATGATGAAATCCATCATAATATGATCCCATTTCAACACAGGAATCTCTAGAAACTTCAGATTTCCGTATGGTCTCTAATGTTCAACTTTTAATTGTAGACACGTTAGACATCGTTTGACGTACCTTGCTATGTCTTTCTTCAATCTAGAACACCAATAGAATGGTTTTAAATCATTATACATTTTATTGGTATCGATATAATAGAATACCGAGATTTGTGGCTTTCATCCGAAATAATATCCCAGATATTCCCATAGCACAGTATCCAGATCCTTCTCTGAAAGCACAAAATTCGCTTGTCGTCCTTTTCCAGGGTGAAAATCATTT
This sequence comes from Cynara cardunculus var. scolymus, assembly GCF_001531365.2. Classification (NCBI taxonomy): domain Eukaryota; kingdom Viridiplantae; phylum Streptophyta; class Magnoliopsida; order Asterales; family Asteraceae; genus Cynara; species Cynara cardunculus. Next base: position 30,342,090 of record NC_037528.1, on the reverse strand, counting down.
TATCCATTTGTTCAAATTTGGAATTATCCTCTTTCATTCTTTTTCTTGACACTTTAAAATTTCACTGTAGAGATCTGGCAATAGGTGCATTCTCATTGCTACTACCTTGATCGTCCCACTTTTCTCTTTTCTACTCAAAGCGTCTGCTACCACGTTGGGTTTCCCCGGATGGTAGAGAATCTCACAGTCATAATCATTTACCAGTTCAATCCTTCCCTGTTGCCGCAGGTTTAACTCTTTTTGACTGAACATATGTTGGAGACTCTTGTGATCTATAAAGATCTGACATTTTATTCCCAACGTATATTGCCTCCAAATCTTCAGAGCAAAAACTACAGCTGCAAGCTCTATGTCGTGCGTTGGATACTATTTTTCATGATCCTTGAACTTTCTGGACGCATATAAAATAACCTTTCCTCTCTGCATCAATACGCAACCCAAACCCAAATTTAAAGCATCACTATAAACCACAAAGTCTTCAGATCCCTCAGGCAATGACAACACCGGAGCACTGCAAAGATGATCTTTAAATAATTGGAAAGCTCTTTGCTGATCCTCTTCCAACTGAAATTTGATGTTCTTCTGATGGAACATCAATTTTGGAGAAATCCTTAATAAACTTCCGATAGTAGACTGCTAACCCCAAGAAACTACGGATTTCAGAAGGAGCTCTCGGTGCATCTAATTTTTATACAACTTCAATCTTAGCAGGATCCACTTTCACTCTTGCCTCAAATATGACATGACCTAGTAATTGAACTTCATTTGACCATAATTTACACTTGGACAATTTTTCATACAACTCTTCTTTCTTCAGGAGTTCAAGGATCAGACGCAGGTGTTCAACATGTTCTTCTTTAGATTTCGAGTATATAAGAATATCATCGATAAACACAATAACAAATTTATCGAGATATTCACTACATACCTGATTCATTAGATCCATGAAAGTTGTAGGAGCATTGGTTAAACCGAAAGGCATCACGAAAACTCGTGATGTGCATACCTGGTCCAGAAAGCAGTTTTAGCAACATCTTCATCCTTAACTTTCAACTGATGGTATCCCGACCGCAAATCTATTCTGAAAAAGTAACTGGATCCCACCAGTTGATCAAATAAATCATTAAATCTTGGTAAGGGATACTTATTTTTGATCGTCAGCTTATTCAACTCTCTGTAATCAATACACATCCACATCAATCTGTCTTTCTTTTTGACAAACATAACTGAAGCACCCCAAGGTGAAGTACTCGGTCTGATGAAACCTTTGTCAAGAAGATCTTTCAACTGAGTAACCAACTCTTTCAATTCTGACGGTGCTAACCAATATGGTGCTCTAGCCATTGGTGTTGCCCCAGGTACTAGATCAATTCTGAACTCAATAGATCAATCAAGCAGTAAACCAGTCAAATCTTCCAGGAAAACTTCTAGATAATCACAAACAACCAGAATTGACTCTTTCTTACTGTAACACCCCCAAATCCATACATTGCATATAACACATATTTCATACATCGAATACATGTTTTAAACCCACATAGGTCCATAATACAAGAGTCTAAAATACGAGTTCTTGCAAATGTAATTCCTATGAGTTCCTATCTTCCCGCATGCAAGTAAAAATAGAATCATAGTATGCCTTTCCCYTTATCACTATAGCTGGTATTACCTGCACACACATAATTGAAACACACAAAATGAGGGTTAGACAACAGTTTAGTGAGATCCCCCTTTTTCATTCAGTGCAGGATGATAAACACCAAAACCTTTATCACAAATTGTGGCATAAAAACAAATTCTGCTTTGGTCCATCGGTCCTCTGGTCAAAAATCAACACTTAGAAAATTTGACGCTAAGAGGTCCAGAGCCCCTCTAGTTCCTCTTCCAGAGCTTCTGGACAATACATGCACGCTCAACCAGAGCTTCTGGAATTGCACGTAAGACCATCCAGAGCCTCTCTGGACTAGCGCTCAAGGCCATCCAGAGCCCCTCTGGACTATTATATTGAAGTTCGCCAAGTATAAAAACATTTGAAAACTCTTTTAGATTTATGACCAGAGCTTCTGGTTCCTCAATCCAGAACCTCTGGTTCAAAACCAAAATATTTATAAAAGGCTTTAAGTTTAACAAGAGCCTTTGGTTCCTCAATCCAGAGCTTCCAATCTAAAATCAAGACTAACCAGAGCTCCTTTGGTCTATTTTTCGTAAAACGAATCCAAGTATAAAAACTCTCAAAATGATTTTTATAAAGGAAGTTTAATACAGAGCTCTTATTTAGAAGATCCAGAGCCTCTGTATGCAGAAGCCTTATTTTAAAAGCAGAGCTCTGTATCTAGCGGATACAGAGCCTTTGCACAAAAACCCAATTTTTAATACAGAGCTATGTATTTAGCAAATACAAAGCTTCTGTGTGGTAGACCAATTTTTGATACAAAGCTCTGTATCTAACATATACTGAGCTTCTGATTTTCACAACCGACTATGCAAAATTCCACACTCTTCTTTCCACATAAATTCTTTGAGATGCAAATGGTAAGGGAGGATTCTTACCACATCTCTCTTTAAATAGCCACACACAG
>NC_037528.1:30295534-30339261 GCF_001531365.2 Cynara cardunculus var. scolymus | reverse complement strand
CTGCTTACCAAGGTGCTTGTATGCTGCTTCCAATTATGTGGACATAAATCATTCACACCACATACATATATAATCCATTTTATTTAGCATGCATAATAACATACTTCCAATTAATTCATGCTTATTAACACATAAACACATAATGTACCTTAACCCAATATGTCTGAAAGCCTGGTTATCACACTTACCTTTCTCTTTCTTTGAATCAATCACATAGGCCATATAACCATGACATCTTTTCTGAATACACTTACAGGCTTTCAGAACTGATAATAAATTAGTATTATGATTATGCCGATCACCATAAATAACAATTGGCCCTCTCTCTGGCAAATTGATATTGATCATATTCTTGTTGTACAAGATACTGGCCTGATTCTCTGTCAACTAATCCATTCCCACCACAACATCAAATTCTTTCATCGGCATAGGAAATAGACAGATTGGCAACCCACACCCCTTAATTTCAATCATGCAGTTACTAAACACATGGGTAACATATACTTGACTATTAGCGGTATCAACCACTAATATATTGTCAAGGGGCACAAAATTCATATATGCACATTTAGCAAATGATGGTGATACGAAAGAAAAGTTCGCACCATAATCAAATAACACTTTAACATATATAGAATTAACAAGAAAGGTATATGTTACTACATCTGGCATTGTTTCAACCTCACTTTTTGTCATCTGAAAAGATCGGCCCCGCGCCCCTCCCTGTCCTCTCCTTGGTACGTTCAGCCTTCCACGAGTACTTGGGGTATTCACTCTCATAGTCAATCGTGGGGCTCTCAACTGGTGGAAATTCAGTTGGATGTGATCGAGAAATTGCATTGGAAACATCTTTGGTGTAGGACAATCCCTTGACAAATGACCTGACTCACAGCACTAGAAACACTATCTCAGTTCAGGTTGACAATTACCTTGATGCACTTGATGACATTGAGGACAAGCTCTAATGGTAGGTGGTTGAACAGGTCATATATCACTTTTATAAGTTTGGGTCTTCAGAAACCGGCTGAAGACCCTCCCCATTTTCGTTTTTTCTTCACCACTTTCTCTTCTCCCTACCGATTCTTGTTTCTCTTTATTGTTTCGGCAGCATCCACAACTAAGGGAAATGTTACAGGGCTCATTGCTATTACAAACTCTCTAGTAGAGGGCTTCAAACCCCAGATATACCTTTCCACCTTTCTTGACTCAGTTGAAATGTAATGTTCCGTAAACTGGGAATGTTTAATAAACTTTTTAGTATATTCCCGTACGGATCTGTTGCCCTGCTCCAGTTTTAGAAAATCCTCTTCCATCTGTCTCATAGCTATCTTGGGACAAAATTGTTTTTTTAAATCTATTTACATATTCTCCCCAATACATGGATAGTAGAATATCAGGCTTAGCCAATGATTCTACATCCCACCAGTACAAGGCGATAGATTTTAATATAGAAACAACAAATATAACCTTGTCTTCCTCAGAGCATTTGCTGGTATTAGAGACTAATTCAATCTCTTTTAGCCAGCACAATGCCTTCACCAGATCCCTTTCACTTGAAAATGTTGGGGGTTTACATGTTAAAAACATTTTTATGTCTCCCCTTTTGCTACTTGTTGCGGGAACTGGAGGATTTATCCCAATTTGTTTAGTTTCAACTATGGCCGGTAATACCAAAATTGATACCAGAGTTTCCCTCAGCTTGCTTATTTCATCAACCAGAACATCCGGAGTAATATATTCTGGTTATGGTACCTGCTCTTTATTGATATTCCCCGAAATAGATTCTCTTTGATCCGGGTGAGTTTCAGTCTGACTCGTTCTACCTCTAGCCTAACTTCTTCCTCGGCCTTTGCCCCTGGTTCTTCCCCTGCCTCGACTTTTAGAAACATTAGTCGGAGCATTATTAGGAGAATCCTCTCTTTCTTATGGATTGGGGTGGGTGATCCTTTCAGATCTTTTAGATCGACTTGCCATCTGGATATATTTAATATTAAATATCACGTATTCACATTCTCAAATATAATAAGGTTTTCGAGTACAGATATGTACCTGTAAATTCATAATTACATTGACCATTTGTAATTTGAATTTACCTTACATACTATCCTCTTTAACCCATCATATTTATACCCAGTGGTACTATCTACGTCTGGGACCCCTTAAGATACAAATAACAGTTTAAGTCTAGGCATCATGCTTTGAATACCTAAATCCCTTAAACTCAGGCTCTGATACCACCTCTGTAATACCCCAAACTTCCACATTTTCATATGATATGTACTTCATATAAAATAAATACAATTTACACCACAAAGGTCCCATTAGTACAAGGATCTTATATATAGAACTTACAACTCAAAAATTCCAAAAGAATATCCTTGCACTATCACATATATAACAATATGTATCTTCAAAATATATCAGTCAATATGTCGGTCTTCAAATATCATATAAGCATATTAGGAAAATAATCATATTTTCCCTTTCCCCTTAATATTCTGAGACCCATCTGTTCCTGCAATGCGTATTTAAAAAAAAAAATACAAAACGAGGATTAAACCAGGAGGTCTAGTCAGATACCCTTGTTTTTCAATTACAGGGTGAAGATCACCAAAACCTGTTTAAAATCCACATTTGAATAACCAATCACTTCTCATCAAATATAACTTTAGTAGACAAAACTATAAGTTATAAAACAGTCTTACCACATAAGAAGATTAACCATTTAGGTTATCACAGACATCTAAAATATAAATCTCAAGCTCAAAAGTCACAACTGATTCAGAGCTTATGGTCTCAATCCCCATGGTTATAAAAGAGTAACAATAAATAACATCCACCAGAGTTCTTGGTCATTATCAAAAGATTTCAACTTAAATTTAAGTAAGAACTGATAAAATAATAACCAACGATCCTCCGGGTTTTTATTTCAAATCACTACTTTTTGAAAAATTCAGAATATGTAACCACAAAATCAATCAAAATCATGACAATTAATGCCTCTGGCTATAAGCCTTTTTCCCCTTATCAATAACATCAATATTATCATTTCAATAAGAACAATATTTCTAAGTCATCAAGTCATAGAGAAATGTTGATTTAGAATTATTGTACCTTATGGATATAATAACAAGAGTTACAATAATTAACACACCCACATATGCCACCCTTATATCCAAATGTACACCTCTCCTTTATATGTCATCCTTATCCCATGGTACACTTCTCCTGATATGCCACCCTTATTTCCTCTTCAAAACATAGTTTCATACCAAAACAGACATATGTCACCACGTCTGGAAAAAACATTTAGAACAGGGTTTCATACCAGAACAGACTTATGTCATCACATCTGGAAGAAACATTGAAAACAGGGTTTCATACCAGAACAGACTTACGTCAGCACATCTAGAAGAAACATTTGATAAACTCAAAACATGGTTTCATACCAAAAGAGACTTACATCACCACCTATGGAAAAAACCTAGTTCCATACTAGAACAGACTATTGATCCTCTCTCTCAGTGATTTGATGATAATCCCTTTTCACTTATACGCTGTATTTATGTTTCTGTCTTTTCAGTTCCAACGATCATCATTGAGCCTGTTTAGTGATCGCTGAAGAACTTGTATTGTAATTCAATCAGAGACAACGATACTTCAAGAAGACAACACTCACACTGGTTAGACCCCATAATTCTTATGTGTAAAAGTAATGAAGAAAAACAAGTGATGAAGAACAAGAAGGCCGATGGAAGACTTCAAGGCAAAATGGCTAAGTCCTCAATACAACCAAAGGGTCGATGGATCGACCAGAGATGCGATGGATCGAGCATCTTCATAGTCCCTCTGGTTACCAACACTTGGAGTTTTCTACTATAGTTCAACCAGAGGCATGCAATGAAGATATGAAGATAAGGTTGAATAACACCCCATGGAAGACAGCTGGAGATGACTAATCGACAGCTGGATTCTATAAATTTTATCTTGTTTCGTTTATTATCCATGTTTAGATAAGCTTTATTTTTACTAGAAGATTAGCTAGATAGTCTCTTTAGATAGTTATCTTAAAATAGCTCTCTAGTATAAATAGGTGATTAGGCCTATTGTAATCTTTGACGCTTTTTACAATCATTGAAATAAAAGTGAATACTTTGACACTCAAGTATATTATTTGAATATTCATCTTTTGTTCTTGAGTGTTCATCATTTTTTTCATCCAAACTATATAATTAGGTTATTCTTAACTTAATTATTAGTTTTATTAAGAGATTGATCAACAATTGGTATCAGAGCCAATTGATTGTTCTTCAATCAAAATGATCATCAAAAACTCTCAATTCGCCTTTTTCATTTTTTTTGTTCATAAAAATCTTCTCTAAAAAGCATAATTTCTCTCTTCCAAATCTTCAATGGCCAACTGGAATTCTGCTTATAGTGTTGGTTCCCTCACCAAACCTCCAACTCTTCAAAGAGAAGAGTATCCACAATGGAGAATAAGGATGGTGAATTTTCTGGAAGGGATGAACAGAAATCTTCTACGATCTGTCATGGAGGGTCCCTATATACCCCAGACTCTTGTTCCAAGAGTCCCAGGAATGAGCACGACAGCAGAAATACCAGCTTACTACATGCCCAAGGATGAGCGAAATTGGGATGAAGATGACATGGAGCGAATAGAAACCAATAAAAAGGCCAAAAGATTAATTATCATGGCCATTCCCAATGAAATTTTTCAATCCCTTGATGCATGCACCACATCAAAGGAGCTATAGGATGAGCTGGCAAGTCAATTGGAAGGAGGAGCAAAAACAAAGAAAAATCATAGAGCTCAATGACCAGTACACCAACTTCAAGGCTCTTCCAGATGAACCGATTCAGAAGACGTACGATCGTTTCAACACATTGATCAATCAATATCGCTGAAATGACATCTCCAGGACGAAGGAAGAAAATAATGTGTTATTCCTTAAAAGTCTCAGCAATGAGTGGACTCAGCTGTAGATGTCCCTCCAAGCAAATCAAGACTTAGACCGCTGGTCACTTCATGACGTCTATGGAACACTTGTTGAACAAGAGAATGATATAATGAAGAGAAATGTATCCATCTGTAGACCCCTTGCTCTTGCTGTAAAAGAAAAGGATGTTTCAAGGACCTCCACCAGAGACCACAGGAGAAAAGGTAAAAAGGTACTGGTAGTGGAATCAGAATCGAAAGACGAGACATTCGAATCCGATGATGATCTCAAAACCATTGCCAAATCTCTGGCCTTGATAACAAAACAATTCCAGAGGAAGTTCATCAAAAAGTCATTTGAGCGAAGAGACTCCAGAAGGGATAAGTTCCAGCCCTCTTATGAAAAGAAGCCGACAAAGTTCCATCAAAGGGAAGACAGAAGAAAAGGAAGAATTATGTGAGATTAAAGATGTTGGGAGCTGATTTAAAGAAGGGAAGAATGTATGGTCAAGCTATGGGGAAATGGGGATTTAAAGATCTGGATAGTAAAGGATGGTCAGAAAGTTGATAAATGATGCAGCTTTTGATGGACTGGTTGGGATGGTTCAAATGGTTGAATTTTTCTTGGCTGGTTCTTAGAGAGAGATTGAGGATTTCTTCTTCTGCATATGAGGATCCATGAGGTGGGTTTTTAAGGGGTGGACCGGAAATTGTGGCTTACAATGGGATTTTGACGGGGGGGGGGGGGGACCGGGAAAATATTTTTTACTAACTTGTTTGAACTGCAGGTACATTTTGATCTAATCTTGGAGTGATATGGAAGTTTGGAGGTCTGGATGGTTTAATTTGGGATAGCACAGTTCTTATGTGTTATATGGTAGGGGAGGGTGGATGTTTTAGATTATATGGTTTGGCTTTGACTTTCCTGTTTATTGGGACAGGTGTATTAAATTGGTTTCGGGTGGTATAAAGTGTAGCATTATTGGAGTAAGCTTGATGTTGCCTTCTATCCAATTCCTATAATATAGACTATACATAGTCTAGGGTGGTGGATGTTGTATGTGTTTTGAAATTATGTATTTGTTTACAGGAGTTGTTTTCTGCCTCCTGTGACTTTATTGGGCAATCTGTTTTATGGAGACTTCATATTATGATTTGGACCTTTGCCTTCTCTATCTTTTGTTTTTTGGTCTCATAGCACTTAGTTGGTGGTTGATCTTTTGATCCTACCATATAGTGTGCTTGGTCTCATTTGTGGTACTCGGGCTGTCGATCTTTGATCTGGCCTAATTTGTATCATAATGTGACTTTCTATCGTGGTCCTTTATACTTTTCTACCTATTTCTTTCTTTTGTCCTTCCATTTGCTACCATCTTGTTGGTCATCTAGGTTTGGAGGGGTTTTGGTGTTATAAGGTGGTTAGTGAACATGGTTTTGGTTTACGATATTTACATGTGTGGTTGATAGGCTAAGGTCTGGAACTGTATTGATGGATGTTTAGTTTTTTTACTGGAGGTATAAGGGGTTTTGGTTTTAGTATGGATTGTGTACTGTTCATACGTCTATCTGTATTGTTCCTACTGTCTCTATTAGTTGGTTTTTGATAGATGATGTTTGGTTTCCTATTATTGGATCCCAATTAGCTTTGAAAGATATCTGATTGTGGAGGGAGTGGTATGCTGGTTTTAGCACTATATGGAAGTTGCGTTTAGTATAAGACTCTTTTGTCACTCTTTTGTGCTTACTTTTGGATAAGGGTCCTATTCACAGATTGTGCAGCTACCATCTACCCTATGCTGCTACAATATGGACCTTTTATGCCTGTGTAAAACCATAGTGTGTGCTCATTGTTCTGTGTTTCAAGATGCAAGCTTTTTGGTGAAAAATCAAGACTTTGATCATCTGTGCAGCCACCATCTAATCTATGCTGCTACAGATGGATCTTTTTTGGTTTTGTAAACCATATGAATGTGTGAAATGCACAGGATGCTGTAGTTGAAAGGGGTTTTGGTCAGGATTTTTGCAAGCCCTAATTCCATTCGTGGTGGTCTCTCTGCAATTCAATCTCTGTTGTTGAAATTGGCAATTGTTGCATTGATTTCTTGAACTGGGATGTTTCTTGGAAGCGGCCGAATGTTTGTTGTTGGGTTTGAGCGGAACGGTTTTAAGTGGCCGAATTTCGGGGTAGTATTTGGGTGTATCGATTTATTGATTAGGGTTCGATACTTCTTGAGTTGCTGTTGATCGCATCGTCTGAATCGAGTGCTGAGGATGTTTTTGTTTTCTTGATATGGGTAGCTATTTGGAATCGGCCGACTGTTCTTGCTGTCAACAGGGGTTTCGATCGGTATTCGGCTTTGGGTTGTTATGCTTGATGTTTTTGGGCGCATCTATGGTGATAGACTTTTGGTTGTAGATGGACTAATGGAGTGATATCGTGGGCCTTTGTATTATGTTGATGGACTTATAAGATTTGGGCTTAAATGGCAAATATTGGTTGGACTCCAAATGGGGATTATATTGGGCTTCGTATTTTCCCCCATTGGTTTTGTTGGATTGCTTCTTTCATCATGGTTATTACTTGGGCTGATGGTTTTTAGGCTTCAAATAATGTGGACTATGGTGTTTTTGTTGGTTGGTTTTTCGCTTGGGCTCTTATGTTTGGGTTTTTTAGACTTTGGGTTTTTTGGGTATTCTCTTTATATTGTAAAAATTGGTATGCCCATTTAAATTTTTTGTAACCATTTTATTTTATTCAATAAAAATTTTCCTGGGGTTCCGTTCCCCTTTTTTTTTAAAAATAAGAGAAGGAAGAAAAGATAGAGAGGATAGAAGAGAGAAGACAGAGACGGAAGGAAGAATGACCTTCGCTGATTCAGATGCAGAAAAATTGGTCATTTTTCAAAAGAATGCAGAGGACGTCTGGTGAAGGATGCGGACTATTACAAGAACAAGTATAAATACAATCCTAAAAAGCAAAGTCTGATGGTTGAAAAAGAAAATTAGGTGTCTGATTCTTCGTCTGATGAAGAAGACAAGGCACTCATCTGTCTCATGGCCACGTCCAATGCAGAATCCGCCTCTGAATCTGATGAACAGGTATGTGAGTCTTCTATCGATGAAACCAACTCTGCTCCATCTGAGCTAGAGTTAAGGGTAATGAAACTTTCAGACGGCTTCTTGAAACTCAAGGAAAAATTAAATTTTGAAAAACTGAAAGAATTAAAGCGGAAAAAGAAGTCAGTTTCTAAAAAGAGAGACTGATCTTCTGATCGAAGCAAAAGCTGAACTAGTCAAAGAAAAGACTCGCATAGCCTCACTTAAAAAATCAGAGGAAGAAAAGCTTCTGGATTTGAACAATAAAATATCTAAGGACTTAGAAAAGAAGGCAAAGGCCTTAAAGGAATCCGAGGCAGAGAAGCTCAACTTAGTTACTCTCAAGGATTTTTTTCAAAAAGAAAGGGAGATTCTTCACCAGAAGCTTCAAACCAATGAACTTCTGATGAAGAAATATAAGGATGCCCAAAATGTGTATGAAAAACTAAACGGTCAAAAGGACACTTAAGGGATAGGATTCAATGAATTGGACTCCTTCATCGAAACAAAGAAATCCACCCTTGAATCTACTTTCAAACTTGGATGCATTCAAAAACCCGACTTTTTCCCTAAACCCAAAGCAAACTTCAAAAAGGTTAAAGTCGATGCAAAAACTGTCCTTTTAAGACATGATTTTGAAAATATGGTGTACGAGAACAGCACATGTAAGAATTCTGATGAATGGAACGATGCTACCACACCAGAGACAGATGGAAACCCCATGGTTCAACCAGACTCTCTGATCATCGATCCCTTTTCATCAGCAAGTGCTGCTGATGAAAAAGAGAATCCTAGTAAGGAACCGTCATCTGATGAATCGATGAACCATCCAAGTAATATTGGAAGTTCATCTAAGTCAGAAGCGATGGAATCCCCAACAGATCACTCTGAACCATCAACCTCTGAACCCACTCCTCCCACAAACATCCATGACAATTTTGATTTTGAAAAATCCGCGAGAGACTTCCTTGACTCCGAATCTGAAGAAGTAAACAATATGTGAATCACTAGAGGCCATTGAGGATAAGAAGCCTCAAAACTTCAAGTCCTCAATGAAATCTGATGTTCCAGCATCTATGAAAACTTCAAATAAAGGAAAAGAAAAAATAAGTAACACCAAATCTGCTAAAGATACCCCACAAGGCCCAAGTACCTCCTCTAAGTTCATTAAGATTACTTGCGAGCAAAAACAAAAGTGGCCTGCCTCTGAAAATTCTAACCACCACTTTTCCTCTCTCAGCTGAAGAAAAGCAGTCCTTCCTCAGGAAAGAAGTAAAAAACCAAGCCTTCCACAAATAAAAAATCTGAACTAGATAGGAAGTTTGTAAAAACAACCGATGTTAGGATAGGATTTTCATCCCCTGCATTTACTTCTTCATTTTCATCGAATAAAAAGAAAGTTAGACATTCATGTCCTAAAAATCTTAATTGCCAATGTTTAGCTCTTTTACAAAACCTGAGGAACCACATGTTAACACATCGCTGCATATTTTCCAAACACATCTATCGCTATAATGTTAAAACCAATGAAAACGTGAAAAAGCCAAGTCTAAGGGCAAGGGAAATGGAAACACACCTAAGCCTGCAAAGGCTAAGGGTAATGAAATTCAGCCCACTCCCAAGAGGGCTGATGAAAAAAGAAAGGTTGTATCTCCGACTAACCAACGTGGACCCATTATGAAATGGGTACCTAAAAACCCTTAACTTGTCTTGCAGGGCCAGCATGTGCAACCATGGTACATGGATTCAGGTTCCTCCAGGCACATGACTGGTGATAAAAGTCAGCTGTCCTCCTTTATCAAAAAATCTGGAGGCTTTATCACTTTTGGAGACAACAGCAAGGGTACCATCAAGGGATACGACACCCTCATTAAAGGGAACATCTCCATCAGCAAAGTGGCTTATGTTGAAGGTCTGAAGCATAACTTACTAAGCATAAGCTAGTTCTGCGACAAGGGTCTTGAAGTCAGATTTCGCAAGGGTTTCTGCATCATCAAAACACTTCCCGGCCAAACCATCATCAAGGCAAAGAGTTAAGAGAATCTCTATCTTCTGGATTTTCAATCCTCTGTGGGACAAGACACCCTCTGCCTTGTATCCCATAAGAGCGATGAAAATTGGCTATGGCATCAGAAGTTCTCTTATTTGAACTTTGACGTTCTAAGGAAGCTAACCAAACAGAAGCTGGTTGAGGGGATTCCAGATCTTAACTTCGAAAAATATCATCTGTGCTCAGCCTGCGAAATGGGAAAGCTGAAACGGGCCTCCCATAAAACAAAGTTAGAAACCTCCTGCACCAAGACCTTGGATATGATTCACATCGATCTCTGTGGGCCCATCTCTACTCAAAGCCTCTCTGGAAAAAAGTACATCTTGGTACTAGTTGATGAATACTCCAGATACACCTGGGTTGAGTTTGTAAAAAAGAAATCAGTTGTTCCTGAACTTCTCATCAGGGTGATGAAAAGGCTTCAAGTCCTTCTACAACGCAAACTCATAAAAGTTAAAAGTGATAATGGGACTAAATTCAGAAATGCCAGAAGACACCCTATGAACTCATCAATCAAAGAAGACCAAATGTCAAATATTTTCATATCTTTGGGTGCAAATGCTTTGTACGCAATGATAGGGAATATCTTGGCAAGTTCGACAAGAAAGCTGAAGAAAGGATCTTTCTGGGCTATTCTCAAACCGCCAAGGCCTACAGAGTCTACATCAAAAGGACAAAGATTGTCATCGAAAGCATCAATGTGTCCTTTGATGATTCCACACCAATGACTTCTGGACACAACAGTTCAGGACTCGAACTTCAACAGAGAGCCTCTGATTCATCACTCTCCAAACCGAATGAATCAGAGTTAGCTCATTTATTTGAAAACATCTTCGAAGAAGAAGTAATCTCTGGACATGCACCCACTACTAAACTCCCTTCTAGAGCCGATGAAGAACATGAAGTATCCAATGCTAAAGGTACATCTCTTCCTGAAACTCATGTTACTTCACCTTCTACTTCTTCTGTGTCTTCATAACCAGAGCCAGAAGATAAATCTGGTGATGATCTCTTCGAGGGGGAGCAAGCAATTCCATCGGTCGATGAAGAACTGCATCATATTGCTCCAGAACCCCAATCGTGCACCAAATGGACAAAAGACCATCCACATCACCAAATCATTGGTGATCCAACATCTGGTGTCAAGACGAGATCCGCTACAGCTAATGAATTCCTCTTCGCCAACTTTCTGAGCATGATCGAACCAAAGAAAATTTCAGAAGCCCTACAAGACCCAAACTGGATAGATGCAATTCAAGAAGAACTACTCCAGTTTGAGAGAAACAAAGTACGATCCCTCATGCCTCTACCTAAAGGGAAGACGACCATAGGAACTAAATGGGTCTTCAGAAACAAGAAGTACGAATATGGCATAGTAATAAGGAACAAGGCCAGGCTTGTTGCCAAGGGCTACTGCCAGGAAAAAGGGATTGACTACGATGAAACATTTGCTCCCGTCGCAAGACTTGAAGCCATCAGGATATTCCTAGCCTATGCAGCACACAAAGGCTTCAAGGTCTATCAGATGGATGTCAAGTCTGCCTTCCTCAATGGTAAGCTTCAAGAAGAAGTATACGTGCAGCAGCCCCCAGGGTTTGAAGATCCAAAACATCTAGAGTATGTCTACTTTCTTGACAAAGCTCTCTATGGGCTGAAACAAGCACCCATGGCCTGGTATAAGACTCTCTACTTTCCTCATCGACAATGGATTCACAAAAGATACAATCGATACAACTCTCTTTCTCAAAAAGCATAAAGGTGACATACTACTTGTACAAATATATGTGGATGACATCATAATTTGTTCTACAAATGCAAAACATTGCGAAAAATTCTCAGAGCTGATGAAAAGCAAATTTGAGATGAGTATGATGGGAGAACTTAGTTTCTTCCTTAGTCTTCAAATAAAACAAACTCCAGAAGGGATTTTCATTAATCAGTCCAAGTATGTGACTGACCTTCTGAAGAAATACTCTCTCTCAAATTCATCATCGATGAGAACTCCCATGGCTACAGGAGTTAAGTTATTTGTTGATCCATCAGGAAAATTTGTAGATGTAACAACCTACAAAGGTATGATTGGATCACTCCTGTATCTAACCGCTAGTAGACCAGATATTATGTTTGCTACATATCTTTGTGCAATCCATTCCAAAAGAATATCATCTCTCTGCAGTCAAGAGGATCTTTAGATACCTCAAGGGAACYCCTTCATTKGGTCTCTGGTATCCAAAGAACTCTGGCTTTAATCTAATAGCCTACACAGATGCAGATCATGCAGGTTGCAAGCTTGATAGAAAGAGYASGTCTGGAAGCTGTCAACTCTTGGGGGACAAGCTGGTAAGTTGGACATCCAGAAAACAAAATTGTGTTTCAACCTCTACAGCAGAAGCAGAATATGTTGCTCTATGTTGCTGCTGCTAGTTGTTGTTCACAAGTTCTCTGGATGAAGACTCAGCTTAAGGACGCTTCCGCATAATTTCCTTCATAATGATGTTATGCTTGCCTTTGGTACTCCGGAGAAGCAAATCTTATATCAAATCATAAAAGTAAAATATTCGGAATTGTCTTTCATTCCAAGGCCTAACTTGCCTCGATTTGGTACCGCTCTCGCGGCTCGCACCGAAACGCCTAGAAGAAAAACAAAAATTGCATTTTCATTCTTTGATAAATGATCACTATAAGTCAGACTCTGGATATTCCTCAATGTCCCGGCTATTCACGTTGTTCGTAGACAAAGCGGATTCGGAATTGCCTTTCATTCCAAGGTTGTCTAATTTTGACTTGGATTCTGATAAACTAATTAGCAAAATAAAAATTGGGATAGGATCTCCCAGATAAAAAGGAGGCTTTCAATATGAAAAGATTCCCATCCTCTGTGACTCCAAGAGTGCAATAGTCATCTCTGCAAATCCTGTGCAACATTCCAAGACCAAACACATCGATGTAAGATACCACTTTCTGAAAGACAATGTCGAAAAAGGTACAATAGAGATGTACTTTGTTTCTACAGAGATTCAACTTGCTGACATTTTTACAAAAGCTTTTGATGAGAAAAGATTTTTATTTCTTGTCAGCAAGATGGGTATGCTGAATCTCACCACTTAGAGGCAATCCATACTTTGAAACTAGAGATTCTCAATATATCATGGTTATGCCTACAAGTGATATATATCATAACGTCCATAAACCCCATGTACTCTAAACCAGAGCTTCTGGTTTTAAAGACCATAGCCTTTGGACAATTAGAATTACTTGTTTATTTATGGTCCAAAAGTTTACGTCGCCTTTGGAACCAAACCCCTCTGGTCCAAAGCAAATACTTTGTGATTTTTTCACTAAGTACTTCCTTTTCAACCAGAGCCTTTGGATTCCAATCCTTTGAGACCAGAGCCTCTTTGGTCACAAAATTGGTCTCCCTCATACTTTCATACATATTAACTTAGTCATATTACATCATTTATGTAACCAGAGCCTCTGGTTACAAAGACCAGAGCTTCTGGTTTCCAAGTCCTTTGCGACCAAAGCCCCTCTGGTCCAAATTGGACTTCTCACACGCCTTTTTCTTACATACTATCATTATTTTTGCATATCCTTTGCAACCAGAGCCTCTAAATTCAAAGTCTTTGGAACCAAAGCCCTTTGGTCCTAAAGGCCCATCCATTTCATATCCATTTACATGAACTTAACCAAATTCCATATATGTTTCCATTATCATTCACAATCAGAGCCTCTGGTCATCAAATTCAACATTCTTACTCATTATAGGGGGAGTTTTTAACTTAATACACATCCCTATACATCAATTGAGGGGGAGTTTTGTATTCATCATCAAGCATCCATATTGCACAAAACATGCATTTTCCTACCCAGAGCCTCTGGTTCGTCTACCCAGAGCCTCTGGATCACAAAAATGCAATATAAATGATGAATCATCTCTTTCATTCAACCAGAGCCCCTCTGGTTCCTCATAAAGGGTTTTCCATGTTTAACCAGAGCCTCTGATTTGTCTATCCAGGGTCCCTTATCAATAAAACCCAACATTCCATTGATGAATACATTCATCACGCTTAACCAGAGACCTTTGGTTCCTCCCCAAAAAAAAGTCATGACCAACCAGAGCACTTGTGGTTCCATGAAAAAATTATTTTTAACCAAAAAACCCATCTCTAATTGAAAACAATTTAAAGATTATACAAAATTACAACTTTTGTGACTAAAAACTACAACATGGGTTTTTAGAAGACCAAAACTTCGTAATTAGTATTTTTCTTACAATTTGATGGAATTTTACATATTAAATATTTTTTGGATTATTCTTCAAGAGATATTATTTGGGATAATTATTTAATTATCCCAAATCACCCAAACGTCATCCTACAAGCGCCTGACACCTTCAAAATGTTGCTTCCCTAGAAAACCCTTCATTTTTCAACCCTTCCACCCCAATCTGACACGTGTCCACCTGCATTAATGACACTGTGCAGATATTACGGCCCACGATCACCCTAACGATCACCTTTTTGCCAAATGTTCCTTTCAATCATCATTATCATTTAAATCAAAATACCCAAAAACCACCCTTTCCACTTCCCCACCTATAAATACTCGTCTTCCCCACCACTTACCCCTTTACGCTCTCAAAACCTTCCAAGAACACAGACGACCTGCAAACAAAAACATGCAACTTCACCTACAATGGCTTCCTCAGCTTCACACGAATCCCAAAACAACGACAACCACGTGCAATTGACCGGCGCAGACAGCCATGCACTGGTTTTTCTACCCATCAAACCCAACAATCATGTCATTGACCTACGAACAAACCTATTTGAAGACAGGTTCTCTATTATGATAGAGTTCTTTCAGAACTGCATCCTCCAACATGCTCTAACCCTTTTTGACAATGGCGTACCTTTGAAGTATGTACAACAATACTAGCAGACATGCGAGTTCTTCTCGGAGAACCGTGGCATCATGGGGGACATTGATGTCCCAAATGACATGGTTTGCTCGGTGAAGATCTCCCGCACAAAAGTTTCAAAAGTGTTATGCATCCCAACTCACCAAGAACTCAACATTGAACACTACGCCGAGCCACCCACCCACCAGTTCTGATATCCTTCGGTTCATCAAGATGCTAGGTTACAACTGTGACCTACGCAATGCATCAGACTTCAAGAGGTAGTTCTTGCCACCTATCTGGAACATGTTCTTCTCGATCCTCAACCGAGCCCTCACCTACAAGCTCGGGAGCATGGATCAAGGGAACATTAACATTATGACAATAATGTATGGCCTTTTCTTCAACCTACCGCTGGATTACCCCTTCTCATCTACAATGAGATCCATGCAGCGGTGATCAAGAAGTGCAAGCTCGTGGCCGCAAGAAAGCCACTCTCCTCTATTCTCTTCCTGCGGTTCCTAGCCTTATTTATAAGGGACCCGATGAGGAGACATAATCTACCGGTCGAAGAACCCTTCACTCAGCAATACTTGATGAAAGGCCATCGCCCAACCATCTCGAAGGATGGTTACACGACAGAGAGGACCATCTCGAGGGCCATGCTCAGCGTCATACCAAAGACGTCTGAGATTAGAAGGAAGTATGAATGCTCTCTCCTGTCCCAAGAACCGCGGGCAGCTACCCTAGAGCAAATAGAGTTGTCCCCCGATGCAAGCGAGGGAGCGCATGAGTCATCTTCATCGGATAATGAAGATGATGATGATGACACTTCTCACGCATTCCGTGACCTGATAAACACAACTCCCGCACCCACCTCCCAAAGGGCAACAACACATGCTACCCCTGGCGATCAAGGACAAAGGGGTATTGAACAATGACGGCCCAGTCCAATCCTCACCCATGCCAGCCATCCAGATGCCACTCTTTAGGTCTCTGGATATGAATTAGCCGAGGAACCACATCATCCATCGCCTCTCTCCCAACATGGAGGCGATGAAGAAATAAGAGCCACATCGCCTCATGGCTCGCCACAACCCAACAGACACAGAAGCATTTGTTGCTTCTTACTTTCAAATTCCACATGATCGTTCAGAGCGATCTCCTATTCATGCGCAAGTCCCTTCGATACTTAATCTAGCGAAGGGGACACACACCTACTTCCCTTACTCGGCCTCTAAATCCGAGAAAGAAAAAGTAGTTGTAGCAACATCAGGAGATAGCTCCTCATTAGAGGGCTACCAAGGATTCGATGGAAGTCCTTCATTGCCCATATTCTCAAAAGGAAATGAAGACGCCTCTGGAGCTGAGGCACAACCTGCAGTATCTGTTACTACAGGGGTTACCCCCGTAGCTGATCTTGTAACAAAGGCAGAGTTTCAGGCCTTTATCAACTCGACTCAGCAGTCCTTAGAAGACCTAAAACTCATCTTATAAAGGATTGTCGAAACCCCCCCATCCATCGATTTAACCCCGATTCGACAATCCCTTGCCACCCTTGAAGCCGAAGCCAAAGACAAAACCACCCGCATTCGCATGCTTCAACAAACTGTGGAACAAAAACACCACACC
This sequence comes from Cynara cardunculus var. scolymus, assembly GCF_001531365.2. Classification (NCBI taxonomy): domain Eukaryota; kingdom Viridiplantae; phylum Streptophyta; class Magnoliopsida; order Asterales; family Asteraceae; genus Cynara; species Cynara cardunculus. The sequence goes on along the minus strand of NC_037528.1, from coordinate 30,322,623 downwards.
TCATCCACCCTCCCAACCAATCGAAACCAGACCATCATGAACACACTTGCCACCCTCACGGCCCAGGCAACTGCGACCGATGAGGCTATAGCTTCCATCACCACCCACCTAAACACCATCACCAATACTCTCACTACTGTCCCAGCCACCATCTTCTCCCAAATCCCTCAACCAACCCCACCCCCAACCACATCTATCGATGAAACCATCGCCTTTCTCTCCACCCAAATAGCCACCATACAAACTACCCTTACCTCACTCCCAGCCACCATATTAACCCAACTACCTCAACCAACCCCTCCTCCACCCCCTCTATAGCTCCATCCTTAGATGAAGCCTTTACCTCCTTCACTGCAGAGGTGAGGAACATGCTAGCCTCCCTCCCCATCCCACCATCAACATCCACCTCAACCTCCATACCTCCTTCGGCATCCACAGCCACCTCCACCACCAAGTTTTCCACCAGAGCCGACCTAAGGGCTCTATCAAAGGCACTTATCTCATCTTTCAATGATATAAGTACAAAGTTCATTCATCAAGCCGCACAACCAGCCAAGGCTCTCTCCCAGAGCCTTGCCGATCAACAGGCTCGCACCAACTCTCTTCTTCACTCGATGGAGGAGAGTCGAAGACAACAGGCCCTGAAGGCGTATCTTGCGACCTTCAGGGAAGGAAAGAAGAAGAAGAGGAGCAGAGCATCTTGCTCATCAAGTCACTCGCAAAAGAGGCCAAGGCATGAGGATCCAGACCAAGATGATCATGGTCGTGGTCCTCATGAGGGGGAGAACACGGCTGCTCAACATATGGAGTCCGCTGCATCACCACCACCACCATCACAAAACCAACCTCTATCCACAACCCAAGGAACCCAAGCAAGGAAACCAGAGGCTCAGCCCTCTGAAGATGTACACAATGTACATATTCCCCTTGCTACCACCCAAGTACCAATAACCCAAGTCAATGAGTTCTCACCAATTGAGGTGAGTTCTTCATCTAATGAAAACCCCTCAACCTTACAAACAGAAACCAACCTACCCTTTACTCCATCACCAACTCCTAACCTACCCTTAACTCCATCACCAACCCCTCGCAACACAGAACCTTCCATCACCCTATCCATACAACCAGAACCCATAATCACCCAACCTACCTCACCTCATCAACCACCAACCCAAACAGAATCCCATGAACCAGAGACCATCCATCCAGAACCAAATGAACCAGAACTACCTCAAACTAAGCCAACCAAACAAGAAACCATTCCATCACCAACCCATACACAACCCTTACCCAAACATAACCCTCAACCCAACCACCGCAGGTACAAGCGGACGTTCCCTCCTCATCAAGGCATCCTCCTCAAGGAGTAGTCGATAAAATTATTGCAAACATGGAGTCGCTAAGGAGACGTCCAGAGATGCCACCAAGGGAGCCAGTGATGATGGAGAATATCCACCAATACTTTTACCACGATTACGATAAAAGTTTGGTACTCAATCCTCCCATACTATCACCAAAATCGATGAACCTCTTACACCACAGGTTTGTAAGGCAGACGACCAATCCACCACAGGCCTTCTTCTCAAACGAAGGAATAAGGACGGTTCTGGACATCAAGATGAGGACCTTTACAAACAGAGCCATCAAATACATCAAGTACACCGTGGAGCGAGCCCATGGTCATGTTAGCGTCTTCAATGACAATGACTTGATCAATCTCAATCCATGGGACTTGATTTGATCTTTGTGTGCATACGGTTCAGGGACAAGATCAAGGAATCAGATTTGGGATGGCAAACAAAGCGATCATTCAAGCGATGAAAACCTTGGTGAAGCACAGAGCTAAGAGTGATTTTCAATTTGCTCTTCAACTTGGCATCGACAGACTGTCCTACACTCTACCAAATAAAGACTTTCCAGGCCTGCAAGAGAAGAGATCTGCCTCAGTCTTAACTCAACCCGAACTTGGATTGGTTTTCAATAATGAGTTTGGAGTGAAGAAATACTTTTGACTGACTGAAGCCTTCAAGTACTCGACCATAACACTTGAATAGTTTCAGAAAGTCATCACATAAACACTTGGCAGACCTCACGTGCCGATGGGAGAAGGACAACAACTTATTCATGAGATCTCAATAATCATTCGATTTAGAGGACTGTTGATGTGCTTCTGGGAAATATCACAAGGTAGATCATGAATGAAGTAGTTTTGCTTTGCATTGTAATATATTTTTGCTTTATCATTGTAAGAATTCATCATTTAGTCCAATGAAAAATTTGGCAAAGGATGTTCTTCTTTAGACTAGCCTCTGTTCTTCGTTTATAGTTTGAATGTTCTTAGACTAGTTTATGTTTGTTCTTTCATTACTTAAGGGGAGATTGTTAGACCCCATAATTCTTATGTGTAAAAGTAATGAAGAAAAACAAGTGATGAAGAACCAGAAGGCCGATGGAAGACTTCAAGGCAAAATGGCTAAGTCCTCAATACAACCAAAGGGTCGATGGATCGACCGGAGTTGTGATGGATCGAGCATCTTCATAGCCCCTCTGGTTACCAACACTTGGAGTTTTCTACTATAGTTCAACCAGAGGCATGCGATGAAGATATGAAGATAAGGTTGAATAACGCCCCATGGAAGACAGTTGGAGATGACTAATCGACAGTTGGATTCTACAAAGTTTATCTTGTTTTGTTTATTATCCATGTTTAGATAAGCTTTATCTTTACTAGAAGATTAGCTAGATAGTCTCTTTAGATTGTTATTTTAAAATAGCTCTCTAGTATAAATAGGAGTTTAGGCCTATTGTAATCTTTGACGCTTTTCACAATCATTGAAATAAAAGTGAATCCTTTGACACTCAAGTATATTCTTTGAATATTCATCTTTTATTCTTGAGTGTTCATCATTTTATTCATCCAAACTATATAATTAGGTTATTCTTAACTTAATTATTAGTGTTATTGAGAGATCTGGGATAAACACACACTAAAGAACCTTCAGCCAAAGTCGAAGGCTGAAACTGAAGATTAGTGACTAGCGAGTACGTGATTTGAAGCGGTATTCAGTGATTACAAGCCTGTCTACATATGTGTGAAGACTGCTCAAGCTTCAGCGAATACTGAGAGATCTCCAGGTTATTTCAGAATTTAGCGATCAAAGGAAGCTTGCTAAGCACGATTGTCGTTGTCTTGTCCTTATGCACACAAAGGACAAACCCATACCCTTTCTGAATGTTAGTACGGTATGGTGCCAACTAGTCGATTCTATTACCCACCAACTTTAGGTAAGGATGTCTGCTCATGAATAATCTTTTTTGTACTATTCACTATAGCAAAGGACAAGCTTCCTCTTAAGGCTTGACACGCACTCTAACTCTACCATATTGTATTAAATGAGCATTTAATGCAATGGGTATAAATAGAAGTGTTTCTTCTCCATGCAGAGTGCGCGAAACTCACTCTAAACCTAATTCTTACTTTGAGCATTCTAGAGCTTAAGTAAAAGAACTTTTATTTACAACATTTCTTTTCTCATTTGCTAAGAATCTGTGTGTATCCAGAGATTGTTTAGATAGGTTTTCTTACCTTATCTTTCTGTAAATAGTCTTGTAAAATTTGTATTGATCTTCTCTATCAATATACATTTTAAATTTGAAAATATTGTGTTTGTATTCATCCCCCTCTTCTACAAACTGTTTTACTTATCTTGTAGACCCTCAAGGAACCAACAAGTGGTATGAGAGCAGTGTTCTATCTTTTCTAAGTTATTAGTTATTTTTTTGCATTATTTTATCTTCTTCTCTAGATAACTTTACTGCTTTCAAATGGCTTTGCAAATCATAAACACATACACACACACAAGACAATGGCTCTCTTACCAAACCTCCCCGGTTCATCCATGACAACTTTAGTCTATGAAAGAACCGGATGTCCCTCTTTCTAGAAGGTGTGGATCCTGAAATTCCACATTATATAGAAAATAGACCATATGCACCATTTGCTATTTTTTTGGCTCTTCCAGCAACAGCTACGACTGCCATGATTCCTGAACGGCAGATTCCAAAGCTCTCTCATCAGTGGAGTGATGAAAACAAGAAGAAAATAGCTATAGACACTCGCGCTAGGTCTATAATAGCTATGTCTCTTCCTGGCGAGATTTATCACTCTGTGATGAAGCTCAAGACTTCTAAATCTATGTGGGACACACTTTGTGTTCAATATGAAGGAACCACTCAGGTTCAAGAAACTAGAAAGATCAATTTMGTAAGGCAGTACGAAAGCTTTCTCTATGGAAAGACTGAAACGCTGTCTGAAGTACATCCACATTTTAATTGTCTCTTTATTGATCTAAGGGCTGTAGGCAGGAAATATTCCAACTCTGAAACTTTAACTAAGTTTCTGGAATGTCTTCCTGAGTCTTGGGACACCTTTTCCATGTGTCTTAAGATGTCCAATGACATGTCCTCTCTTTCTCTCTCTACTCTTTACGGGATTCTGCTTAACCATCAGCAATCTCGTCAATTAAAGAGAAATCTAGTCAAAGATTCCAGAGAAATGAAAAGCTCTCCTTTAGCTTTGATCTCTAAAGCCACTTCAGCAGAAACCCCTTTTACTTCTTTTACTTCTTCCCTTCCTCCTGTTATTATTACAGAGATAGACTCTTCTAACTCTAAGGATATTCCAGAATCTGATCTAGCAGATTTTGATGAATCCCTGGCGCTTTTAACTAAATCTTTTAGGAGATTCACCAGCAAAAGCAACTACCGCAGATCTCCCTTGCTGACCATTAAGGAAAAGCCAAAGTCTGAAAGAATAGACAAGGCCTCAGCAGTCTGCTACAATTGTCACCGCCCTGGACATTTTACAGGTGAATGCAGATCCAAGAAAGCTGCGATGCCATCTTCCAAAACCCCATCCTCCTTCATGACCAAGGATGAAAAGTACTTAAATCTGAAAGAGAAGTACAGGAAGGTGAAGAACAACCAGCGAAAGGCAAAAGGCCTTGTCGCTGAAGTGCATGACTGGGCTGACTCATCCAATGAATCATCTCCTGACGAGGAAGATACAGCCTATCTTTGCTTGATGGCCAAAGATGCACATGAAAAATCTTCAGAAGCATCAACTTCCTCTGAGCCATCTACCTCGTCTACTACTCAGGTTTGTATCCTGAATGAACCCTCTTCTTCCTCTAGTCTATCCGCACTAGATACGTTGCCGATGGATCTTTACAATGCCCTCAATGGCAAATCTAAAGGAGAAATGCTTAATCTTGATCTTCAAGAACAGTTAAAGATTTTCCATTTTAAGATCAAAGAGCTGACCTTTGTCGAGGAAAATCTTAAGGATCAGGTCATTGTAAACCAAGCCATCATCGTTGAACGCAAAAAGGCTATCGCTGAGTGTGAGCGAGCAATCGTTGAACTTAAGGCTGAGAAGGCTACCATTGAAGGGTGGTTCAAAGATTCTCTCAAAGCCTCTGATATCATCAACGCTCAGATACCCTCCAAGATAACGACTGGTATAGGATTCTCCTATGATCAGGAAGAATGTGTTACGACAGGTCCATGCTAGAGTTTGGCCCCTTCGTCTCTTCTATTCCTAACACTTCTTCCTCTCAGTCTTCTTTTACTGAGAGTCATCTTGAAGGAACTCCTTTGAGTTCTAGTTGCAAAGACAAAGGTAAATCCATTGTCACAACACCTCTTCCTAAGAAGTCTAACAAGTCCAATAGATCAAGGTCTATTCCTTCAGCTTGTAAAGCTTCTTCTTTAGGGACTCGGAAATCTGAACCCTCTCAGAAATCCAAGTCTCAGCTCAAGGTGAAGTTTTCACCTAAGGAATCCAAAGCCTCAAAGGTTCATCGTAGAACCAATGAGAAGGGAATCACTGAAGCTGGTCCCTCTTCTAATCTGATACTTCCTGGCCCTAAAGCTACCTTCAGCTTTAGGAAGTGCAAACACTGTGGTGAAAAAACACATATTGCCAGCAAGTGTCCTTCTGCCGCCAAGACTGGTTCACCAGCTAAGAGCAAGAAAGTAGCCAAGGCTGAGAAATCAACCAAGGCAAAATCATCCATTAAGGCTGCAAAAGCAACCAAAGTGAAGCAAACTGCTGGAGCCTCTTCTTCAGGCTCAACGAAGACAACTTCTGCTGACAAATCTTCAGCATCAGACGTTGTACTTCCCACCACTGAAGCCTCTTCTTCAGGCTCAGTGAAGACTTCCAATGAAACTACTTTAGTAGTGTCAGAGGATGTTCCTCTTTCCTCTCAAGCTTCTTTAGGTTAGGTGATGCCATCTGCTGATATTGATTCTTCAGCACCAGTGGATGGTGCCTCTAACAATGCTGGACCTCAACAGCTGGGAACCAATAGCATTCTTAAATTGTTTCCTTGTGCAGGACGTCAAAGGTATATGGTATCTTGATAGCGGATGTTCAAGACATATGACTAGAGACAAATCCCTACTAACTCATTTCAAGGAAAAAAGAGGACCTTCCGTAACCTTTAGTGGAAACGGAAAAGAATATACTAAAGGTTTTGGTGTATTAACCAATGTTGTAACAAAGTTCAAACGTGTTGCATATGTTGAAGGACTGAAGCACAATCTTCTYAGCATCAGTCAACTGTGTGATAAAGACTACACAGTAAAATTCTCGAAGAACTCATGTCACGTTCTTGAAAAAGATGGTAAGGTTGCCTTAACCGGTTCTCGCCTAGAGAATGTATATATCATCAATTTGAATTCCTCTCTCACTGAGAACAGATGCTTCTTCTTTAAAGCCTCATCAGACATTAACTGGCTATAGCACAAACGGCTTTCTCATCTCAACTTCAAGACACTCAGCAAGCTGTCAAGAAATGATATTGTCACTGGTCTTCTTCAACATTCTTTTGCAAAAGAATCTCTTTGCTCAGCATGTGAAAAAAGAAAATACACAAGAAGATAGCCTATGAAATTTTTCATGGAAAAAAGCCTTCTATAAGCTTTCTTCATATATTTGGTTGTACTTGTTACATTCTCAACAATCGTGACCAACTTGGAATGTTCGATCCCAAAGCTGATGAAGGAATCTTTCTTGGATATTCTTCAGTATCCAAAGCCTTCAGAGTATTCAACAAACAAAGACAGACGATAGAAGAATCTATTCATGTCACCTTTGACGAATCTCAATCAACTAATTCAAGACTCATCTTAAATGATGAGGATGAATTATAAAATTGGATGTTCTCTCACTATGGACAACCTGAAACTTCCTACAATGCTCCTCTTAACACTGAATCCCCTGAAGCTGAAGATGATCCATTTATCATTCCAGTTACAGCTAGTCACTCCAACGCATCTTCTTCAGAGATCGTTGTCATGCCCATTAGCTGTATTCCTCCTTCTACTTCAAACACTGATCAATCAATGAATGAAATGCCTTCAGTATCTGAAGTTATTTCAGTCGCTGAATCTGAGGCTCATTTGGCGATAGTTCCTATTGCTGAAGACTTTGCAGTTGAAGCCTCATCTTCTGTTCCTAAACTTACCTACTCAGATAAAATTCTTCTACCGGCTCAACAATGGACAAAAGACCATCCAATTCATCAAATTCTTGGTGATCTAGATGCAGGTATCAGGACTCGTCGTGGTCTAGGTAATACCTGTCTCTTTGTCAACTTTCTTTCTTTAGTTGAACCCAAGAAAATCAATAATGTTATCTCTGACCCTAGTTGGGTCCTTGCCATGTAAGAGGAGCTCATTGAGTTTGATAGGAACAAAGTCTGGTACCTTGTCCCACGTCCATCTGACAAATCAGTGATAGGCACCGAATGGGTTTATCGCAATAAGTTGGATGAAGATGGTGTGGTTACCCGTAACAAGGCTCGGTTTGTTGCTTAAGGTTATAGACAAGAAGAGGGGATCGACTATGATGAGACCTTCGCACTAGACAAGGCCTGTCCGATAACCAATCCAAACCAGTCAACACTTAGCCACTTTAAACATTAAATTCATACAATACTTGGGCAATTATTAAATATTATCCGGAAAACATTATGTCCAGTAAAGTGTCCTTATCGGACAAGGCTATGTCCGATAAGAGACCTCATCGGTTAACGCATAAATAAACAAAACTCCTCACTGGTCAAGACTTGGCCGATAAGGACCCTCATCGGACATCACTTGTCTGATTACAAGTCCTTATCGGTCAACACATAGAACCCACTAAAACTCCTCACCGGTTAATGAAGTTCATCAAGAAATATGCATATATTCACCAGCAGATTCCTAAAGCTATTAAAACCAGTAACCTTAAAAGATTAAAATAGTTGTTTGTATGTAGTAAAAACTCATCTAGCAAGTTTTTAGTTTTAAGGAAGAGGAGATACAATCACAACTACAGATTCCAATTTTGGCAAGAATTCTCTCAAATATGCTTACACTCTCAACTTACCAAAAATGGTAGGAAACCTTTCCTTCCCCAAATCAAACCCCTTTTATACCCTTCCTAAAAAGGGTGAAGAAATATGCATATGAACATGCATACACATGCATGCACACATATGCCATCAAAACCCCCCATGCATGCATAACAAAAATATGCACACACACACACACCATATAAACCATGCAATAAACCCATGCATACCCATAATATCTTCATATATTTCCATGCATACATACATACTCATAAATATATGCATGAAAATATACACATAACTCATATATTAAACTCATGTAAGCATGTATCCACATGATCAATTATAGCCATTAATAAGATATTCACATGATCACATAATCAGGTAATCACATAACAATTGTCTCAGGTGCATAACCAGGACCCGATTATCACTGACTTCAAATAAAATAATTTTCTAATGGCATTTTTATAAGTCAATCATTATATTTTCAAGAAATGCTAAGAAAATTTAATATGGAAAATTGTGCTTCAATGAAAACTCCGATTACACCGGGTTCTAAGCTCGACTCTGATCCTAATGAAAAATATGTTGATTCGATAATCTATAGAGGAATGATAGGATCTTTAATGTTTTTAACGATCAGTAGACTAGATATTATGTTTTCAACATGTTTATGTGCTCGATTTCAATCTAAGCCTAAAGAATCCCATTTACTTGCTATAAAACATATTTTACGTTATCTTAAAGGTACTATTGATCTTGGCTTGTGGTACCCTACGGAAATAGGTTATAAGCAGACTGCCTACTCCGACGCCAATCATGCTAGACGCAAGATGGATCACAAGAGCACTTCTGGTCACGTCCATCTCTTGGGAGATAAACTGGTGAGTTGGGCTTCTAAGAAGCAGAACTGCGTGTCTACCTGCACGGCTGAAGCGGAGTACGCTGCTGCTGCCAGATGCGACTCACAAGTCATCTGGATGTGCACACAACTGAAGGACTATGGCTTCAGTTTCACCAAGATTCCAATCTACTGAGACTCCAAGAGTTCCATTGCAATCTTCTGCAACCCGATCCAGCACATGAAAACCAAACTCATAGACATCAAGTATCATTTTATAAAAGACCATGTAGAACGAGATACGATTGAATTGTACTTTGTCAACACTGAGTTTTAGCTTGCGGATTTATTTACCAAATCTTTGGATGAGAAGAGATTCAACTTTCTTATCTCCAAGCTTGGTATGTTAAATCTTTAATCCAGATTTGGATTTTGAGGTACCCACTTATCTAGGTGACCACAAGTAATAAAAGCGATTGTAGAGGAGAGTTGATAGAGAGAAGTGATGACGGCAAACCTGGAGGGTTGAGCATATCCTTAAGGATTGATAGGCTTGAATAGAACGGTTGGGTTTCCTTCTTCAACAACACATTTATCCTCAGAGAAAGTGTTCTGGTTCTTTGCGGACGTCTCTTTCTTCCCCTGGGATGAAGATTCCCTGAGAGAGACTCCTTTTAGAGCAGCAGCTGGTGTGGTGTGGTATTAAATGGTGAAGTCGTCATCATCGTCGTCTTCATCATCATCATCATTACCAAGATTTTGTCAAGCATCAGGAAAGGAAATAATATCATCATCATCATCTTCATCTTCCTTATCACCAGCATTAGCTGCAGAGGTGATAGGAAGGTCTTCGTCTCTAGCATCAGCTTTGACGACATCATCATTGTCCTCGGCTTTGGAAACAAATTTAGATTCATGGGATGTGATGACATCTACAACTTCATCATCTGCTTCAGCTCTTTCATCTTGAGGTAAGTCTTTCTCTTCCTCTTTGTCAACAACACAAAGAGAGATGAGATCATCAAGACTGTCGGTAATAAGATCCAATCGCTGCTCAAAATCAGCCAATGCTTGAGTTTGGAGAACATCAAACTCAAGCACTTGATCCAACGTTAGTCGATCAGCTTCTGGGAAAGAAAGTTCAGAAATTGGCGCTGGACGTTGAAGAAGATCCAGTATTTGTTGCATCAGCTCACCATGCCTGGTAAGCTGAGCTTACACTTCATCGGCCTTGCTATTGAGAGCAAAGATGGCCTCAGCGTTGGTGCGGACTTCAGCTTGCACCATGGATAACAATTACTTTACTCTGTTGACTTTAGCTTTGACAGCAGAGAGGTCAGAAGAAAGGTTTTCCTTGAGAGGCATATCTTGGTAGACTTGCATCATTTTGTCCAAGACAGTGGTGACCGTTTGAAGTAGAAGTTTGACATCGTCAGCCATGTTGTAATCAGCTTCCATGGTTGAAGGTTCTTCATCAAGAGGACCTGAAAAATAAGAAATTTGAGCAAAAGGTATCTCGTGGTTAGAAGAAATGAAAGGGTAGAAGGATGGTATAGTACCTGAAGGGTCATCAGCATCATCTGAGGGATTGATATTGGTTCTCTCATGGTTGCCTTCGAGTGGATAGGCTTCCAATATATGAGGCATCTCGAAAGGAGCGACATCAGGTTTCGTGGTGATTGCTTCATCACAAGTGAGGACAATCCCTGATGAATCACCAGCATGTGTTGAGATCAGAGAAGGAGGGGAGGAGAAAATGGATGAGAATGATGGAAGTGGGTGTTCAATTGTGGCTATGCTGTTATTCACACGTTTAGTGATTTAGTTCACCGAGGCGGTTTGGAGACGAGCCACGTGTACGACAGTGACTGAAGAAATCACTAAAGAGATAGGAGGGGTAATAAAGAAGATGCCTCAGGGATAAGGCTTGTTTCAATGACTGAAACCTATTGAGAGGTAACAGCCAGGGATGTGGGTAGCCCCTTTTTGTCTTTCTTGGCCCTCGATGGACAACCAAGAGTGGCTTGAGAGGAGGTTCTTTTAGAAGAGAGGGTGGTGGTGGTTGGAATAGACTGAGGGGGATTTGCCTTAGTCTTGACCACTAGAGCAAAGAAAGAAGGACGTACAGGCACAGTTGGAGAAGATGAAAAAGTACTACAGAAAGTACTGCACGAGGTATCCATAAGAGCGAAAAGTGCAATATCTGCAGGTTTAGACTTGTGGTCCAAGATTCTATACACATGCCTGCAAATAGGCAAGTTTCTTTATGTTGGGTATTTGTTGCTAAAGATCGTAGCAAACACCATGCACAGGAATCAGGTGTAGGGCACCATCTTTTCTCTTTGGTGCCTGTTCAGCTTCTGCACCAAGTCTTCAAAAATAACGGCAGCAAAGTTGATTGGCCTCTAGCAAATGATAGAAACGGCAATGTTCAATGCAACTCTTGACGCTTGGTCTTGACCACCAGTTTTTTCTCCCATACACTGGATGAAATAGGAAAACAAATATTGCCACACAACAGACATGCGGTTCTTCTCAATCTTTCAAAGATACTTGGGGGGTTCGTTGGAGTCTTCTTTGTTGGCCAGATATAACCAATATCATCTAGATAGGAAATGATATCTTAAGTGGAAGGTTCACTGGAGTAAGGACCCTTGGGTAGCTGAAGAGTGGTCCTTAATGTGGCTATGCCAGAACTGACGGCCATCCTGTTGATGGTGAAAGAGAGTTTCTCCACCTATTTACCAGTCTTGTTAGTTTCTTGTTTAACTTCAGCAGTAAACCATAACTGCTGGAGGACTTCTTTCACCATGATAGGTTCATGGGTGAGAGTGTAAGAAATAAGAGAGTTCTTGAGAAACTTTGCAGCATCCTTGAAGTGAGATTTGTTGGCGGGAATGTCTACAAGAGCAACATGATTATTTGGCTTAAAAGACACCTCATCAATAGAGAAGCTTACGTTCCTGGCAGACATTTCTGTTTATATAAGAGAAAAAAAGAAGATAATAGGTTAGTTAGAAATCGACAAGATAAAAGTGTAAACTGTAAGTTTTGAACGATAAAACTTCTTTTGAAAAAGCCACAAGAATACTTAGGGTTTTTCAAGAAGAGTAAGTGTATAGAAACTTAAATTATAACCAAGTAATAGAATGAGTTAATAATCTATTTGTTAGTTGTTCAAGAGAACAAATTCTTAAAGAACATAACAAGAGTTTCTTAGAAGAAGAACATATCAAAATAAAGAAAGAAAGTTATCAACCTGTGATTAGAAGAAAAGAAGGTTGAAAGTGTTTTGAGTGTTCTTGAGTTCTTGCTTTGAAAATGTCTTAGAGGCAGAGGTTCAACGATAATTTTTGTAAGTGTAAAGAGAAAATGAGAGAAGAAGTCCCATATTTATAGGTAGGAGGAGAGACAAAAGGAAAGAAGAGAGAGAAAAATATGACTTAAAAGTTGTGCAATGATAAAAAAGTTAGCACGTCCTCATCCACGATTGGATGAAATTTCAAGGGGTCGCGTGTGTCAGAACAGTACGCACGTCTCAAAAAATCATTTCATTTAAAACGAAATGACGTCAGAAGACTGTTCATTTACCATTTTCTTTTAAACAAAAAGTTTAAATCTTTTAAAAACATATGAGATACTGAATGAGATATTGAATATGAATAGTCTGTATGAGTTTTTAAGAGTGTATCTTTTTGAAAAGATAAGTTTAAAAAGGTTCAGTGATAAGAAGAATCATTGAAAGAATTTTAACTTTTAAAACATTGATCACTGATTGAGAAAAGGTTCAGTTATGGTTTTGGTTCAAGAAAACATAAGTATATCTTAGAGAGATATACTAGCTTAAAGGGTTCAGTGAAAGAAGGAACACTGAAACATTCTTTTAAAACAGTTTGATCACTGAATATGGACAAATTCAGTGATAGTTTTAAGTTTTGAAAAGAAGGATAAGTATACATACTTTTGAAAGAGAAGATATATTTACTCAAGAGTTCAGTGATAGAATAAGAACACTGAATCATTTCACTTACTGACTATTGCTTATAGCTGAAGGAATTAATCCTCAACGTTCAGCATCCCAAGTTCGTTGATCAAGATGTTGAATCTTGTCTCATCAAGAGGCTTTATAAAAAGGTCAGGCAGTTAGTACTCAGTTGGTATAAAGTGAAGTTCAATATTACCATTCATAACATTATCTTTGATAAAATGATATTTGATCTCAATATGTTTGGTCTTGGAGTGAAAAACAAGATTATTTGCAATAGCAATAGCAATAGCACTATCACAATAGATAGGGATCTTGGAAAGCTGAAGATCATAGTCGTTTAGCTGGGTTTTTATCCAAAGAACTTAGGCACAACATCTTCCAGCGGTAACATATTCAGCTTTAGCAGCTGATGTTGACACAAAATTTTGCTTTTCACTTGTCCAGCTAACCAACTTTGCACCTAGAAGCTGATAGTCTCTAGTAGTGCTTTTCCTATCAATTTTACAACGAGCAAAATCACTTTTTGAATAACCTACTAGGTCAAAACCTAAACCCTTGGATACCAAAGACCCAAGTAAGGAGTTCCCTTCAGATATCTAAATATGCGTTTTGCAGCAATCAATTGGGATTCCTTAGATTGAGATTGATATCGTGCACATAGACAGGTAGAATACATGATATCTGGACGACTTGTTGTGAGATACAACAGGGAGCTGATCATTTCTCTATAAACAATAATGTTTACAGGCTTTTCATTTGGATCCTTGTTCAGTGAGAGAGGAGGATCCATTGGAGTCTTCATAGATAAGCTATTTGATAGATCAAACTTTTTCAACATATCTCTGACATACTTACTTTGATTGATAAAGATACCTTTATCTGATTGCTTGATCTGAAGAGCTAGAAAGTATGATAGTTCTCCTATCATGCTCATCTGATATTCTTTCTTCATGCGTTCAGCGAACCGAAAACACAAAGAGAGATTAGTGGAACAAAAAATAATATCAGACATAAATTTGGACTAGAATGATGTAACCCTTAATTTTCCTAAGAAATAGGGTTTGATAAATCTTTTCACAGGAAAATTTCTCTGTGAGGAGAAATGAGGAAAGGGTATCATACCAGGCGCGAGGGGCTTGTTTTAACCCATAAAGAGCTTTATCCAATCTATAGACATGATTTGGATACTTAGGATCAAGAAACCCTAGAGGTTGTTCAACATAAATTTCTCTTGGAGTTTTCCATTAAGGAAAGCACTCTTTACATGCATTTGAAACACTTTAAAGTCTCTATGGGCAACAAAGGCTAGAAAGAGTCGAATAACTTAGAGTATAGCCACTGGTGTGAAGGTTTTGTCATAATCGATTCCTTTTTCTTGTCTATAACCCTAAGCAACAAGATGAGCCTTGTTACGGGTAACAATTCCAAGTTCATCTAACTTATTGCAATAAACTTATTTGGTGCCTATCCCAGTTTTTTAGAAGGATGAGGGACAAGGTACCAGACATTGTTCCTATCAAACTTAATGAGTTCCTCTTGCATGGCAATGACCCAGCTAAGGTCTGAGATAGCCTCATTGATTTTCTTGGGTTCAACTACAGAAAGAAAGTTGACAAGGAGACATATATTACCTAGACCACAACGTGTCTGAATACCTGCACTTGGATCACCAAGAATTTGATGAATTGGATGGTCTTTAGTCCATCGCTGAGCTGGTAGAGGATTATCATTTGAGCTTTGATGTTCAGGTAGAGAAAATAAGGCTTCAGCAACAGATTCTTCAGCAATAGGTTAGATTGCTAAAGGAGCCTCAGTGAGAGATTCAGCGACTGATAGAGGTTCAGATACTGAAGGCATTTCAGCCACTGATGGGTCAGTGTTTGAAGTAGAGGGAGGTATGCAACTAATGAGCACTGCAGCAATCCCTGAAGAGGATTCGCCTTGGTTATTAGTTGCAACTGGAATGATTAGTGGATCATCATCCATCATCAGCTTTTGGAGGATCAAATTGGGTTGATTGCTGAAGGAAGTTTTAGGTTGTTCAAAGTGAAAGAACATCCATCTTTCTAACTCTTCATCGTCATCAGTGATGGGTTTAGAGTTAGCTGAATGAGATTCATCAAATTTGACATTGATAGTTTCTTCTATGGTTTGTCGACATTTGTTGAATACTCTAAAGGCTTTAGATACTGAAGAATATCCAAGAAAGATTCCTTCATTAGCTTTAAATCGAACTTTCCAAGTGCAACCAAATATGTGAAGAAAGCTGAGAGAGGGATTTCTACAATGATTGAGCGGCTTCAATAATCGTTTGATTTCTCCTTTCAGCGACCCTATTCTGTTGTGGAGTTCTCACAGTTGAGAAGTTGTGTGAGATTCCCTTGTTCACAAAGACGTTATCAATGTTATTGTTTTTGAATTCAGTGCCAAGATCACTCCTTATAGATCATACTTTGATGTTGTTCAATACTTCTATGCGTTTGACGAACAAGATGATTTCTTCAAGTGAATCACTCTTAGATCTAAAAAAGAAGACCCAAATGTACCTGGAAAACTCATCAATAATAACGATCATATATTTCTTTCCAACTATTGATTGCACGTTGATAGGACCAAATAAATCTATGTGCAATAGCTGAAGTGGAGAAGCCACTGAAGAGACTTGCTTTGATTTAAAGCAAGCATTTGTCTGCTTTCCTTTTCTGCATGTTGAGCAAAGAGATTCCTTTGCAAAGGAGTGCTGAGGAAAGCCACTGACAAGATCCTTTCAAGACAACTCGTTCACCGTCTTGAAGTTGAGATGAGAAAGTCATTTATGCCATAACCAGTTGATATCTGATGAGGCTTTAGAAAGGAAATAACTATTCTCAGTAAAGGGAGAATCTATGTTGATGACGTACAAGTTCTCTAGATGAGAACATGTAAGAGGGAGGTTGTCATCTTTGTCATAGACATAACATGAGTTTTTCAGAAATTTCACTGTGAAATCTTTTTCATACAGCTGACCGATGCTAAGAAGATTGTGTTTCAGTCTTTCAATATATACAACACGTCTGAAGGTGGTTGCGCCGTTGGTTAATATACCAAAGTCCTTGGTATATCTTTTTTTGTTTCCTTCAAAGTAATGGAAGGGACTCTTTCCTCTTCGTAGTCGGATAATAGGGACTTATCTCAGGTCATGTGTCTTGAACATGCACTATCAAGATACTAGATGCCTTTGACTTCCTACAATAGAAAACAAATTTAGACTTCTTTGCTACCCATTTCTCAATGGATACAGTAGATTTAAAGGCGATATCCACTAACACTGAAGGCTCAGAGTCATCAGGTGTCTTCACTGTGCTTGAAGAAGAGGCTTCAATGGAAATCTTCACCTTAGTCATATTCACAACTTTGGGGGTTGATTTTGCCTTGGCTGATTTTTCTGCCTTAACTAATTTCTTTACCTTAGCTGGTGGGCCATATTTGGTAGCTGAAGGACACTTACTGATGATATATGAAGTTTCACCACAGTGACGACAATTCCTAAAACTGAAAGAAGATTTAGGGCTAGAAGGGTTAGAGAAAACAAAAGAGGGACAAGCTCCAAGAATACCATTCTCATTTGTTCGAGAAAGAATAACCAAGGGTTTAGATATCTTGGGTGAAAGATTTACTTTGACTTGTTGGCCTTCTTGGGACGAGGAGCGCCTACAATAGATTTATTGTTGTCTTTGCATCATGAACTCAGAGGAGTTCCTTCAAGAGGAGTCTCAGTAGAAGAGTACTGAGAGGAAGAGGTGTCAAGAATAGAAGAGACTAAAGTACCAAACTTAAGCATGGAGTTGTCAGTGACACAATCTTCTGGATCATAGGAGAATCCTAGACCACTCTTTATCTTTGCAGGAATCTGAGCTTTGATGATCTCAAAGGCCTTGATAGAGGCTTTGCACCACCCTTTAATGGTAGCCTTCTCAGCCTTGAGTTTAGCCATTGCTTGCTCACGCTTAGCGATAGCCTGCTCGCATTTGATGCTAATGGTCTGGTTTACAATGACCTGATCCTTAAGATTTTCCTCAATCTTGGTCAGTTCTTTGATCTCTGAATGGCATCTCTCTGATTGTTCTTAAAGATCAAGTTTAAGCTTTTCAGATTTCGATTTGCCATTCAGGGCATTGTAAAGGTCAACCGTCAGCGTATCTAGTGCAGATAGGCTATCAGAAGAAGAAGAAGAAGAACAGGATTTATTCAAGTTACATACTTGAGTAGAGGTTGATGATGAGGGATCACTGGAGGATGGTGTCTCAGATGGTTCATCTTTGACATCCTTGGCCAGGAGACAGGGATAGGCCATGTCTTCCTCGTCAGAGGATGATTCTTCAAAAGAATCAGCCCAGTCATGCTCTTCTGCGACAAGACCTTTGCATTTATGCTAAAGATTTTTCATCTTCTTGTACTTCTCCTTCAGTTTCAGGTACTTGTACTATTGATCCCAGATCTCTCAATAACATGAAGATTTATGTTATGAATAACCTAAATCTATCGTATGGATGAATAATAGTGAAGAACAGCTTAATGAATTCAAGAGAATCATGAAGCTTCAAATGATTTCACTATTATTACTTTGACGAGAAGAAAAGGCAATGATTACAAGAAATATAAAAGCCATTTATACTAGCAATCTATTTTAAGAGATAACTATCTAGGGAAAAGATATCTATGAGATATTCTAAGAAAATATATCTATCTAGAATTATGGAAATTATCTCAATCTACTTAGCAAAATAGAAATCCAGTTGTCGATGAGTCATCCCCTACTGTCTTCAAGGAAGCATGTTCAACCAGGAGTCTTTACGAATCTTCTTGCATGGATATCCATGATTTAACTGTTGTTGATTCTTCTAAGTGTTACTAACCAGAGGGGTTATGAAGATGCATTGTTCATCGCATCTATGGGCTATTCATCGCATCTCTGGTTGATCTTGAACACTTAGGATTTCTTCTAGCTTTTCTTCCATTGACCCTCTGCACTTCCATACTAGTACAATTTTCATTACTTTTACAATAAGAATTATGGGGTCTAACATGTACTTTTGATGCCTAAAGGAGGATGGAAGGTTGGAAGATGGCATTGCAGCTTTCTTCGACCTGCATTCACTAGCAAAGTGACATTTGTGTTGACAGTTGTAGCAGCTAACTGAAGCCTTATGGGCTTTGACTTTGTCTTTTCAGCTATGGTTAATGAAGGAGATCTGTGGTAGTTGATTTTTCTTAAAAACCTCCTGAAAGAGTTAGTTAGAAGGGCCAGCAACTCGTCAAACTCTAAAAGATCAACGTTTGTCAAGCCCTCAGAGTTCACAAGATCTAACTCATTGATAGAAATAGAAAAGGATGGAGTAAAAGAAATAGAAGGGTCAGCTGAGGGGTTATCAGAGATCAAAGCTAACAGAGCAGTTTTCATTTCCCTAAAATCATTGAGAAGATTCTTCTTCAACTGATGGATTGCTCATGATTAAGCAATATCCCATAAAGAGGACCGAGAGAAAGAGAGGACATGTCCTTGGACATCTTGAGACACATGGTATAGTTATCCCATGATTCTGGCGAACATTCAAGGAATTTTGTCAGTGTTTCTGAGTTGGAATATTCTCTTCCAACTGTCCTCAAGTAAATAAAAAGACAATTAAATCATCGATGTACTTCAGACAAAAATTCAAATTTTCCACAAAGAAAACTTTCATGTTGTCTTACTAGATTAATCATTGATGGTGTGCTTCCATCACATTGGATAGGTTGTTCAGAATATGGTGATGATATCCCAGCCGGATCTGGTGAGTTTGAGTATCTGATGCGATTCTCTGCACCCACTCTCGTTCAGCCGGGTTCATGCCCTGGGCGTAGGATGCAGGTACTCCGGTCACTACTTGAGATATCATGTTCCCCTGCTGTGGTCGCGATGACTACTACTCGATTCTTGTACTTCAAAAGTACCTTCATATTGAACACAAAAGAGTGTCCCACATGTTTATGAAGTTTTAAGCTTCATCACAGAGTGATAGACCTCATCGAAAAGAGCCATGGTTATTATAGATCTCGCACGAGTATCTAAAGCTATCTTCTTCTTGTTTCTATCACTCCATTGATGAGGGATCTTTCGAATCTGTCGTGCAGGAATTTCGGCAGTCGTAGCAGTTGTAGGAACTGCTGGAGAGAATACGAATGGAACATAAGGTCCCTTCTCAATGTAGTATGGAATCTCAGGATCCACACCTTCCAAGAAGAAATACATCTGGTTCTTCCAGATACTGAAGTTGTCTCTAATAAACCGGGGAGGTTTGGCAAGAGAGCCATTGTCGTGAAAGTTTGTGCTAGCGTTTTGCAAAGCCATTTTGAAAGGAATAAATTATCTAGAAAAGAAGAGATAATAAAACAACAATACAATACAAAAACAAACATTGCTCTGATACCACTTGTTGGTCCCAACCGGATCTACAAGAGTTTATAGGTAACACTTTCTAGAAGGGGGGGATGAATACAAACACAACAATTTCCACTTTTAAAAATTATATATTGATAAAGAAAATTAATAGAATTTTTACAGATTGTTTGCAGAAGAGATAGGATACATAACCTATCTAAACAATCTAAGATACACACAAAATTACAGATAGCAATAAGAAAAGACTTGCTACAAGAAATAGAATAAGAAATTATGTGCTCTTCACTTGTTAAAGTGGATTTTTCTCTTAAACAGAGTATAGAGAGAGAAGTATATTCTTGGGCAAGTCTATAGAAAGATGATAACTGAGAAAAGAACTATTCATATATTTATACCTATTGCATTTAATGCAATTCAGAAGGTAAAAATCATGTGGCAAGCTCTTAGAGGAGAGCTTGTCTTTTGTTGCAAGTATACATTCTTTTGGCCATATATGAACAGTCTTCTTTCATAAAGTTGGTAAGCACGTTTGGATACAGAGGAGTGACTCCGTTCTGTACTGTACTTTGAAAGGTATGGATTTGTCCTTTGTGTGTAGAAGGACAAGACAAAAACTAATCTTGCTCGACAAGATTCTTTTGATCGCTGAACACTTGAATGATACTGAAGGTCTCATCAGTGTTCGCTTAAATCTTTCATAGATCTCACACTTGTGTAGACGAGCTTGTTATCACTGAAAACTGCTTCAGATCACGAACTTGTTGGTCTCTAATCTTCAACTACTGTCTCCAAACGTGCTTAGCAACCTTGTGAAAGACAACTGTTCATATGCGGCTAAAAGCCTGCATATCTGAAGACAAAGGACAAGCTCTCCATTAGAAGTTTGCCACATGGTTTGTACCCTCTGATTTTCCTTAAATGCATCGATATAAATGGCTGAGAAGACTTCTCTTCTCAACAAGCACCTTCTTCTCCTTCTAACTCTCTTCTCTTTTGTTCTTATCTCCTTTTGTGCAAACTATGTGTTTCTTAGGCTTTTTAGATTAGGTCTAAACCTTATCTTCTTTAACAATAATCTATAAATTTTATATTGATATTCTTTTATCAATAAACGAATTTAAAAAGTAAAAACTGTGTGTTTGTATTCATCCGCCCCTCTACAAACTGTTATATTTAAAACTCTTGTAAATCCGTTTGGGACCAACATTTGTGAAATCATTTGAGAGAAATGCTAATGCATACAAAGTTTCTACTATCAGTTGCTGTTACAATGAACTAAAAAACCAGTATCCAGGAGCTACAAAGTATGTTGAGGAGTATCTTGATGTGAAAACATGGGAAAGATCACACTTTCCAGGTTCTCGATCAACATCATGACCACAAATGGTGCCAAGTCAATTAAGTCTTTGTTGAGGGATGCAATAGATTATCCTATAATTGCTCTATTAGAAGCCATCCAAAAAAAACAATGGAATGGTTTAACAAGCACCATAGCACCGCGATATCTACTGAAACGCTTGAAATCCCTTTAACTCTAAAAGTAGAAGAGATTGTAAGAGAGAGATTTGTAAAGGCAACTGGATTGAGTGTGAACCAAGTCTGTTTGTTTGAGTTTGAGGTAACAGGGATTGGGAATGATTCTATAGTTAGTTTTGGTCGAAAGAGTTGCACATGTCACGTGTTTGATTTTGATAAACTTCCTTGTAGGCATGTTATAGCTGCATATGAGCAAGCAAGAATGGATGTATATGATCTGTGTTATGAATACTATAAGTTGAGAACTTGGGCGTTGGTGTATCCATCAATCATTTATCCAGTCCCCAACAAATGGATTGCACATTCTTGAAGATGTGTTGGTAATGAAGGTAATAGCTCCTAATGTTCCCAAGAGAGGCAGAAGAGCTCAAAAGCAAATATACCCATCAGTAGGAGAAGAAAGTAAAATAAAAAGAAAAATATGTGAGATATGCGGATACCTTGGAAACACAAAAGAAACTTGTCCTCTTCGACCCATTGATTCTTAGAATTTCTTTTAATGTTTTTCCTTTTTAAGAACATTGACTTTGTTTATTCAAGAATCATGTTTCTATTGTTTATATCATGGTATTACTTCAAAGATCTTTTATTTAAAACTATTATTTTTATTGTTTATGTCATGATATTAGTTCAAAGAGATTAAAAGACCTTGAATAGCTCCAGTTTTACGGGTCCCATCGCATTAAATTATTTCTTAACAGCTCGACTAGCTTCAGTCAAGTCTGCCTGGGTCTAATCATGCTTATCAATAAGGCTCAACACCACGAGTTGGGTCATACTCGAACCAATCATTCTTATTAATAGAGTGACTTGCCAAGTAGGGTCAAATTGGATCCCGTCATGCTATTAAAAGTAGTTCAACTAGAGTCAGTCTGGTACGACTGGGTATAGCCAAACAAATTTGTGGCAGTTCGATGTAGGCCACAACGGGGTGACTATAATATAAACTCAATAAAAATAAATTAAAAAGAAAGACTAGATACATGTGAATCTAAAGGCCCGTTTGGTTTGATTGAATGGTTTGGAGGGATTTAGATTTCATAGAGGGATTTGGAATTGGAAGGGTTTGGAACATTTGATCTGTTTGGTTTTTAGGATTTGGGATGGAATTGAATTCCATTCTTTAAACATAATTTGTAAAAGCAAATTATAAATAAAAAAAATTAAATTACCTTATTTTAATTGATTATTGAAAAACAAAGGTTTTTAACATATTTTAAAGTATTATTAGATAAAAAAAACCCTTTGAAATCCCAACAACCCCCCATAAGATTTCAAAATACTATGTTTGAAGGATATCCATGACAAATCCCTCGAATTCCAATATAGTCCTACAAACCAAACAGTTCATACATATTAACAATGCTTAATTGGTCTAGTCTGAATTGAACCTAACTGTGTCCAATCATAATAGTTGATACATATTAAAATGCTTGATTATGCTAAACTAGTTTCAATAGAACAATAACCAAGTCTAACATATATGATAGTATAATATAATGTATCTAATATGGAAGTCTACATACAGTATGACTCTAACATGTGCATTCGTACACATTAATATAGTCAATATAGTACAGTATAATACAGTAAACACGTCCATTCACATGTATTAATATAGAACCCAACTAGGTCCATTCATTATATTTTATTATGCTAAAATTGGTTTAACTGAATTCTCATCGAGTCCGTTTAGATGATTTTATACTTAAAATAGTATACTAGAAACATTGATGAAGATGGACCAGACTTAATAAAGTTATTAGTCATGTTAAATCAAGTAGCTCGACTGATCCAGTCATGCTCATTAATAGAGATAGAACAGATCCATTCTGGTGTGACTGTGTTGGTCATGAACATTGATACAGATCGACTGGACCAATAGAGTCAGAATGGGTCAATTCATGCTAATAAAAAGGTCGACTAGAGCCAGTCTAGTCTGACTGGATATAATCATGCACATTGAAAATAGATTGATTGGACCAGTAGAGTTAAAATGGGTCCAATCATGTTAATAAAAAACCTTGATTAATTCTAGTGTAATTTGACTGAAATATTGCCACTCACATCAAAACAAATCGATTAGATTAGTAAACTTAGAAGTGATCCAATCATGATATTCATAAAGCTCGACTAGATTAATATAATCCAACTAGGTCTAGTCATGATAATTGATTGAGCTAGACCGGCGCCAGTCTAATGTGACCGGTCTAGTCATGCACATTGATACAGCTGTACCAACCTTGGTCCCAATCCAGTCATTCTCATTGATAGAGCTAGACTGGGCTAAGTCTTGTTAATTACAAAAGCTCACCACATAATGAGGTAGTAATAATAACTTGATAACAAAAAAAATGATTATATCAAAAACATATCCGACTATCCTATTAGAGTGATAAAAAAAATACAAAACAAGATATATATCATGGGTCTCAATCAGCCCAAAAACATCCACAACTAAATTTTCTCAATAAGTGCCATAATGTTGCCCATGAACCTTTGAAAGTGAGGATATAAACTTGATTGCTTATATACCAAAGTCACCTGCACCCCTGTTTGGAAAAAATAATAATTAGATTAATTAAATTTATAATAGTTAGACTAATTAAATATATAATAAAATGATTAAAATTGAAAAGAAGTAAATTTATTTATTTTGCTTGTTGAAGCACTTCCCCCCACATTTTGTTGATTGTCACCGACTTTGGCAACAATTAGTGAATCTAGCTTAGATTCCAATAATGCAAACTCTAAATATATGCAGTACTCCAACTTGGATATATTTTCTCTGATTTCTTTCTCCAACTTGAATCCAATGATTTTGATGTCATACTCTAAATTGCTTTCAACATTTTCAAATTTCGCATCTACGTACCTTTTTAGTTTGGTGACCAAAAAGGAAGTGTCTATGGTCCCTCTCTTTCTGTCTCTCTCTCTGTTTGACAAGGTCTTGATTGACTTGGTATGCTAAATCCTCTCATATTACCAATATCACAAGGTCACCGAGAGAAGAACTATTTAACTAAACCGAAGTTCCAATGGTCTTCTCTATATGCGTAGTTCCACCCACATGTACATGGGGATCATCATTATCAACAAATTCATGGTGCCACGTGATTGAGCGTCCTGAAAGCAAATGGTTTGTCAATTCCCTTAACATTATTATCTCAATTTCTGCATTATCAGCATCATCATATATGTTACTAAATCCTTGCATGTAATGCAATCATAATTCCTTGTCGGTTAGTGTGAAAAGACCAATTATATCCTGTAACATAAGAAATTAAATTGTCATGTTAAAAAACTTTATTTATTCATAATCAAGGATCACATAAGAATTGACAATAACATGTGTTATAACTTCACTTAAGTTATAACTTGTGATTTGCCTAAGGACGCCATTATGTCATTATACGATGGAGATTGTTTTGATTTCCAAATAGTTTCCAATGGAAAATTCTTGGAACTCCTTGGACATCATGTTCCCGATGTCGAGCAAAAACATTTGCAATAGCAGACATTCTAACACCAATATCTATATTCATGAAAATTTAATTACCATGTGTTCATATATAAAGAATCTAGATGAAGATAAGGGAAAATTTTGCTTACTGCCAACGGAAACACAAAACCGTTATAAGAAATTGTGGATGATGTGATCCCATCTTTGAGCAATTTTTGTGATTTCCCTTTAATTGACTTTGTAAGTTTCCTCTGTAAGTGTAAAAAAAAGGTTTTCCCTCAAGGATATTGAATAAACATTTCAGTCTCATCCACCATACCTAAGAAAAAAAGATCAATACCACTAGTGGATTTGTCCCCTTGAAAAAGATCCACAAAGATGCATAAAAGCATGGCCAGTTTTATCTTCTCCATGTTCACATCACAACTAACACTTTGTGATCTTTTTCTCTTTTTATTGGTGCACATCTCCTTTAATTTTCTTTCAACATCTCCTATAATAATAGTACTATGTTGAGGGAAATGTTTTTTCCAAAAATCTTGAGATTCAGCCTGCTCTGCAAAACCCGTAGGATAGTTTGAACATCTTAATCCAGATATCAGTGCGGACTCTAAAAGAAAAAATCTAATTGGTTTTCTATTCATAAAAAACCATATTTCATCCGCTCTTCTACCTTTGACTCGACAAAGGAGTAGCAACCACATCAATTAGCTTGAGTGTTGATAATTAGTAGGTACATCAAGAAAATGGCTGAAAGGAGAACTTGTTTTAAACCCTTCTAATTCAGAGGAATTATCACCTAGCTCTTTAACAATAGTCTTCTCAACTTTATTCAAAGAACACTTGATGCTTATCTTGCAATCGAAATGTTCTTTTTTTTTTATCCAGAATAGGAATTAATGGACAAGGATTTTCAATATTAGCTTGCACATTCACCTACAAATCGATACTTTTTTAATATAATAAAATATGTGTTGTAAATAAATATTAAATTTATCATGAAAAGGACTTACTTGCTCATGCTCTTATCTAGGGCTCTCTTTAACCAGGCGTAACAGGTTCACCCCGAGATGGTGAGCTTGATTCAATGGCATCAATTCCCTCTTGCATCATCATTCTTTCTCACTAACTAGCTAATTAGACGCGAGCCCCTCCCTGGGCGGATTCCTCCTTGCGATGATTTACTTCACGGGCTAGGTCTCTGGTTCAAGTCTAGGATGGCTGAGCTTTGAATAGGAAAAAGAGTGGATCTGCGAGCTATTCGCAGAAGTGGTATACTATTAATTTTCGTACAGGTATCACCTTGATGTGGTGGAAGTCATCAGTTCGAGCCTGATTAACCAAATTTGCCTGATGTAGAGGCAATCAAGAAAGCCACATAAGTAAATATATATCCTACAGAAAAGTGGGCTAATCCAACCAATCTTGCTTGTACAATGGATGGGATGAGTCCCGTTTGGTTTTCTTTGTGAAGATAAATGACCTACTTAACTCAGCGKTTAGAGTATTGCTTTCATACGGCAGGAGTCATTGGTTCATTTGAACTAATGACTCCCGCCATATGAAAGCAATACTCTAACCGCTGAGTTAAGTAGGTCRTTTATCTTCACAAAGAAAACCAAACGGGACTCAGTTGTTAGGTGCTCCATTTTATTTTCCTATTGAGGCCGAACCTAAACCAATGCTCGAGAGATAGTTGTCAAGGCATTCTCCGGATAATTCAAATCGAAGCAATTGGATGTCCAATCCAGAACCCGGAATCTATAGAATTGTGTGAAGATTAGTTTTTTATCATTCAATGGGCCAACTTGATTCTCTTCCCCAGGGATCCCCATAAGGGAACCCTAGGAGAGTCGCCGACTCCAACTACTGTCCATGTACGATCCATACTAGATGCTAGAGTGGCTGAACCTAATAAGATAGAAATAACAACCTTTCTTTTCCTCTGGTTACTAAGATGTTTCAGTTCGCCAGGTTGTCTCTTGCCTGCCCATGGATTCAGCAGCGCCCACGGGTCGTGAACTTTTTTTCCCAGAGAAGAAGCAATATTTTTTTTGACAAAAAGTATTGCGGAGACATGATTTGAAACAATGTTTTTTTCAGGCCTTTCAACCAATCGATACGGCCCAGTAATCTCATTTTTCAATTATTCAATCATTTCATTTTTCCAAGTTTAATGTTAGCGAGATTAGTCAACATTTTTATGTTTCGATGTAACAGCAAGATGTTATGTCACACCCCGTTAAAGCGGAAACACGAAATGTAACAGGTAAGCGAGTCTTGGCAACAGTTTAAGAATAACACTTTCTTAGAAGTTCAAGATATACAGATCATCGACTTGACAAAAATTCAAGGTTACAAAATATTTTCAAATACAACAAAAACTGTCTTAATCGATCTTGATCCAAGTAATGCTCCCAGAAGTCCACACAACTTAC
>NC_037528.1:30292920-30294924 GCF_001531365.2 Cynara cardunculus var. scolymus | reverse complement strand
GCAGTTCCTTAGCCCAAGAGGTTCCAAGTAAAAATTGATTGAGCAGTTCTTTATTCACAAGTATCATAAAACATAAACATGCAAAGTTTGCTCATCTCATGTTTTTCCCCTTAAAATAACAAAAGCAGTAAAAGTGGGGCCGTAAGTACTCACAAGTTTGGCGAATATCAAATGTTTCCTTAAGAGGGCCTGCTATCGCTTGCTCGGACTTCCTGACAGAGCAACCAGTACTAATATGAACTTCTAAATTTCCATGACTTAGGTTGGGTAAAGCTGTTTTCAATGCAATATCGCCAAATATTTTCATAAATATAGTCGATATTTCAACTATTTGGCTAAAGAGAAACCTCCCAAAAATCTAATTATTGGTATCATTAAATGTCATTCCAAGACAAATGATGGCAGCCGCCAATCATTGGAATCAAGAGATTTTGAGTGGATTTTAACACCCATCCCAAGAATGATTTACAGCCTTGAGTCACACGCCTCCCCAAAACCGGTTACATGCCCAAGAATGGATTTTGAACTCAATATTTTCAAGAATCGAGACTTTTAACACCAAAGTCCTCATTTCTTAGGTAAATTTCAGAAAAGAAAATAAAACAATGAGGATTTTGGTTCCAGTAAGCTACAAGATGAGAGAATTGATTTAGAGATGCATGCAAGACCCAAATCACCCGAATGTGCAATCGGTTCTTATATGCAAGAACTCTCTTCTTCTTTTTGGGACTAAGAGATCCTTGGGTCACAGATTATCATCCGATRAAGACACATGTAAGTCTTCGATGGATAATCTCACCATCTTTAAGTCCCGAAACTCGAGTTGAGCAGGAAGAGAAAATAGGAATTTGAGCACCAGAAGAGGAATAAATAGTTTTTAGAACATACCTTTTTGTAGACGAGGGAGATACGGACGACCTAAATGCGGCGGAATTTCTAGACTTGCAGGGGGAAGAGTTCGGCTAGAAGGTGATGAGATTTAGAGAGGGAGAACGAAAAAAAAAGTTGGAACTTTTGAAGAATGAAGAGTTTTCAAAAGAGAAGGGGTATTTATTTGGGGCTTTTAGAGAAGTAGTGGGCTGGCCTCTAAAGGCCCAAGCCCAAGAGGCTTTTACTTCTCTAAACTAAGTCCTAAAAATCTAAAATAGCAAAAATGGTTTTACCAGGACTTTTGAATCGTCATTCTTTTAAAATAGTCGGCAACTAAACAAAAAGSGAATTGAGWCCTTTGGGAAATCTTTAAAATTTTAAAGGAACGAGACTAAAATATCAACTTTATTTTATGTGAAACGTTTCGAGTTTRATTGGCATTTGCATGAACCAACTTGGTCAACTACCCGTCGAAATAAGATCTATAACTAATCTTTAGAAGGTAAATAGGACGATCTGTTAGCATTAAATTAATGCTAATGATGTTCTTAAAATGTTTTATTAGGCTATAGGGGCCAAGGATTGGACTCCTGAAAATGATGTTGAATCGATCAGGTATGGGCGACCAACGCCTCTGTAAGAAGGACCAGAGCCTCTGTGAAGAGACACGAGCATCTGTGAAGAGACGCCAGAGCCTCTGTGAAGAGACGCCAGAGCCTTCTGTGAAGAGACGCCAGAGCCTCTGTGAAGAGACACGAGTATCTATGAAGAGACACCAGAGCCTCTGTAACTGTCACCAGAGCCTCTGTGTTAGCACAGACCAGAACCTCTGGTTGTTCCATCATCTGGTCTTTTAAACGACTACTTCAGGATCCTATTCTGGATTAGGCTAATCCTAAAAGACTTAGCTTTCAAATAAAGATCTCGTAATAAGGTTCTAACCTAGAAATCCAAAAGTGCAGAGTTGTTACAACCACCCCAACCCAGAAAAATTTCGTCCCGAAATTTAATCGTCTGCGCTTCAATTCATGGTTGGCTTGAGAAAAGGTGGGGATACTTGTTCTTCATGAAGTCTTCCCTTTCCCACGTGTACTCCGGTCCATTCTTGGAATTCCAATGAACCTTCACGATAGG
>NC_037528.1:30286982-30288595 GCF_001531365.2 Cynara cardunculus var. scolymus | reverse complement strand
AAAAAAAATAATCCATCCTAAATTGTTTCTAAAGCAACATCCATCCAATGACTATCCCTAGTGCTAACATCATCATGCTACAACCAAATAGCCACCTATATAATTTCCTAATTTCTCGTCTGGCGGCAACAACATTTTCCCTATTCCACACTATGCTCTGGTGATGCGCTTCCACTATTTCAGATAGGTTGTTGAGGATGTTGTGGTGATATCCGAGTTGAACCTGATGCATCTGCGTGTCATCCGCAATCCTTCTCACCCAATCCTTCTCAGATGGGTTTATCCCTTGCGGATAGGTAGCCGGCACACCAGTCACGATTTGAGTCATTCTGTTCCCACCATGGGGTTGAGACGACTCCCCTACGACCCTCTGAGAGTTCCCGAATGTCACCCTCTGTGGTAATGGGACACTCTTTCGAGGCGTGACTCTGATCCTTGGACCTTGCTGGGCTCGCGACGGAACATCAGGTGTTGGCTCCATTGGGGGTAGGTAGGACACTTGTGGTGCAGCCGCAGCATCACTAGAAATCGTGTCCTGGTCATATGGGTCCTCCTCTTTTGCCGCGAGTTGGGTTCCTTCGAGAGTGACCGACTACGTATCCAGAATCATCAACAGAATATTCGCTTGAATCTGAAGGCATCATCGAGATCTGTGACATGAACAATCTTGATTACTAAGGTGTATCCTCTTAACAAAAGCTTAACGATTCAGAGGAAACTTCTAGACAACACTAAGTCTCAACAAACATGCTAGGATTCCTAGACAACACCCCTGGTTTCTACATCAGAGCTTCTGCTAATATAAGACCAGAGCCTTTGTTTCCTCACAGAGCTTTCGAGACCAGAGCCTCTGTTCACAGRGTGCCTACCAGAGCTTCTGTGACAATTTCAATACTTAAGTATGCTAAGGGTTCCTTTCAACGACCCTCTGATCCTACTTCTTGCCCCAACCAGAGCCTCTGGTAGTAAGACCAGAACCTCTGTGGCAACCCTTATACTTGTCGTTCAAGTGTTTCATGCATGGGTCCTCTGGTTCTCCTATTCGTCCATGCCAGAGCTTCTGATCATAAGACCAGAGCCTCTGCGGACACAACGATAGCGAGAGTTGAGCATTCCAACTTTCATCGCCTCTGGTCTTCTTGACCAGTGCCTCTAATCCTAGGAAACGGATATTCGTAAAAGTGGAACAAGGCTCATGTTTTTCTTGATAGTTTCAAAACTGGAGCATACTACTAATAAGATCGATTAAGTTCTTTTCATAACACATAAATTAAGCACAGGTGATCAGGCTTTACTTAACCGATGTGTAACAACAAGGCCCGCTTTAAAACACATGATTCCAGATTTTATGAAGATTCTTTAGAAATTATTTTAGTTATAGTCGATGGTTTTTAAAGAAAACCAGCGTTCTCTATAACTGATGCTCTGATACCAAATCTGTCACACCCCGTTAAAGCGGAAACACGAAATGCAACAGGTAAGCGAGTCTTGGCAACAGTTTTAGAATAACACTTTCTCAGAAGTTCAAGATATACAGATCATCGACTTGACAAAAATTCAAGG
Organism: Cynara cardunculus var. scolymus; assembly: GCF_001531365.2. Classification (NCBI taxonomy): domain Eukaryota; kingdom Viridiplantae; phylum Streptophyta; class Magnoliopsida; order Asterales; family Asteraceae; genus Cynara; species Cynara cardunculus. The sequence goes on along the minus strand of NC_037528.1, from coordinate 30,287,032 downwards.
TTACAAAATATTTTCAAATACAACAAAAACTGTCTTAATCGATCTTGATC
>NC_037528.1:30274475-30285222 GCF_001531365.2 Cynara cardunculus var. scolymus | reverse complement strand
TAAAGGAACGAGACTAAAATATCAACTTTATTTTATGTGAAACGTTTCGAGTTTGATTGGCATTTGCATGAACCAACTTGGTCAACTACCCGTCGGAATAAGATCTATAACTAATCTTTAGAAGGTAAATAGGACGATCTGTTAGCATTAATTTAAATCTAATGATGTTCTTAAAAAGTTTTATTAGGCTATAGGGGCTAAGGATTGGACTCCTGAAAATGATGCTGAATCGATCAGGTATGGGCGACCAACGCCTCTGTAAGAAGGACCAGAGCCTCTGTGAAGAGACACGAGCATCTGTGAAGAGACGCCAGAGTCTCTGTGAAGAGACAACAGACCCTCTGTGAAGAGACGCCAGATCCTCAGTGAAGAGACGCCAGAGCCTTCTGTGAAGAGACGCTAGAGCCTTCTGTGAAGAGATGCCAGAGCCTCTGTGAAGAGACACGAGTATCTATGAAGAAACGTCAGAGCCTCTGTGAAGAGACACGAGTATCTATGAAGAGACGCCAGAGCCTCTGTAACTGTCACCAGAGCCTCTATGTTAGCACAGACCAGAACCTCTGGTTGTTCCATCCTCTGGTCTTTTAAACGACTTCTTCAGGATCCTATTCTGGATTAGGCTAATCCTAAAAGACTTAGCTTTCAAATAAAGATCTCATAATAAGGTTCTAACCTGGAAATCTAAAAGTGCAGAGTTGTTACATGTTATTTGTAACAAGTAGTTTTTTGGTTGGATAATTGGAATCCAAGATTGGATTACCGGCCCAATCCAAAATTCCTAAGAGGGATCAACCCTTTCTTTTGCGTCAAAGATCTTACCATTTCCGAAGGAACTGGAGTTCCATCTATGCCATGAATTTAGAAGAAATCATTTGTTAAACAATAGCTAAAAATATATTACTGGAAAAAGCATGACACAAACAAAAGATGTTAACAGATCATCAAAATTCTACCAATATAACCCGGTCTAACTATTCGACTAGCACTGTCAAACCCTTCTAGTCCAGTCTGACCCAACTAGTCTAGTCGAGTAATCCAGCGGCCACTTGAATCTCAATGTGGTTAGACTGGATCCAATCTAGGATAACCGCTTCAAGAGACATGTGCTTCAGATCCAGGCAAATAAATGCCAATCATAATGCCACAGGCGTGGCACAATTTAATCAAAATACTACGTATTTATGTTTAAAAAGTCACTTTACAAGATGTAGGTTCCTAATCACCATCAAACTAGTTTCAAATTAAACATGTTTAAATAAGCTAGCACACAATTAGGGATCCACCTCCTATTTATCACACGCGATCACATCCAACAATATTTCATATAATCAACTAACGACCGCAATACAAATGGATTTATTGCATAGTTAATCAGAAGGAACAACAAAAATCATGCAAAATAATATAATGATGTTGAAAGTAATACAAAACTTCCATCCATTTCAAAGAAATCTCATTTTACAAAACCAATGTCTCAACTCCGTAAAAGAATCAAGCAACCATAACCGTTTGTTGAATAAAAATACTTTAAACCAAGACAAAAGGGACTTAACTTCTCCTTTTATTGATCAAGTTTCAAACGAGTTACTTATCTAGGTACCCCCCTCCCTCTCGACTCCGTTGCCATATTTATACTTATATTATCATTTTTCGTTACCATTTCTTTTTCATGTGGAATTATCAAGAGGTTCTACTTTTTGGCAATGAGTATGGGTTGCCCTTTCAGAGTATGTACTTCAACATAGGTATATTGGGCTTAATTGATTAGCAATGATGACAAGTACCATAGATTTTGTAGCTTGGCAATTGTGGCATTAAATGATGTTAGCATGTCGGTCAATGCTTTGTTCTACTAGCCATACACCCCTAGAATGATATGCATTGTTGGTTGGTTTATTATCAAATGAGTTCATGACTTCGATCAAGATACCGAAAGTTCAGTCAAGCCTAATATGTGACCAGACTTACAATTCTAGACATGTGCCAACCATATGTACAAGGCTTCTATCATATAAAAATTTGCATTAGTTGTAAAGCACCATATCAAAGACATGTGCAAAAAGCCACAATAAAACTATTTACTTTTCTTTATTAATACGAGTCTACAAAAAATAACGAGAAACAAGATTCATCCAATAACTAAAAAAGAACTCAAAATTGAATAATATTGTGATTAAATCACAAGTGACCAAACTAAAACTCACAAGAATCATGAATACACGCAGTTAGTAATCAAATCAGCAATTGATGGTAGTTTTTGAAAAGAAGGAAAATGGTTGAATGAGCATCTTATATAGAGATACACTTACAATCCTGATGAGAGGCAAATCAGATGAAAAAAGGTGGAGGTGGTCAGTCTAGACAACAGTGTTGTGTTCTATGAAAGCTAGAGGCTGGGTTGATGAAAGCAACCAGAGGTAGAGTCGATGGAAGTAAACAGAGGCGGCAATCGGACCAGGTAGTGGCGACGATCGGACTAGACTAGCAACTATGGAGAGTGGTGATGGATGTGGAGATAGTAAGAGAAACAATAAAATGGTGAGAAAGTAAAACCCAAAGTAAACTAGGGTTTTTACTTGATTGTATTCATAGAGGTAAGTTACTTAACATTGGAGATAAAGGTTTGGGATTTAATTTTAAATTTTTGAGTTTAGTTGTTGGGACAGTTTGGTAGTTTAACATATATAAATGATAAAAAAAATTAATGTAAAATTAAATTACAATAAAAGTAGGTTAGATGGTTAAAGTGCTTAAAGAGACAAAGTTCAAACAAGATTTAAAGTGCGCAAATTCTTTCAAGTCTGAATACAAAGGGGGATAATGTTGGGTCTGAATTTCAGTATTAAATTGTAATCGTCTTGAAAGATAATATTGTCTATAATTGTTTAGACATCATGTTTGACTTTGTATGTGATGTTTGACTTTGACTAGAAGGGTTATACTTTGACCCTATATAAAGGTTTTGTCTTTAATGTAATAGAGTAGGAGCTTTCATTGTAAACATTACATATATTAAGTGAAATAGAAGAGTTTTGACTGTTTGACCTTTTCTCTCAATTTCTCCTCTCATGTTCTTGTATTTCATGAAGATTACTGAAGATTGATCATTTTCAAGGACTATCAATTGGTATCAGAGCAGTTTATGCAAGAAATCAAGAGAAGAAATCAACGTATTTTGAAGATTTTTTGAAATTTTTTTCTGGAATCTCAATGTGTTCATCTTGTTCTTCATTTTATTTTTGAGTTTGATCCGAAATTTTTTCAAAATTTTGTGTTTTTATGTTAAAATTAGGATCAAAGTGTTTGTAATCACTTCGTGAATCTTTGTTTTACACAAAGATTTGCGTTTTGATCATTAATTTTCGAATTTTGGTGAAATTTGTGTTTTTGAAAATTTTTGTGTTCTTGAAAATTTCATGAAAAATCTGGATTTTTATCCAATTTTGAGTAAAAATTTTGTGTTGTTTGTGTTTTCGGGTTTTGTACGATTTATGTCAACCGGATTGAAGACTTGGCTATTTTTTTGGACTTAAACCGCACATGGCCCAACCGATTTAGGCCCAGTCTTATCTCATCTTCATCGCACAACACCTCTTCCGTATTCCTTCAAAATCACACCTCACTCGACTGGTCTTGATCTAAATCGCATGTCACCCTAATCGATTTCAAGTCTAAATCGCATATCAAGTCAATCGATTTCACTTGATTGAGCTTACTAAGTATTAATCTTTCACTGACATTGTTCGATTTCACTTAAATCGAAGGCCTCTGATTCGATTGGGACTTAAATCGCTCACATCTTTGTCAGGTTTTCTCTTAATCGCAGGTTGTATTATTCTTCAGTTTTGTTTGTTTGGTCACTGTGTTTGTACTAAGTTTGGCCGTTTTTGAGTTTCATCGCATATTTTGCTTACTGTAATCGGATATAGGCCTCTGGATTTGTTGTTTACCGTTTACTAGCCTAGACGATTTAGGACTTGGTTGCAATTTGATCATTTCGTGTATACTCCTCGGACAAAGGCCCATCCGAGCTTGACTTACCCGGATACAGCCTTAGCCAGACTTGGTCTAAATCGTGTGCAAGCTTCTTCACGTTCAAGCTTCATTCTGATTGTAATCGGTCAAGCTCGTCTGGACTTGATGTTTCATCGACCAACCTTACCCGGATTTAGTGTTTCTTGAACACAGGCCTAGCCAATTTCTAGGCGCACAACCTCAATCGATTTCAAGGTTCATCGTACAAAGCCATACACGAACTTGACCTTCATCGCTTGGAAGCTCAACCGGATTCAAAGACTTAGTCGCAATCACCAAGTTACTTGCATCCTTCCTCGGACAGCCGTTCAACCATTCCTCGTTCAACCCGGCTTCCGGATATTACTCTCATCGGTCATCACTTTAACCGATTTAGCCAACATCGCTTCTTGCTTTGTCCGGGTTTCACAGACTTGGTCTTGCTCAATCATCCCTTCACCCGGATACCTTAATCGACCATTTGACTTGTCCTGGCCAGATTTCTATCTTAGCCAGATTCCAGATTTCACATATTTGAGCTTCATCCGTCCTATTTTTTTTAGCCTTAAATCGCATCTGGCTGTTTGTTTTTGGTAGTGAATTGCAGGCCGAGAGAGAGAAGGGTTTTATCAAATAGGCTTGATTCATTTTGGGCTAGATCTATTTTGGGCTAGATCCATTTTGGGCTTTCTTTAATTTCAAGCCCATCCTTTCAATATGCCCAATTTTTTTTATAAAGTCTAATTTTTTCAATTTTTCTTTCTTTTCTCATTTTTTGGATCAAACTTTATCTGAATTTCAAATTTTATCTGGATTTTTTTTAAACTGTTTTTCACCAATCTTCTGATTTTTTTTTGAGAACTTAACTGTTTTTGATCTGTTTTTGACTGTTTTGAAATTTTTTGAACTGATTTGTGTCGCGTAAACTGTTTTTGATCAGTTTTAACTGTTTTTTTATTTTTTTTAACATTTTTGACTATTTTTATTGATTTTTTAACTGTTTTCGTTGATTTTCTTATTTCTAAACAGTTTTGGATCGTTTTCTGGTAATTTTTGAGCTTACAGATTTTCATTTGAAAGATCTTGTTGATTTTTGATTTCTTTGACTGATTTCACTGCATTAGATTCTTTGATCAATCTGATTTTGAAATGACAGTTTATCTTGAGAAGGAGAACAGGGAATTGAAAGAGAAGATTTCTAAACTAGAGGAAAGTTTGTTTGAGTACAAAGAAAAATATGTCAATATGTTTCGAGAGAATTTTCTTAATGATGATTTAATTAAAGACTTAAGAAGAGAGAATAAACAAATGAGAGAAAATGTTGAAGGAGAATTTTTGCATACAATTGAAAAACTTGAGAACACTTTGAATTCTGTAAGAAAAGAGTGTGATGAAGAGTTAAAAACGTGGAGTAAGTCAAATAAAGACTTATTTAATAAACTCCAAAAAGTTCAAAATGAACTACATGCTGAGAGAAACTCTTCTAGAAAGAATAATACAGAGAATGAGGACTTCACTAAGAAACTTCATAAGTCTGAATGTGATTTGATTGAATTAAAGAAGTTACTGGAATTAGAGAAGGAGAATGTTCTAGAAGCTGAGAAGATTATGAATACTGAAAGGAATGAATTTGAGAAAGAGAAGAAAATGATTCTTGAAGTAGAGAAAAGATTTGGTACTTAACGCATTACTTATGAAAATAAGATCAACTCTCTAAAGCTGAATGCGAAAATGCTATTGAATCATATCTCTGATTTTAAGCAGTTGATCGTCTTGGAACGAGCCAAGACTGATAAAGAGAAGAAAGAGATCAGAAAAGAATGTCTGAGCCAGAATCAAGAACTATCTGACTGCATTGCTAAAAAGCAAAAGACTTTAGACGAAAAGAAAAAGTTGTTTGCTCTTGAAAAGCGAAATATTACTAAGAAATATGCAGCTATAGCCAAAGAACTTGCAAAAAAGAAAAAATTGGCTCGACATTGCTTCTGAGAATGAAAAGAGCAGCTCAGATGAAGAGAGAAGAGAGTTTGAGAAGCTAAAGAAGGAGTTAGAAGATGAACTCCTGGATACTTCAAAGAAATTGTCTGATCTGAAGACAGAACTTGAAACTGAATTGAAGATGAGAACTGAACTTAAAGAGAAGTATGATTTAGTTGCTGATGAACGAGACCAGCTTTTAAAAAAAGTTAAAGACTTTTCTTGTGCTCAAAGCTCAACTGGTTCTCCTTCACAGTGTAAAACCAACTTTTATGACTGTTCTAAAAATCTAACAGTTATTCTAGCAGCCCTAAATCTACTGTTTCTAAGAACTATTTTCATTCTTCTAACCAGTACTATCAAGGATATGTCATCGGATCACCCAATTATTCTTCTAAAGTTAAAAGTATTTGGGTAAATAAAGTTGAATCTGTTTCGTCTCGAAACTTTGTTGTTACTAACAATAACCTTCCTTCTTTTGTGAGATATACTACTGATCTGATTAATCTTAGCAAGAGAAGAATCATGTGCTCCACATGCAAGAAAACTGATTTTGTGAACAGAAAAAGGTACAACAGCTGGACTGGAGACAACAGATTTCAAAAGAACTGGAAAAATAATAACATGCATGATTATAATAACTGGTATGGATCTTACTGCGTATATGATCATTATGTTAAAAGTGCTAAAAAGAAAACATCTAACAAGAATATATGGTTTGGAAGTTACAACATCCCACAACCTGATACTAACAAAGAAGGACCAAGTTCGTTTGGGTACCAAAATTTATTTGATCTGATTTTGCAGGTGCGTCATTACCGTGCTGATCAGAATAACATGAATATGATGCACAAATTCAGGGAGAGTTGTATATTATCCAAAAGAGGCTTCTGAATAAATCAGTTCAGAACCTGCGCTTAAATGAATATGGTTTCTAAACACTCAGTTAGCACCCGTGCTAAAAATGTTTTCATTTTTGTTTATTTTGAGTTGAACTGAAACATTTCTTAAATCTATTTTCTAGGAGGAGACTCTAGAAATTTCAATAAAAGTTTTTGGAAAATGGTTTGTTTTGTGAAAACGAGTACATTTTCTGAACAGTTATTTCATGAGATTTTTACTTGCATAATTTCTCATCGAACATAACTCCAATACCTATTCAGCTATTCTTCAAACTATTTTTATCATGTCTCTTAAATGAAAATCATTTTCGGTGATAATACACTCGTTTGTAATCAAAGTTTGTTTTTCTGATATATTTTTCTCTTTGATTGATACACATTATATAATTCTTTGAATATTTTGAATCTGTAAACTTGTACTTACAAATCTTCATTCATTTCTCTCACATATTGAATAATCTGATTTTAGGCATCACTCCTTGTTTGTTTGTGCTTCAAAGTTACATCTTGATCAATTTTATATCTGATCATTGTACTTCATTACAATATCATCTTGATCAATTGCTTGTGATCAATTTGAGCATACTGTATTTAGGAGGGACTGAATGTTTAACAGAAATACCTCTATGGAATGTCATAACCGATAGACCTACCCAAGAGGATAACCATATTTGAGTGAGCATTAAATACAAAAGGGTTTGTGTGTAGAGCTTAAAATGAAAAGGAGAGGGGTAGTTGTTGTGAGACAAAAGAATTGTTGAGAGTTGTGTCAGGATCAAAAGAATAAACAAGAATCATGTTCCAAACTTCAAAATATCGGGCATACCACATAGTCTATTAGTTCTCAATTCTTTCGAGACTAATATTGAAAAAGGCTAAGCCCAGGCCAATTCTTGTCACAACCACACCAACTACTCATTTATCTCTTAACAGATAAGTGTTTCAATAACACTTGGGGCACGCAGCTCACAATCTATCAATTTTTCATTTGGAGAAAGTTAATATTGAATCAGAAGGATATATGTCCCCCCTTCATGTCTTTTTGATCACTAATTGAGTCTGATAAATTTGTGTAGTCCGCACGGTTTATCTTTTTTAGCCTAAACAGAAGCATATGTTGTTTTTATCTTTCTACACTACACATATTTTGCATTTTATATGTTATTTTGCCGAAACATTCATAGATATACTTTTTCAAGATATCGATATTGAATGGAATACCTGGTGAGATGAACCTTACAAAGTCTCATATATGAAGTACATCCGTTGTACTGAGTATATTTGTTATATTCATAGGCCAATCTTTTTATAAGATTAAAAACAATATCATAAGTTGAAATTGGTTCTTATTTTCCCATTCCTTTAATCTGTAAAGATTATACAAGTGGATTTGAAAAGACATGCTTACAATTTTCTGAATTGACGGCTCTCACTTAAAATTCCATTCATTCTAAAGTATGATGCTAATGATTCTCATTTCATCATAAATGGAGTAATAATGAATGAAAATGATCGATTTTGAATGATATAAGGGGAGTATGTTATAAAAATCAAGGGGGGGGGGTAACATCAAAGATCGACAAAAGACTCAAAGGAGTTTGACTGAAGATTATTACTGAAAATTATTCCTGTGCTATACTGTCTGAGAGTTTTTGAATGTGAAGATCATCTTTACAATAGTTTACTGATAAAGATTTCTCATCGAAGTGAATGTTTAATTTTGAGGGAGTATGTTTGTGAATTTTATCTGAAAAAATTCATTTTTGTGGAGAATGTTAGAATATGTTTTCTGAAGAAGATTCTTTGAAGATCATATCTTAAAGATTATTTCTGAAGATTGTTGTTGATATTGTTCTACATTGTTAAAAGAGAAGATCATTGTTGTTCTATATTCGAGGGGGAGAATGTTAGAAGTTTTTCTCAACTAACGATCGTCTGAAGATTTCAAAGTAAGGATTGTTTTTGAAGATTTTGAAAAAGTTATAAAGAGCTTAAAGAGACAAAGTTCAGACGAGATTCAAAGTGGGCAAATTCTTTCAAGCCTGAATACAAAGGGGGAGAATGTTGGGTCTGAATTTCAGTATTAAATTGTATTCGTCTTGAAAGATATTGTCTATAATTGTTTAGACATCGTGTTTGACTTTGAATGTGATGTTTGACTTTGACTAAAAGGGTTATACTTTGTCCTTATATAAAGGTTTTGTCTTTAGTGTAATAGAGTAGGAGCTTTCATTGTAACCATTACGTATATTAAGTGAAATAGAAGAGCTTTGACTGTTTGACCTTATCTCTTAACTCTCCTCTCATGTTCTTGAATGAATATCTAAATCTGCCATTGAATTTCATGAAAATTACTGAAGATTGATCATTTTCAAAGACTATCATAAATAACCCAAAATTTGTAATTTACACGTATGTTATGATGGTGTGAAGGCCTAAATATTCATGTAATATTCTTTTAATTTATAATTTTACCACATCATATAAAGGTAACCAATTACCTATTCAATCGGTTAATAAGCCCTTAAATAATTAAAAACTTTATTATAAACTTTAAAATGATAATTTTAAAAATTGGATTCCCAAAATAAAAATGAGGTCAAAATTGGTTCAATTTTGATTAAAGTTTCTCTAATTAGGGTTAAATGCATTAATTATCAATCTACTTTTATAAGTTTTGTTATTACAAAATTATACTTTCCCTTTTTTTTATTATAATAATGTATTGTCGAATTACTTTTTATTAGGAAATCGCATTTTAAATTTTTTTACCCACTATAGTAATGTGTAACTTTTTAGTTTAAATTTCAATAACATGACACAAGTTAGGATGTTCTTATGTCATGTCATTGTCCACATGTACATTATTGCTGACATACATTCCTAATTACAACTTTGTACTTTTAAAATTGTTTTAGTATTAAAACATTATACATTGAATCAAACATATTTACCGCACATTATCATTTTATAAATTAAACATTGCGTTTTTGCAGTTATGAAATAGGAAACAATCTGGGATTCTGTATGTGTTCTTGTTGGATCAAATTGTGCCAAAGGATTACAAATTGTAGAACGAAAACCAAATATTTTGTATACTACATATTACCATGGTAAATTCGCAATTATATCATACATCATATGGTTAAAAGCATAAGTGAAGTAACTATGAAAACACCATTTCACGTGGTTGAAAATTGAAAATATCAATATAATTCAAATATTATATCCATAATGTATAAGTATGGATCAAGGGGCTGTTTATCCAAATGCTTACTCGAAAAGTGCTTACTGATAGGAGTCAACACTATAAATTTATTTTGATGCGTCAGATTTTAGTACATTAAAACGTATTGAATGCAACAATTTATCGGGTAAGCGCTTACCTGGGTAAGAGTCGTCATCTTCACTTATCGGGTAAGACTCTCCATCATTCTCATCAGTCTTACCCGGAAAGATTCTTGGTCCATGTGATATTCATCCGATAAAGAAATTTATTCGGTAAACACTTACCAAGTAAGTATTTTATAAACAACAGCTAAGAAAAATTTGCTATCATATTAATCATCAAGAAGAAAGGGAAATCGTGATACTGATCATTGTGGTTCTCAGTGCTAGAGTGGTAGCAAGAACAATTTTCTATTATATTAGTTATCAAGGATAAGATGAATTTGTAAATATATACTAGAAGGGTACTCGTGCAATGCAGCGATATACATCTTGATTTTAATATTCTATTTTATTATTATTAAGAAAACAATAATGATTTTATTTTTGAATGAAATATAAATTTGAATATATCATAAAAATTTGAAAAAAATATATCAATGTTAATATCAAATCAATTATTTAAA
>NC_037528.1:30271013-30273764 GCF_001531365.2 Cynara cardunculus var. scolymus | reverse complement strand
AATATATTTTTGTCAAATTTTTATGATATTTTCAAATTTATATTTTATTTAAAAATAAAAACATTATCGTTTTCTCAAAATTACATAAGACCATATTATAACATCGACTGAAATAAAGAATAAAATAAAATATTAAAATCAAGATGTATCTAGTTGCATTGCGCAAGTACCCTTCTAGTATGTATGTATGCATATATATATATATATATATATATATATAGAGAGAGAGAGAGAGAGAGAGAGAGAGAGGCAGGTTGTTGGTCTACAAGAATAGTAAAACAGTTTTTAGAAGGGGGGGATGAATACAAACACAATATTTTCAAATTTAAAATATATATTGATAAAGAAGATCAATACATATTTTACAAGATTGTTTGTAGAAAGATAAGGTGATAAAAACCTATCTAAACAATCTCTAGTTACACACTAAGTCTTAGCAAATACAAGAAAAGAACCGCTGAAGAGAAGATCCTTTACCTAAGCTAGAAAATGCTTGAAATAAGAATTAGGGTTAGAGAGTGAGTTGCGCGCACTCTGCATGGAGAAGAAACACTTTTATTTATACCCAGTGTATTAAATGAACATTTAATGCAATATGGTAAGGTTAGAGTGTGTGTCAAGCCTTAAGAGGAAGGCTTGTCCTTTGCTACAGTGAATAGTACAAAAAGCACTATTCATAAGCAGACATCCTTACCTAAAATTGGTGGACAATAGAGACGACTAGTCGGCTCCGTACCGTACCAACTTTCATAAGGGTATGGGTTTGTCCTTTGTGTGTATAAGGACAAGACAACAACAATCGTGCTAAGCAAGCTTCCTTTGATCGCTGAATACTGGAATGACCTGAAGGTCTCTTCATCATTCGCTGAAGCTTGAGCAGTCTTCACACATATGTAGATAGACTTGTAATCACTGAATACCGCTTCAGATCACGTACTCATCAGTCTCTATTCTTCAGTTTCAGTCTTCGACGTTTGCTGAAGGTTCTTTGGTGTGAGTGTTGCCTTCTTGAAGTATTCCTCTCTGATAGATTTACAATGCAAGTTATTCAGCGATCACTGAACATACTCAGCGAAGGTCACTGGAACTAAAAAGACAGAAACATAAATACAACGTATAAGTGAAAATGGATTATCATCAAATCACTGAGAGAGAGGATCAACAATCTCCTCCTATTTGATGATAACAAGATAACATAAAGAAGGTTATCTTATCAAATGATAGTAAGAAAAAGTTACATATGAAGTACATGTCGCTTTTTACTATTTTGGGATATTTTTCAGTTAGCCAGTCTGAGCTTAAAAATTTTCCTTAGGTTATATCTAATAAAATTACAAGTACGGAAACTGAAACTGAAAACTTATTCACTGACTTATAGATTGTCAATGAATGCGAAAAGTAACACTGAAACTCATAGACTTGTATCCCTATTACTTTTTTCAGGGATCATTTTCAGTGAAGTACATGAAATACTCATTTTATTAATCATAGGAAATATTACAAGTATTABAGTACATGTCTAGTGCTTACAGATTATAAGTACAATCACTGAAAGTAGACATAGTACAAGAAGTTACAAGGAAAAGTGGATTGTTGTTACAAAGAGAAACTATTCTAGAACTCTTAGATCTATGTAACCAGGTACATTTTCACCAAGTTTTCTTCGACGTAGGAATTCCCTTCGTATCTTCAGATCTACGACTTTTCCAGGCATGTTATCATCTATCCAGAGCAAGAGGTAAACCAGATGATCCATTGGACATAGATGTAGCTTTGACATTCTCTGAAATCTGACTTCACCTTCATAGTCAAGGAATATAACTCGTAACTCAGGTTTAAAATGCACAGAGTTGAGTATATAGGGACCCTTATCTGGCAAGTCAAGATTCAGCATAGAAATGTCTGTACTCTGATGACCCTTCAGGACTTCATCAAAGTAGAACCTTGTTTCATGTTCGTTTCTTAGGAATGGTCCATCATTAGAATCAGAGAGCTTGAGTTTCTTCTTCCCACCTTTCTTCAGAGATGGCCTGTCAAGGACCTTGACATACCTGGACATCCTTTTGATGAGCTCGTTGATGGTGTCCTCGATTAGTTTCTTGTGTCTCGACTTGGATTGCTGAATGGCTTGTCTGATCTCCATCCATTTGTTGTATTCATATTGGCCAAGGTAGGAAGGGTACTTGGTAACGACATCAAGATTGTCCCTGGTGATGAGCATTGAGACCAGCGTTCCACCATCTTTAGAACGTCCGCTGATGTTGACGCTGATAATTGGGTGAGGACTGACTCGCTTTTTCAGCTTTGCTTCGCTCCATCACTTGTCCTTTTCTGCTAGCTTTAGGTTCTTCTCATGCTCAGCTTCTGCAATAGAAAAAAGTTTAGCCTGGGCTTGGACAACGTTCACCGTTTTCTTGGACTTCTTCTTGGGAAGGACTTTTTCAGCTAATGAGTTGGCCAGCTTCAAGCTGTCTTCAGCCCTTAATGCCTCAAGTCTTTCAGCTTCAGACAAAAATCGAACTCACCACCACTAGAGGTACGAAGAGGGATTTTTACTCTAGTCTGGTCGAGTGACTCCTTAAGTTGAGACATCTGCTGGTAGGTAGGAACACAAGAGACGGGTTGATCAGGTACCCGCTCTAATCGATCGTAGGTTGTTGATGGAATATGAAGTTGATATTTTGAAGTAATCACTACCTGAGAGGTAGAGTCTTCAAACAAAGGTTGTTGAGGGATATTGAACAATACCTT
>NC_037528.1:30267144-30268791 GCF_001531365.2 Cynara cardunculus var. scolymus | reverse complement strand
GGAGTGTGGGAACACCAAAACTCACTTCCATGCGATTGAAAGTGAAGTTGATCTGCTCAGCCTTGCGTCCAGGCTTGACTTCGACTTCGACAACTTCAGCAGTGAGTCAGAACTGCTGAAGAAGTTCTTTCACCATGACGGGCTCATAGTTGAGTGCGTAGCCCAAGGACGACTGTTTGAGAAAATCACCCGCATCTTGGTAATGTGCCTTAGAGGAAGGTATCTCCAACAAGGCGATGTGGTTGTTAGCCTTGATGGAGATCTCAACAATGGAGAAGTTGACGTTCTTGGCAGCCATCTGTTTGTATCAATAAGAAGTAAATCAAACAGGTTTGTTAGAATTAAACCAAGAGTTTTTGGTTAAGATTATAGAAAACGTTTTTGAACAGGTAAAAACTTCTTTTGAAAAATCCTCAAAGAAAATTTAGGGTTTTTCAAGTAGAAAGAAAGAAATAAGATTATAACCAAGAAGGAGATGATTAAATAATCTTTTTAGTTTAATGTATTAAGAGAACAAAGTTCTTAAACAGATTAAACATTTCTTATAGCAAAAGAAAGAAGAAGAATAAATTGACCTTAAATGATTGAGTATATAGGTCAAAGAGTTTTTGGAGAGCTGAGAGAGTTCTTGCTTTGGAGAAATCTTAGCAGAGCTTCATCTAAGAATTTTTGTAAGCGTAAAGAGAAAAGTAGAGAAAAAGTCTCATATTTATAGGTAGGAGGAGAGAGAAATAATATGAGAGAGAGAAAAGACGACGGTTCGAGAAAGTGGTCATGATGAAAAATATACCACGTTCTCATCCATGATTGGATGACATTAAATGAGGTAGCATGATGACAGATCCTTTTGCGAGTCTCAAAGCGTCGCACATAGTAAATAGAGAATGTCGTCATAAAGACGGTTCATTAACTATTTTCTTTTAAAAACAAATAGTTTTTAAGAAAACGAAGAGTCATACAGTGTCTAAGAAAACACTGATAAGACCATTTAAAATATTTTATCACTGAAAAAAAGATTCAGTGAGGGTTTTAAGGCATCAGATTCAGTGATAAAAGAGTCACTGAAACTGGCATTTAGAAAACGTTTTAATCACTGATAAGAAAAGATTCAGTGATCGTTTTGAATTTTAAGAAAAGTATAAAGATATACTTAGAGATGTGGTGAGTGTTGAGAATCACTGAGACCACCTTTTAAAACATTTATCATTGAAGATGAGAAAGCTTTAGTGAAGGTTTTAAGTTGAAAAAAGAGAAGAGTAATCATACCTGAAAGAGAAAAGATATATTTACTCAAAAGTTCAGTGTTAGAGATAGAACACTGAATCATTTCACTTACTGAGTGATGTATAATAGCTGAAAATTAATCTTCAGTGTTTAACATACCCAATTCGTTGATCAAAATATTAAATCTTGTCTCATCAAGAGGCTTGGTGAAAAGGTCAGCGAGTTGATACTCAGTTGGAACGAAGTGAAGTTCAATATCACCATTCATAACATGATCTCTGATAAAATGATATCGGATCTCGATATGTTTGGTCTTGGAGTGAAGTACAGGGTTGTTTGCAATAGCAATAGCACTGGTGCTATCACAATAAATAGGAATCTTCGAAAACTGAAGATCGTAGTCCAGCAGCTGATTTTTCATCC
>NC_037528.1:30265420-30266487 GCF_001531365.2 Cynara cardunculus var. scolymus | reverse complement strand
ATGTGGACACTGAATTTTGCTTTTTGCTTGTCCAACTCACCAACTTTCCACCTAGAAGCTGACAGCCTCCTGTGGTGCTTTTCCTATCAATTTTGCAACCWACAAAATCACTATCCGAATAACCAATAAGGTCAAAACYTGAACCTTTAGGGTACCAAAGACCCATATTAGGAGTTCCCTTAAGATATCTGAATATGTGTTTTACGGCGATCAGATGGGATTCCTTAGGTTTAGCTTGATATCTTTCACATAAACAAGTGGAGTATATGATATTGGGTCGGCTAGCTGTGAGATACAGCAGGGAGCAGATCATTCCTCTGTAAATAGTAACATTTACAGGCTTTCCATTTGGATCCTTGTTGAGGGTGAGTGGAGGAGCCATTGGAGTCTTCATAGATGAACTGTTGGATATATTAAACTTCTTCAGCATGTCTCGAACATACTTACTTTGGTTGATAAAGATACCTTTACCAGTTTGTTTGATCTGGAGACCTAAAAAGAATGTTAGTTCTCCCATCATTCTCATCTGATATTATTTCTTCATGCGTTCAGCGAAACCAAAACATAAAGAGGGATTAGTGGAACCAAAAATAATATCATCGACATCAATTTGGACGAGAATGATGTGACCTTTAACTTTCCTAAGAAATAAGGTCTGGTCAATCTTTACACGATAGAATTTCTCAGAGACGAGAAAAGAAGAAAGAGTATCATACCAGGCACGAGGAGTCTGCTTTAACCCATAAAGAGCTTTATCCAACCTATAGATGTGGTTTGGATACTTAGGGTCAAGAAACCCTGAAGATTGTTCAACGTAAACTTCCTCTTGAAGTTTTCCATTAAGGAAAGCGCTCTTTACATCCATCTGAAAGACCTTGAAGTCTCTATGGGCAGGAAAGGCTAAAAAGAGTCGAATTGCTTCGAGTCTAGCCACTGGTGCAAAGGTTTTGTCATAGTCGATTCCTTCTTCTTGTCTATAACCCTGAGCAACAAGCTGAGCCTTGTTGCGGGTTACCACACCATCTTCATCCAACTTGTTGCGATAGACCCATTTGGTGCCTATCACT
>NC_037528.1:30257981-30263910 GCF_001531365.2 Cynara cardunculus var. scolymus | reverse complement strand
TTGAGGAAGACCAGTGACAAGATCATTTCTTGACAGCTCACTGAGTGTCTTGAAGTTGAGACGAGATAGCCGTTTGTGCCATAACCAGTTAATATCTGATGAGGCTTTGGAAAAGAAGCAGCTATTCTCGGTGAGGGAAGAATTCGTGTTGATGATATATATGTTCTCTAGACGAGAACCGGTTAGAGCAACCTTATCATCTTTGTCAAGAACATGACATGAATTCTTTGAGAATTTAACTGTATAATCTTTATCACACAGTTGGCTGATGCTAAGAAGATTGTGCTTTAGTCCTTCAACATATACAACACGTTTGAAAGTTGTTGCACCATTGGTTAATATACCAAAACCTTTGGTATATCCTTTTCCATTTCCATTGAAGGTTACATAAGGTTTTCTTTCTTCCTTGAAGTGAGTTAGAAGAGATTTATCTCCAGTCATATGTCTTGAACAATCGCTGTCCAGATACCATATGCCTTTGACATCCTGTACATGGAAACAAAATAAGAATGCTATTGGTACCCAGCTATTGGGGTCCAACTTTGTTAGAGGTTTCATCGTCTGATGCTGAAGAACTAGCATCAGTAGATGGCATCACCAAACCTGAGGAGGTTTGAGTGGGAAGAGGAACAACCTCTGACACTACTAAGGTAGTTTCAGTGGAAGTCTTCATTGAACCTAAAGATGCTTCAGTGGTAGGAACTACAACGTCTGATGCTGAAGATTTTTCAGCAGGAGTTGTCTTCGCTGAGCCTGGAGAAGAGGCTTCAACGGTTTTCTTCACCTTGGTTGCTAGTGCAGCCTTTGTGGATGATTTCGCCTTGGTTGATTTCTCAGCTTTGGCTACTTTCTTGCCCTTAGTTGGTGAACCAGCTTTGGCGGCAAAAAGACACTTGCTGGCAATATGTGTTTTCTCACAGCAGTGTTTACACTTCCTAAAGCTAGGAGTAGCTTTAGGACCAGGAAGTATCAGACTAGAAGCGGGACCAGCTCCAAGAATTCCCTTTTCATCGATTTTAGGAGGAACCTTTGACGAATTAGATTCCTTAGGTGAAAAGTTCACCTTGAGCTGTGACTTGGATTTCTAATGGGATTCAGATTTCCTAGTCCCTAAGGAGGAAGAAGTTTTACAAGCTGAAGGAATAGACCTAGATCTATTAGACTTGTTAGACTTCTTGGGAAGGTATGTTGTGACAACGGATTTACTTTTGTCTTTGCACCCAGAACTCGACGGAGTTCCTTCAAGATGACTCTCAGTAAAAGAGGAGGATTGAGAGGAAGAAGTGTTGGGAATAGAAGAGACGAAGGTACCAAACTTGAGCATGGACCTGTCTTTAACACATTCTTCCTGATCATAGGAGAATCCTAGACCAGTCGTTATCTTGGCGGGGATCTGAGCGTTAATGATCTTAGAGGCCTTGATGGAAGATTTGCACCACCCTTCAATGGTAGTTTTCTCGGCCTTGAGTTCAGCGATAGCCTTCTCACGTTCAACAGTGATGGCTTGGTTTACAATAACCTGATCCTTAAGATTTTCCTCGACAGAGGTCAGTTCTTTGATCTTAGAATGATAAATCTTCAATTGCTCTTGAAGATCAACGTTAAGCATTTCAGCTTTCGATTTGCCACTGAGGGCATTGTAAAGGTCAACCGTCAGCGTATCCAGTGCAGAAAGACTAGAAGAAGAAGAAGTAGAAGGTTCATTCCGGAAACATACATGAGTAGAAAAAGAACATGGCTCAGAGGAAGTAGATGCTTCTGAAGATCCTTCGTCTGTATCTATGGCCATCAAGCAGACATAGGCTTTATCCTCCTCATCCGAAGATAATTCATCGGATAACTCAGCCAAGTCATGCTCTTCAGCAATAAGGCCTTTAGCCTTTCGCTGGTTGTTCTTCATCTTCTTGTACTTCTCCTTCAGTTTTGAGTATTTCTCATCTTTTATCCTAAAGGAGGAAGGAGCTTTACAATATGGCGTTGCAGTCATTTTTTGATCTGCATTCACCTGCAAAGTGTCCGGGCCGGTGACAGTTGTAGCAGATACCTGAAGCCTTGTCTATTCTTTCAGATTTTGGCTTTTCCCTGAGGGACAGCTGAGGAGATCTGCGGAAGTTGCTCTTATTGGCGAACCTCCTAAATGACTTAGTCAGGAGTGCCAGGGACTCATCAAAATCTTCTAAATCAGATTCTAGAATGTCCTTAGAGATAGAAGAATCTATCTCCGTGATAACAACGGGAGGAAGAGAAGAAACAAACGGGGTAAAAGCAGTTTCAACTTAGGAAGCTTTAGAGATCAAAACCAGAGGGGAGCTTTTCATTTTCCTGGATTCTTTTACAAGATTCCTTTTCAGTTGACGAGATTGCTTATGGTTAAGCAGAATCCCGTATAAAGTAGAAAGAGAAAGAATGGACATGTCATTTGACATCTTGAGACACATGGAAAAGGTGTCCTAAGACTCAGGAAGACATTCTAGAAACTTGGTTAAAGTTTTAGAATTAGAATATTCCCTGCCGACAGCCCTAAGATCAATAAAAAAGGTAGTTAAATCTGTGATGTACTTCAGAATGCGTCTCAGACTTTCCACAGAGAAAGCTTTCATAATGTCTTATTAGATTAATCTTTCTAGTCTCTTGAACCTGAGTGGTTCCTTCATATTGGACACAGAGTGTGTCGCACATGGATTTAGAAGTTTTGAGTTTCATCACTGAGTGATAAATCTCATCAGGAAGAGACATAGGTATTATAGACCGAGCACACGTGTCTATAGCTATTTTCTTCTTGTCCTCATCGCTCCATTGATATGAAAGCTTTGGAATCTGCCGTTCAGGAATCGCGGCAGTCGTAGTTGTTGCTGGAACAGCCGCAACAATAACAAATGGAATATATGGTCCATTTTCTATATAATGTGGAATTTCAGGATCCACACCTTCCAGAAAGAGGGACATCCGGTTCTTTTAGAGACTAAAGTTGTCATAGACAAACCGGGGAGGTTTGGCAAGAGAGCCATTATCTTGTGTGTGTGTTTGTAATTTGTAAAGCCATTTGTAAGCGGTAAAGTTATCTAAGAAAGGAGATAAACTAATACTGAAAAAAAGTTAAACACAAAGAAAGAAAGAAAACACTGCTCTGATACCACTTGTTGGTCCCTTGAGGGTCTACAAGAATAGTAAAACAGTTTGTAGAAGGGGGGGATGAATACAAACACAATATTTTCAAATTTAAAATATATATTGATAAAAAAGATCAATACAGATTTTACAAGATTGTTTGTGGAAAGATAAGGTGATAAAAACCTATCTAAACAATCTTTAATTACACACTAAGTCTTAGCAAATACAAGAAAAGAACTGCTGAAGAGAAGATCCTTTACTTAAGCTACAAAAATGCTTGAAGTAAGAATTAGGGTTAAAGAATGAGTTGCGCGCACTCTGCATGGAGAAGAAACACTTCTATTTATACCCATTGCATTAAATGAACATTTAATCACAATAGGGTAGGTTTAGAGTGCGTGTCAAGCCTTAAGAGGAAGGCTTGTCATTTGCTACAGTGAATAGTACAAAAAGCACTATTCATGAGCAGACATCCTTACCTAAAGTTGGTGGACAATAGAGTCGACTAGTCGGCTCCGTACCGTACCAACTTTCATAAGGGTATGGGTTTGTCCTTTGTGTGTATAAGGACAAGATAACAACAATCGTGCTAAGAAAGCTTCCTTTGATCGCTGAATACTGGAATGACCTGAAAGTCTCTTCATCATTCGCTGAAGCTTGAGCAGTCTTCACACATATGTAGACAGACTTGTAATCACTGAATACCGCATCAGATCACGTACTCGTCAGTCTCTAATATTCAGTTTTAGTCTTCGACGTTTGCTGAATGTTCTTTGGCGTGAGTGTTGTCTTCTTGAAGTAATATTGTCTCTAATAGATTTACAATGCAAGTTTCTTCAGCGATCACTGAACATACTCAGTGAAGGTCGTTGAAACTGAAAATACATAAACATAAATACAACGTACAAGTGAAAAGGGATTATCATCAAATCACTGAGAGAGAGGATCAACACGGGTTACGTTGAAAATCGTTCAATTCTTAAAAACCATGCAAACCAATTTCGACCAATAGGAAAATTTCGTTTTTTTTAATTAATTTTAATCAATAAAGGCTTAATTGTCATTTAAGTTGTTTTTGATTAATAATGGAAGGTATTATAATTTGTTAATTTTAGAAACATAATAAGTGGTTACGTGAAATATGGTAGGATTTAATTGGTTTTTTCTTAATTTAGTTTTTTAAAATTATACGGATTAAAGAAATTGAAAAATTTAAAATTAGAAATTGTTTGATGAAATTGTTTCATTTTTTATTTGGTTATCTTGTTCACTTAATGTTTATGAATTTCTATGGTATGGTAGATGTAATAATTTAATGAAACGTATTCATATATCAAAAGCTTTATCGATGAAATTGTTGCATAATTTACGTTGATACGGAAATATGTTCCGTTAGAAAAAGGCAGTAATTTAATTGGAAAAAGGAAAACAATTTAATGAAACGTATTCAGATTGTTTTATGAACACGTTTAAGGATGAAGTTGTTTAATTTAATGAAACTTTTATGGATGAACTTGTTGCATAATGTAATTTCTTTGGATAATCTTGTTTCCTTCTCAACAATTGTTGATGAAATTATTTCATCCAATTGTTTTTTTTTTGTGATCTTGTTCACTTAATGGTTATGAATTTGTATGGTATGGTGGATGCAGTAATTTAATGAAACGTGTTCAAAGAAAAAAAAAATTTATCGATGAAATTGTTGCATAATTTACTAGGATACGAAATATGTTCTTGGATAATTTTGTTTCCTTAACAACAATTGCTGATGAAATCGTTTCATTTTTTTTCCCGGGTGATCTTGTTCACTTAATGGTTATGAATTTGTATGATATGGTGGATACAATACTTTTAATGGTTATAATTGTGAAACAGGTTCATGTAATGGTTATTGTAAATGGTTGATATGTTAATGTTAAGAACATGATGTGTAATTGGCGAACAGTTAAACCATTTCATAATAAGATTGAAACGGATCCATCTTCTGAAAAACATGAAAATGACAGATGTCTCCTCTAGAAATACGTTGATTTGTGTATTAAGGAAACGATGAAACCATTTCATTCATTAAAACAATGATTTTTAATGAACACGTTCATGGATGAACTTGTTTAATTTTCAAGATTATTCTAACATTTTTTGTCAGAATCTTTGGAAGTATAAGATGATATATATAGTTTTTTAAAAAAATGATTTTATTTCATTAATATTAGGATATACATGATCTTGTTGCCTCGGTTAATGATATTTGATGTTTTACATTTTTGCCCTTTTTTCAATTAAAAAATAAACTTTTATTTATTTGTTTGTTTTTTCTAATATAAACTATTGATCAAGAAAATTGATGGATGATATTGATTTGTTTGACTTATACAAATGAGGGCGATTTTCATTTGATTCCTCTGTATATATATATATATATATAATTAGATTCTAGGTTGTTATAACAAAATGTTGAAAAAGAAAAGTTGTTTAATGTCAAGAGAAAACAACGAGATTGGAATGAATGATAGATAACAATTCACCGGTGGGAGACAAAAGGCTAAGGAAAATGAAGAGTTTCTTAAAAGAATTGATGGTCTTGTTTTACGTAGGCAACCGTAAGCGAGCATGCGTCTACCATGTAATTACTCGTAAATATGCCATATAAGAAAAGAAAAAATCAACCAAGTAACCGGTTTAGAAGATATCCAATTAATCATTTATATAATATGTAAATTTTTTTAAAATATAATACCGCAATAAAAATAATTTAAAAATGCATTGTTATAATAAAAAAAGATTAAAGTACAATGTTATAATAATTTTTTTTATAAAA
>NC_037528.1:30255056-30256680 GCF_001531365.2 Cynara cardunculus var. scolymus | reverse complement strand
TAAGTTTAGTAATGAAATAATTTATTTTTGATTTAATAATATAAATTTTATAAAGATAATAATTAAGTATTCTGTTAGAACTCAATGATTATCTTAATTATATTTTATATATTTTTTATATTTAAAATGAGATGTGTATCCAGTATTTGATTATGTTTATCTGCAGTTAGTTACACGAATTCAGATATGGAGCTTTAATAAGTTGTATTTACGCACAAACTACTTGTAATATTGAGTTTTATATAATATGCATTAATAAACAGTATTTTATGCATAAAAAGTGATTTTTAAGAGTTTTTGTCAAATGCTTTATAATACTAGAAGGGTACTCATGCAATGTAGCAAAATATATCTCGATTTTAATGTTTCAATTTATTCCGTCTCTGTAGATGTTTCAATATGGTTTTTATGTGATTTTGAGAAAGTAATAATGACTTTATTTTTAAATAAAATATAAATTTGAAGATATCATAAAATTTCGAAAGTAGATATATCAATATTAGTATCAAATTAATTATTTAAAAGTTATTGTTTTTTGTGTAATTTCTTTATTTATTTTTTTATAACGAAATAATTTATTTTTGAATTAATAAATTTTTTATAAGGATAATAAGGGGGTGTTTGGGATTGCTTATTTTGGGTGTTTTTTGACTTAATTCAGTCTGACATCGGTGATAAGCTAAATGCTAGTGTTTGGATGAAGAAAAATAGAACTGCTTATACCGGTGCCAAACCGGTAATAAGCATTTTTTGATAAGTTAAATCTTCTTGACTTACGAAAAACTGCTTATTACCAGTTTACCATTTTAACCCAGTTTTTTTGTCATTTTACATTTATAAGCAAAAATTTTCAAACACTAAAAATTAACTTATCAGCTTATTACTTTTTGGTACCGCTATAAGCTAATCCAAACACTTTTTACAAAACTCCGGTTTAATACCACATAAGTTAATAAGCACTTTTACAAAAAAATACATAAGTTGTTTTAAATAAGCAATCCCAAACACCTCCTAAGTAATCTTTTAGAACTCAATGATTATCCTATTATATTTTAGATTTTTTATATTTAAAATGAAATGTTTATCTTGTATTTGACGATGTTTATCTACATTTAGTTACACGAATTCAAACATGAAGCTTTAATAAGTTGTACTTACGCACAATTTAGTTGTAATCTTAAATTTTAAGTAATATGCATCAATAAACAGTACTTCGTGCATAAAAAATAATTTTTAAGAGTTTTCGTCAAATGTTTTATAATATACAATAGATAGTATAGATATATATCATATACACACAACACAAACACACACACACACACACACACACATATATATATATATATATATATACACTAGAAGCGTACTCGCGCATTGCAGCGAGATACATCGCGTTTTTAATATTTTATTTTATTCTTTATCTCAGTCGATGTTATAATATGGATTTATATGATTTTGAGAAAGCGATGATGTTTTTATTTTTGAATAAAATATATGTTTGACGATATCATAAAAATTTGACAAAAATATATCGGTATTAATATCAAATTAACTATTTGAAATTCCTCATTTTTTTGTAATTTTTTAATCCAATTTTTTTATAATTTAATTTATGTACAATAAC
>NC_037528.1:30251430-30253331 GCF_001531365.2 Cynara cardunculus var. scolymus | reverse complement strand
TATATATATATATATATATATATATATACACAAAGGCATATATACATATATATAACACATAACATGTGGTTACCAAACAAGAGACATTATCTATACGTTCACATATACACACACATATATATATATATATACAACACATATATACACGGATGTATCCATGATGATATACAATAGATAGTATAGATATATATCATATACACACAACACACACACACACACATATATATATATATATATATACACAAAGGCATATATACATATATGTAACACATAACATGTGGTTACCAAACAAGAGACATTATCTATACGTTCACATATACACACATATATATATACAACACATATATACACGGATGTATCCATGATGATATATGTTGATGCTCTCTCTCAGTGATTTGATGATAATCTCCTTTTCACTTACACGTTGTATTTATGTTTCTGTCTTTTCAGTTCCAGCAATCTTCACTGAGCATGTTCAGTGATCGCTGAAGAACTTRCATTGTAAATTCATCAGAGACAGCAATACTTCAATAAGACAACACTCACACCAAAGAACCTTCAGCAAACGTCAAATACTTAAATTGAAGATTAGAGATTGGCGAGTATGTGATCTGTAGCGGTACTCTGTGATTACAAGTCTGTCTACATATGTGTGAAGACTGCTTAAGCTTCAGCGAATGATGAAGAGACCTTCAGGTCATTCCAGCATTCAACGATCAAAGGAAGCTTGCCTAGCACGATTGTTGTTGTCTTGTCCTTATGCACACAAATGACAAAACCCATACCCTTACGAAGGTTAGTACGGTACGGAGTCGACTAATCGACTCTTTTGTCTACCAACTTTATGTAAGGATGTCTGCTAATGAATAGTGCTTTTTGTACTATTCACTGTAGCAAAGAACAAGCCATCCTCTTAAGGCTTGACACGCACTCTAAACCTAGCATATTGTGATTAAATGTTCATTTAATGCACTGGGTATATAAATAGAAGTGTTTCTTCTCCATGCAGAGTGCGTGCAACTCACTCTCTAACCCTAATTCTTACTTCAAGCATTTTCTAGCTTAAGTAAAGGATTTTCTCTTCAGCAGTTCTTTGCTTGTATTTGCTAAGATTTAGTGTGTAACTAAAGATTGTTTAGATAGGTTTTTATTACTTTATCTTTCCGCAAACAATCTTGTAAAATCTGTATTGATCTTCTTTTTCAATATATATTTTAAATTTGAAAATATTGTGTTTGTATTCATCCCCCTCTTCTACAAACTGTTTTACTCTTTTTGTAGACCCTCAAGGGACCAACAAGTGGTATTAGAGCTGTGTTTTTTTTTTTTCTCTCTCTCTCTCTCTCTTTCTTTCTGTTTAGCTGTTTTCAGTATTAGTTTATCTCCTTTCTTAGATAACTTTACCACTTACAAATGGTTTTACAAATTACAAACACACACACACAAAAAAAAAAGATAATGACTCTCTTGCCAAACCTCCCTGATTTGTCCGTGACAATTTTAGTCTCTGAAAGAACTGGATGTCCCTCTTTCTGGAAGGTGTGGATCCTGAAATTCCACATTATATAGAAAATGGACCATATATTTCATTTGCTATTGCTCCGGCTGTTCCAGCAACAGCTACGACTGCTGCGAATCCTGAACGGCAGATTCCAAAGCTCCCACATCAATGGAGCGATGAGGACAAGAAGAAAATAGTTATAGACACGCGTGCTCAGTCTATAATAGCTATATCTCTTCCTGAAGAGATTTATCACTCAGTGATGAAACTCAAAACTTCTAAATCCATGTGGGACACACTTTGTGTCCAATATGAAGGAACCACTCAGGTTCAAGAGACCAGAAAGATCAATCTAGTAAGACAGTATGAAAGCTTTCTCTGTGGAAAGTCTGAGACGCTG
>NC_037528.1:30247360-30251125 GCF_001531365.2 Cynara cardunculus var. scolymus | reverse complement strand
CTTAACCATGAGCAATCTCGTCAACTGAAGAGGAATCTTGTAAAAGAGTCCAGGGAAATGAAAAGCTCTCCTTTGGCTTTGATCTCTGAGGCTTCTTCAGTTGAAACTTCTTTTACCCCTTTTGTTTCTTCTCTTCCTTCTGTTGTTATCACAAAAATATATTCTTATATCTCTGAGGATATTCCAGAATCTGATTTAACAGATTTTGATGAGTCCTTGGCACTCATGACTAAGTCATTTAGGAGGTTCGCCAGTAAGAGCAACTTCTGCAGATTTCCTCAGTTGTCCCTCAGGGAAAAGCCAAAGTCTGAAAGAATAGACAAGGCTTCAGCTATCTGCTACAACTGTCACCGGCCCGGACACTTTGTAGGTGAATGCAAATCAAAGAAGACTGTGACGCCATCTTCTAAAGCAACTTCCTCTTTCAGGACCAAAGATGAGAAATACTCAAAACTGAAAGAGAAGTACAAGAAGATGAAGAACAACCAGCGAAAGGCTAAAGGCCTTATTGTTGAAGAGAATGACTGGGCTGAGTCATCCGATGAATCAGCCTCAGATGAAGAGGATAAAACCTATGTCTGCTTGATGGCCATAGATGCAGATGAAGAATCTTCAGAAGCATCTACTTCTTCTGAGCCATCTTCTTCTTCTACTCAGGTATGTTCCTGAATGAAACCTCTTCTTCTTCTAGTCTTTCTACACTAGATACACTGACGTTTGACCTTTACAATGCCCTTAATGGCAAATCGAAAGCTGAAATGCTTAACGTTGATCTTCAAAGCAATTGAAGATTTGCCATTCTAAGTTCAAAGAACTGACCTCTGTTGAGGAAAATCTTAAAGATCAGGTTATTGTAAACCAAACCATCACTGTTGAACGTGAGAAGGCTATCGCTGAGCGTGAGCGAGCAATCGCTGAACTCAAGGCCGAGAAAGCTACCATTGAAGGATGGTGCAAAGCTTCCATCAAGGCCTCTGAGATCATTAATGCTCAGATCCCTGCCAAGATAACGAATGGTCTAGGATTCTCCTATGATCAGGAAGAATGTGTTAAAGACAGGTCCTTGCTCAAGTTTGGTACCTTCGTCTCTTCTATTCCCAACACTTCTTCCTCTCAGTCCTTCTCTTTTACTGAGAGTCTTCTTGAAGGAACTCCTTCGAGTTCTAGATGCAAAAACAAAGGTAAATCCATTGTCACGGCATCTTTTCTCAAGAAGTCTAACAAGTCTAATAGATCTAGGTCTATTCATTCAGCTTGTAAAGCTTGTTCCTCTTCAGGGACTAGGAAATCTGAATCTCTTCATAAATCCTAGTCACAGCTCGATGTGAACTTTTCATCTAAGGAATCCAATTCCTCAAAGGTTCCTCCTAGAACCAATGAGAAGGGAATTCTTGGAGTTGGTCCCGCTTCTAGTCTGATACTTCCTGGCCTTAAAGCTACTCTCAACTTTAGGAACTGTAAACACTATGGTGAGAAAACACATATTGCCAGCAAGTGTCCTTCTGCCGCCAAAGCTGGTTCGCCAGCTAAGGGCAAGAAAGTATCCAAGGCTGAGAAATCAACCAAGGCGAAATCATCCACAAAGGCTGCACTAGCAACCAAGGTGAAGAAAACCACTGAAGCCTCTTCTTCAGGCTCAGTGAAGACAACTCCTTTTGAAAAGTCTTCAGCATCAGACGTTGTAGTTCCTACCACTGAAGCCTCTTTATTAGGCTCAGTGAAGACTTCCACTGAAACTACCTTAGTAATGTCAGAGGTTGTTCCTCTTTCCACTCAAACCTCTTTAGGTTCAGTGATGCCATCTACTGATGCTGGTTCTTCAGCATCAGATGATGAATTGTCTAACAAAGCTGGACCCCTATAGCTGGGTACCAATAACATTCTTATTTTGTTTCCTTGTACAGGATGTCAAAGGCATATGGTATCTTGATAGCGGATGTTCAAGACATATGACTGGAGATAAATCTTTTTTAACTCATTTCAAAGATGAAAGAGGACCTTCCGTAACCTTCGGTGGAAATGAAAAAGGATATACCAAAGGTTTTGGTATATTAACCAATGGTGCAACAACTTTCAAACGCGTTGCATATGTTGAAGGACTGAAGCACAATCTTCTTAGCATCAGTCAACTGTGTGATAAAGATTATACAGTTAAATTCTCAGAGAATTCATGTCATGTTCTTGACAAAGATGATAAGGTTGCTCTAACCAGTTCTCGTCTAGAGAATGTATACATCATCAATATGAGTTCTTCTCTCACCGAGAATAGCTGCTTCTTCTCCAATGCCTCATCAGATATTAACTGTTTATGGCACAAACGACTATCTCATCTCAACTTCAAGACACTSAGTGAGCTGTCAAGAAATGATCTTGTTACTGGTCTTCCTCAACACTTGTTTGCAAAGAAATCTCTTTGCTCAGCATGTGAAAAAGGAAAACACACAAGAGCTAGCTTCAAGTCGAAGCAAATCTTGTCAGTGACTGCGCCTCTTCAGCTATTGCATATGGATCTCTTTGGTCCAGTCAACGTGCAATCCCTAGCTGGAAGGAAGTTCACACTTGTCATTGTTGATGAGTATGCTAGGTACACTTGGGTATTCTTTCTCAGATCCAAGTATGAAGCACCTGAAGAAATCATTTCGTTCATCAAAAAGATAGAAGTATTAAACAATGTTAAAGTACGATCTATCAGAATTGACCTTGGCACTGAATTCAAAAATAGTACTATGGATAACTTCTTTGAGGACAAGGGAATCTCTCACAACTTTTCTTCAGTGAGAACTCCTAAACAGAATGGGGTCGCTGAAAGACGAAATCGAACAATCATTGAGGCTGCTCGATCAATGCTTAGCGAATCCCATCTCCCTACTCAATTCTTGGCTTAAGCTGTCAACACCGCTTGTTTCCCTCAAAACCGATCGTTGATCATGAAAAGATTCAAGAAGACAGCCTATGAACTTTTCCATGGACGAAAGCCTTCCATAAGCTTTCTTCACATATTTGGTTATACTTGTTACATTCTCAACAATCGCGACCAACTTGGAAAGTTTGATCCCAAAGCTGATGAAGGAATCTTTCTTGGATATTCTTCTGTATCCAAAGCTTTCAGAGTATTCAACAAATGAAGACAGACAATAGAGGAATCTATTCATGTCACTTTTGACGAATCTTAGTCAGCTAATTCAAAACCCATCTTAAATGATGAGGATGAATTAGAAAACTGGATGTTCTCTCACTATGGACAACCTGAAGCTTCTTACAGTGCTCCTCTCAACACTGAATCTCCCGAAGCTGAAGATGATCCACTCATCATTCCAGTTATAGCTAGTCACTCTACCGTATCTTCTTCAGAGATCGCTGCAGTGCCAATTAGCTGTGTTCCTCCTTCTACTTCAAACACTGATCCATCAGTGAATGAAATGCCTTCAGTTTCTGAACCCRTTTYAGTCGCTGAATTTGAGGCTCCTTTGGCAATAGTCCCTATTGCTGAAGATACTGCTGCTGAAGCCTCATCTTCTATACCTGAACTTGCTTATTCAAATGAAGCCCCTTTACCGGCTCAGCGATGGACTAAAAGCTATCCAATTCATCAAATTCTTGGTGATCCAGATGCAGGTATCAAGACACGTCGTGGTCTAGGTAATATCTGTCTCTTCGTCAACTTTCTTTCTTTAGTTGAGCCCAAGAAAATCAATGATGCTATCTCTGACCCTAGTTGGGTTCTTGCTATGCAAGAAGAGCTCATTGAGTTTGATAGGAACAAAG
>NC_037528.1:30208280-30246889 GCF_001531365.2 Cynara cardunculus var. scolymus | reverse complement strand
TATTATTTTTGGTTCCACTAATCCCTCTTTATGTTTTCGTTTCGCTGAACGCATGAAGAAACAATATCATATGAGCATGAACTAACATTCTTTTTAGGTCTCCAGATCAAACAAACTGATAAAGGTATCTTTATCAACCAAAGTAAGTATGTTCGAGACATGCTGAAGAAGTTTGATCTATCCAACAGTTCATCTATGAAGAATCCAATGGCTCATCCACTCACTCTCAACAAGGATCCAAATGAAAAGCCTGTAAATGTTACTGTTTACAGAGGAATGATCCGCTCCCTGCTCTATCTCACAGCTAGCCGACCCGATATCATGTACTCCACTTGCTTATGTGCAAGATATCAAGCTGAATCTAAGGAATCCCATCTGATCGCTGTTAAACGCATATCCAGATATCTTAAGGGAACTACTAATATGGGTCTTTGGTACCCTAAAGGTTCAGGTTTTGACCTTATTGGTTATTCGGATAGTGATTTTGCAGGTTGCAAAATTGATAGGAAAAGCACCACTGGAGGCTGTCAGCTTCTAGGTGGAAAGTTGGTGAGCTGGACAAGTAAAAAAGCAAAATTTAGTGTCCACATCAACAGCTGAAGCTGAATATGTAGCCGCTGGTAGCTGTTGTGCCCAAATTATTTGGATGAAAAATCAGCTGCTGGACTACGACCTTCAGTTTTCAAAGGTTCATATTTATTGTGATAGCACTAGTGCTATTTCTGTTGCAAACAACCCTGTACTTCACTCCAAGACCAAACATATCGAGATCCGATATCATTTTATTAGAGATCATGTTATGAATGGTGATATTGAACTTCACTTCGTTCCAACTGAGTATCAACTCGCTGACCTTTTCACCAAGCCTCTTGTTGAGACAAGATTTAATATCTTGATCAACGAATTGGGCATGTTGAACACTGAAGATTAATCTTCAGCTATTAAACATCACTCAGTAAGTGAAATGATTCAGTGCTCTATCTCTAACACTGAACTTTTGAGTAAATATATCTATGCTCTCTTAGGTATGATTACTCTTCTCTTTTCTAAAACTTAAAACCTTCACTTAAGCTTTCTCATCTTCAGTGATAAATGTTTTAAAAGGTGGTCTCAGTGATTCTCTTGTCACTAACCATATTTCTAAGTATATCTTTATACTTTTCTTAAAATTCAAAACGATCACTGAATCTCTTCTTGTTAGTGATTAAAACGTTTTTTAAATGTCAGTTTCAGTGACTTTCTTATCACTGAATTTGATGTCTTAAAACCCTCACTGAATCTTTCTTTTTAGTGATAAAATGTTTTAAACGGTCATCTCAGTTTTTCTTTAGACACTGTATGACTCTTCGTTTTCTTAAAAACTATTTGTTTAAAAAAAAAATAGTTAATGAACCGTCTTTATGACGACATTCTCTATTTACAATGCGCGACGCTTTGAGACGCGCAAAAGGTTCTGTCATTACGCTACCTCATTTAAGGCCATCCAATCATGGATGAGAATGTGGTATCTTTTTCATCATGACCACTTTCCCGAACCGTCGTCTTTTTCTCTCTCATATTACTTCTCTCTCCTCCTACCTATAAATATGAGATTTCTTCTCCACTTTTCCCTTTACGCTTACAAAATTCTTAGTCGAAACTCTGCTAAGATCTCTCCAAAGCAAGAACTCTCTCAACACTCCAAAAACTCTTCGACCTTTTTGTTTAATCCTCTAAGGTCAATATCTTCTTCTTTCTTTTGCTATAAGAAATGTTTAATCTGTTTAAGAACTTTGATCTCTTAATACATTAAACTATAAAGATTATTTAATCATTTCCTTCTTCGTTATAATCTTATTTCTTTATACACATTCTACTTGAAAAACCCTAAATCTTCTTTGAGGATTTTTCAAAAGAAGTTTTTACTTGTTCAAAAACTTTTTCTATACTCATAACCATAAACACTTGGTTTATTTCTAACAAACCTGTTTGCTCTACTTCTTATTGATACAAACAGATGGTTGCTAAGAACGTCAACTTCTCCATTGACGAGATCTCCATCAAGGCCAACAACCACATTGCCTTGTTGGAGATACCTTCCTCCAAGGCATATTACCGAGATGCGGCTGACTTCCTCAAACAGTCGTCTTTGGGCTACGCACTCAACCATGAGCCCATCATGGTGAAAGAACTTCTTCAGCAGTTCTGGCTCACTGCTGAAGTTGTCGAAGTCGAAGTTAAGCCTGGACGCCAGGCGGAACAGATCAACTTCACTTTCAATCGCATGGAAGTGAGCTTCGGTGTTCCCACACTCAGGTCGGCCCTCCATCTACCCAACGGCCCCTTTGACAGCGAACCCTCTACTGCTGAGATCATAGAGCTTCTCGACGCCATTGGCTACCAGTGGCCAATGAAGAAGGACTCCAACGCCCCTCTGAAGTCCTTGACGAAGATTGAGAAGAATAGGATGTCAGCTATCTAGCAATACCTATTTTCTCATTTCATCTAGTGCATGGGTGGAAAAACTAAAGGTCAGGACCAGGCCTCTAGGATCGCCTTAACCATCGGCGTATCTGTGATTCAGCGTCGTAATATAAATTATGCTGCGGTCATTTTCGATGACCTGGTGCTCAAGCTGAACAAGCGCAAGCGAGAAAAGGTGGCGCCTTACACCAGGTTTCTTTCAATGGTGTTTGCCAAGATCTTTAAAGATATTTACGCTAAAGAAGGAAACTTTCTGGTTTTCGGGCTTGGATCCAGGATTCTGGATCATAAGCTGAGGGACAGTGATGTAGCGCTAACTTCAATTGTGTCCATCACTACCTCTTCTCCTCTGGTGGCCACAACAAGGGTAAACCCCTCCGCATCCAACCAAGCCACCAAAACCCCTTCAAAATGACCCTCTCAACCAACTCTTGGTTCTCCTCAGAGAGCCAATAAGTCCAAAAAGGGGACAACCACGTCTCTAGCTGGAGCCTCTCAAAAGGCTTCAGTTATTGATACTAGCCTTATCCCCGAGGCGTCTTCTGCTCACCCTCCCAGCTCTTCAATGATCTCTCCCATTACTGTCGTATCAGTGGTACCTACCCCAACCGCCACAGTGACCCAAATCACTGAAGGTGTGAATATCAGCGCCGCCACCGCTGAACATCCATGTATCTTCTCGATGCGAACTTCCTTGCCATCCAGGCGGACGTTCAAGAAGTTCAGAGTCATCTCCAGACTCTCCAAGAAGCTGTTCAAGCCAACACCGATGCCATTGCTGTTCTTTACAGCAGGGCTGACGATGCTCAGGCTATAGCTGATCAGCAGACTGGCCTTCTTCAACAAATCTTGGATGTTGTCCGTCAACCAGCTCAAGTGATTCCACCTTCTTTCTCTTCCAGTGATTGCGCCCAGCTCCATGAGATGCGTGAGGCAACGACAACTCTAGACAGCGTCAGTGCTTGGACGAACTCTCTGCCAATTCTCTCAAGTGTTAGCCAGAGAGGGGAAGATGAGGTCCAACACTGGTGAATCATCCGATGCTGCTCCTGCTTCTTCTCAGGTTGTTGGTCCAATATCAGCGTCAGTTGCAGTTGAAGCTGAGGCTCCTAGAGCTGAAGCGGTTGCTGCTCCTGTAATCCCGACCACCAAAGCTGCTGCTCCAGTTGAACATGTCGATGCCATCCCTATGGATGATGCCCCTACCATCACTGCTGCTGGTGATGATGATGAAGAAGATGATGATGAAGAAGATGATGAACCTACCATTCCAGACCCCGGAAGTGATCTAGATGGTGGCGACGACGATGATGAAGATGACTTTACCATTAAGTACAAGAAGCCATCAACCGTCACCAAGGGAGTTGCTCTCAGGGATTCTGCATCCGAGGGGGAGCAAAGGCAAGGTGAATCTACTCCATAAGGGAACCATGATCCCAAGTCGAAAGGCAAGGCGATTGCTGAAGAAGGAAACTTGAAGGTATTGTTCAATATTCCTCAACAACCTTTGTTTAAAGACTCTACTTCTCAGGTAGTGATTACTTTAAACTATCAACTTCATATTCCATCAACAACCTGAGGTCGACTGGAGTGGGCACCTGATCAACCCGTTTCTTGTGCTCCTACCGACCAGCAGATGTCTCAGCTGAAGGAGTCACTCGACAGACTAGAGTAAAATCCCTCTTCGTACCTCTAGTGGTGGTGAGTTCGACTTCCTGTCTGAAGCTGAAAGACTCGAGGCATTAAGGGCTGAAGAAGAGCTAGAGCTTCAAAAGAAGCAGACTGAAGATAGCTTAAAGCTGGCCAAGTCACTAGTTACGAAGGTCCTCCCTAAGAAAAAGTCCAAGAAAATGGTGAACGTTGTCCAAGCCCAGGCTAAAATTCTTTCTATTGCAGAAGTTGAGCATGAGAAGAACCTGAAGCTGGTGGAAAAGTACAAGCGATGGAGTGAAGCAAAGCTGAAAAAGAGAGTCAGTCCCGGCCCGATTATCAACGTCAGCATCAGCGGACGTTCTCAAGATGGTGGAACACTGGTCTCAATGCTCATCACCCAGGACAATCTTGATGTCGTTACCGAGTATCCTTCCTAGCTTGACCGTTATGGATACAACGAATGGATGGAGATCAGACAAGCCATTCAGCAATCCAAGTCGAGACACAAGACACTTATCGAGGACACCATCAGCGAGCTCATCAAAAGGATGTCCAGGTATGTCAAGGTCCCTGACAGGCTATCTCTTAAGAAAGGTGGGAAGAAGAAACTCAAGCTCTCTGATCCTAATGATGGACCATTCATAAGGAACGGACATGAAACAAGGTTCTCTTTAGGTGAAGTCCTGAAGGGTCATCAGAGTACAGATATTTCTATGCTGAATCTTGACTTGCCAGATAAGGGTCCATATACACCCAACTTTGTACATTTTAAACCTGAGTTAGGAGTTATATTCCTTGACTATGAAGGTGAAGTCAGATTTCAGAGAATATCAAAGCTACATCTATGTCCAATGGATCATCTGGTTTACCTCTTGCTCTGGATAGATGATAGCATGCCTGGAAAAGTCGTAGATCTGAAGATACGAAGGGAATTCCTATGTTGAAGAAAACTTGGTGAAAATGTACCTGGTTACATAGATCTAAGAGTTCTAGAATAGTTTATCTTTGTAACAACAATCCACTTTTCCTTGTAACTTCTTATACTATGTCTACTTTCAGTGATTGTACTTATAATCTATAAGCACTAGACATGTACTGTAATACTTGTAATATTTTCAATGATTAATAAAATGAGTATTCCATGTACTTCACTGAAAAAGATCACTGAAAAAAGTAATAGGGACACAAGTCTATGAGTTCCAGTGTTACTTTTTACATTCACTGACAATCTATAAGTCAGTGAATAAACTTTCAGTTTCAGTTTCCGTACTTGTAATTCTTCTTAGATATAACTTAAGAAAAATTCTCAAGCTGAGACTGACTAACTGAAAAAGATCCCAAAATAGTAAAAAGGGACATGTACTTTATATGTAACTTTTCCTTACTATTATTTGATAAGATAACTTTCTTTATGTTATCTTGTTATCATCAAATAGGGGGAGATTGTTGATCCTCTCAGTGATTTGATGATAATCCATTTTCACTTACACGTTGTATTTATGTTTCTGTCTTTTCAGTTCCAGCGATCTTCACTGAGCATGTTAAGTGATCGTTGAAGAACTTGCATTGTAAATTCATCAGAGACAGCGATACTTCAAGAAGATAACACTCACACCAAGGAAACTTCAGCAAACGTCAAAGACTGAAACTGAAGATTAGAGACTAGCGAGTATGTGATCTGAAGCGGCACTCAGTGATTACAAGCCTGTCTACATATGTGTGAAGACTGCTCAAGCTTCAGCGAATGATGAAGAGACCTTCAGGTCATTCCAGCATTCAACGATCAAAGGAAGCTTACCTAGCTCGATTGTTATTGTCTAGTCCTTATGCACACAAAGGACAAAACCCATACCCTTACGAAGGTTGGTACGGTACGGAGCCGACTAGTCGACTCTATTGTCTACCAACTTTATGTAAGGATGTCTGCTAATGAATAGTGCTTTTTGTACTATTTACTGTAGCAAAGGACAAGCCTTCCTCTTAAGGCTTGACACGCACTCTAAACCTACCATATTGCATTAACTGTTCATTTAATGCACTTGATATAAATAGAAATGTTTCTTCTCCATGCAGAGTGCGCGCAACTCACTCTCTAACCCTAATTTTTAATTCAAGCATTTTCGAGCTTTAGTAAAGGATCTTCTCTACAACATTTCTTCTCTTGTATTTGCTAAGATTTAGTGTGTAACTAAATATTGTTTAGATAGGTTTTTATTACCTTATCTTTCTGCAAACAATCTTGTAAAATATGTATTGATCTTCTTTATCAATATATATTTTAAATTTGAAAATATTGTGTTTGTATTCACCCCCCTTCTACAAACTGTTTTACTCTTCTTGTAAACCCTAAAGGAACCAACAATATATCATATGCATTCATTCATATATATATATATGTATATATATATATATATAATATAATACATGTATCCATTATGATATATCATATATACATGTATACATGCACATATACTTATAAACAAACATACATGCATATATAAATAGGCACATACAAACTTATACATATGCATCCCCATAATGCATACATATACTATAACATATGTATACATATCTGTACATATAACACATATACACATGTGTGTATGTAACATGGACCAAAGATACATATAACACATACACATACACATACACATACACATACACATACACATACAAATGTGTACATAGAACACATATACATGAGAAAACAATAAATATAAATAATTCCGACGCTAAGTAGCGAGTGATTAACGACAAAATCCACATGTTTGTCGCTAATTAGTGATGGACACGTGGATTTTCATTTTTCATTTTATTAAATAGAAGTTCATGCATTTGTCGTTAATCCGTCGTTAATTAGCCATGACCATATGTTCTTAGTTGATTAGCGACGAATATACGGAGAATTGTGTTTGTGGTTGTTTCACCACAAAGCTTAGTGATGGAATTTGGCCGTCGATAATACTTGCCAAAAAAAAACTTGTCGCTTGCACAGTTGTGCGTGAGTGACATCAGAAGAGAATATGTGTCTATGTGTCTCGAGGTTAGTTTTTTTTAATACCACATTGTACATATGCATTAAATTACTGTATTTAAAAAATTATTAATAAAATCAAAAAAAGTAAACACCCTTCACATGCTAGCACGTGATAGGGGTTGTTTGTTTACCTCTTAATAGTTTCATTAAAAGACAACATCTGAATCGTTAAAAGGTGAATCTTGTTTGTAAAAAAAAAATCTGCCTCTTAATAGTTCTAAAATCATCTGAATAATTTTACATCATGGGTCTCCCTTAACCATTCAGCGCCCTAATTTCATTGTAAACAATCACCAAACAATTATATTTCATTTTGCACTATATCATGAGAGCCTCTTAATCATTCTGACCACTTAATCATTCTGCACCAAACCATTCAACAACTGTGAAACAGTTGTGAATTGTCTTTAACCGACATCATATTGAGTGGGTTAAGCAAATATAAACAAAGATGATGACCGGTATTAATTCAAAACCGAAGTGACATTTAATAGATTTTGTATAAAAGCATAGGGACGGTTAGTGTAATTTCATCTAAAAATAAGAAACTGAAGAATCATTCAATGGTTTGATGCTTGAGAAACATGTGATAAAGTGCATAGAAGAAGAGTCGTGTGGTGGTGGGCTATGGGAATAAGAAAACCCTAAAATGTATGTGAATACTATTCAAATGAACATATGACCATTAACTGAAAACAACATTTTTCTATGCAATTTACCATACATCGTGAAATATAACACGTAATAAGCAAAGATAACAGGAAGCACCAAAAATTCAAAATTGTTAGAGTTGCTATATAAATTTTGGTCAAAATGACCCATCAATTTTCATATTAATAAAATCAACATACTACAATTTTAATAGGGAAAATGTGACTAGTTGTCTTGCATTGATGAAAATGAAAAGGGATAATTTGTTCTAAGTTATAGATTTAAGGCTTATCAATAATTTTGGTCCTAATATAAGTTGTTTTGGAGGTTATTGGTTTAAACTTCAAACTTTACAAAATGGTATAAAAGTTGAACCTTATACGATAAGAATGGTAGAGCAAACCTCATCAAGCCAAGGACGAACCCAGTTAAGTGGCTACGGTGGCACGTGCCACTGTATTGTCCTGTTGTCGTAAGCTATAATAATTTAGGTTTTTGAAAGATGTAACTATATTGTTTTAAAAGATGTAACCGTCGTAGAAAGTACAACTGTATGGAAAAATTCCTAGGTCTATCTCTGCATCAAGCATAATAGATACTCGAGGGAGAGTGTTTGATTTTAGGTGAATCTTGCACAATGATAATCAAGGATGTTGTGAACATAACATGAGCGTCAAACTCTATACTGAAATTGTTGGATTCAGATGCGAGAAATTAAATGCAGTCTAGCGAACGACGATAGCTTGGACATCCAATGATGGCATGATGACACATATTAGAAGAAAGCCTTCCCTGAAACTTTTATTTTTGTATACGATAGATATACTACGTCTACGTAATTTGGTTTGTTTTATACACTAAACAAATTTTCTCATTCCGATTAATTAGATCATCCATAAAAAATGTTTTTATTTTGACATAACAATATCTATACTATATTATAAAACATTTGACAATAGCTCTTAAAAACATTTTTTATGCATGAAGTACTGTGTATTAATGCATATTACTTAAAATTTAAGATTACAAGTAAATTGTACATATTATTAAAGCTCCATTTTGGAATTCGTATAACTAACTGCATATAAACATAATCAAATACAAGATAAACATTTCATTTTAAATATAAAAATTAAAATATAATTAAGATAATCATTGAGTTCTAATAGAATCATTATCTTTATAAATTTTTATTGTTAAGCCAAAATTAATTACTTCACTAAATCGTAAAAACATTATTTTTCTCAAAACCACATAAATTGTATTATATCAACAGAGACAAAAAATAAAACGAAACATTAAAATGAAGATATATCTCGGTGCATTGTGCGAGTGTGCTTATAATATTAATTAGTAGTTAATGGGTTATTCTTCTTTATACATGTTATCATTCAAATTTCGTTACACCAAAATTCGAGCGTAAATCCACTAGCTTAACTATAATTGTGAGAAAAGATGATATAAATAAACATTAATTGCAATAATCATTTTTTACTGATTATTAGGCACCGTCTTCTCGCTTTCTTGATTCCAACCTTAACCCTATAAATCTATAAGGAGAAGACCTCATCTTGTTATGCTCTGAAATGGTCTCAAGCTTAGGTGACCAATTTTGATCTTTGGATCCAACCAACTGTTCGTACTGTTTTTTCAACTCAGGGGTACTACACAAGAACCCATTTGTACTTTGATTTTTTTGATCATCATTCCCATCTGTTCTGGTAAGAATTCTAGCCATAAACTCAGGAGTCACCTTGATCAAAACCCTCCCATTGGATCCCTTTATATACTCAAAAAGACACTCTTTGAAGTTAACTGGACTGCGGTTAGGCGTATAAGCGGCCAAGGCTGATATCGAAGAAGCTGCGAGGGTCTTGGAAGAGAACATGTCGAGTGGGAGAACAAAGTAGGTCTGACCAGGCTTGAGCTGGTCATCAATGGCTAACGCCGGGATGGGATGGCCAATGAAGAAGCAGCCTGCGTCACACACCATGCAATTTGGAAACTCAAACATGATCTCTCCGGCTAACCATCGTTTTCCTGTTAAGATTCTTTTGTTTCCTTCCCAGAAAATTACCTCCACGGATGATCCTTCACTTGTTATGCAACAAGCAGCCATCGAATTCCCCATGGTTTGTGTCTGTGTGTGTGACCTTAGATATATATATGTATATATATATATATATATAGAGAGAGAGAGAGAGAGAAGAAGAAGGTAGAAATGAAGAAGATGAAGGTGGGGTTGTATATATGAAGAAAGAGAGGATGGTTGACCTTTCTGCTTATATATGTATAGAGAGAGAGAGAAGATGAAGGTAGAAATGAAGAAGATGAAGGTGGGGTTTTATATATGAAGAGAGGATGGTTGACCTTTCTGATAAAGTCTTGAGGTGGTCGGTGGTCAGCAAAGGCCGGCCTTCAAGTTCATTTCCATACATGTAATTGGTGATCTAGTTGTTGGTTGATGCAAATGTCAAGTAAAACACAAAG
Source organism: Cynara cardunculus var. scolymus (assembly GCF_001531365.2). NCBI lineage: Eukaryota > Viridiplantae > Streptophyta > Magnoliopsida > Asterales > Asteraceae > Cynara > Cynara cardunculus. The sequence continues at coordinate 30,236,595 of NC_037528.1, read as the reverse complement.
TCGCCATATACCTAAAAACTTCGATATTAACGTTGACCCTCGATCTCACATATTAAATCATTTTTGCCACATACTTGTATGTATTTATTTTTATAATATTATCGGGTGTTATTAATTAACTGTAGGGGTTTAGTTTCTGTTTACCATTGTTTACTAATCCTCTTAGAGGATTATAAAATGGTATTAGAGCACCATATAGTTGTGCTTCTTTTGATTCTTTATGATTTCAACGTATTTTCTTATGCTTAATTGATTCAACAATGGAAAGGGTGTAGGCAGCCTGAATGCAAATGTTCATAGATCATATAAAAGGAAGGTCCGAGAGAAGAGAGAGCGATGGACAAAGTGGTTTGGGCTCCCCTACTTCCCCGATTAGAAAAGAAACAATGCAGTGCGGTTGTGTTTGATCGAGTAAGCTAATGAAATAAGGTGTTTTCTCTCTTATTGATTCAATCATGGCGAACCACATAGTGTTGCAACTAAAGCATCGTTGAATTCACCGTTTATGGCCATTGATGACCAAATGCATCCATATTTCCTCCATCATGCTGATAATCCTGGTTTGGTTCTTGTTTCACATATTTTGACATCAGTTAACTATCTTTGTGATGCAGGGCCATGTGAATTGCCATGCTAAAACTAAAATTGGATTCGTGGATAGATATCTGAAAAAGCCAAACAACAGTGATCATACCATGATCTCATTATTCCTACGACAAATGTGATACAATGTCAAGGAAATCGATAATTACTTTCATAAGGAACAAAACAAACTTTTAGCTTGGCCATGGGACTCGATGAGTTTCGTTTTCTTCTCAAATTCATGCTCGGATTATATTAGTGAAAACGTTACCTCCTATTAACAGTCTTTTTCTTTGTGATACGAGAAAAGCATCAAAGGAGTATCACAAGTACGGATTATCAGACTTCTACGGCATTGAGTGCTAGAAACTTTTTTAACAACGAAACCAAAGTTGTAACTCTAGGGTATGTTTTGCAGTTATTGCAGATTGAAGGCCATGCTACGGGAAATATTGTAAGCTTCACGGATATAGAATAGGATACAAGTCAAGATATAAATGTTATGATGAACAAGGAAATTCTAGAAGCAAGTTAGATATGCTTCTCAAAGGGATGTCATTGAATCTACACCAACATTTGATGAAAGTAATCTCAGATTAGTCATATTCAGTCAATGTAGTAACTAACTATATCGAACTAATGATTGATCCAGAAGGTATATGTGTTTTTATTCATCTTTTTCATTACTACAGATTTCCTCAAAGGACTATTTCTTGATTCAAGAGCTTCCCGACCTATTTCTCATGATATATCCAACTTCACTAACACAAAGTAGGACATAGGATTTCACGATAACATTACTAAGCAATATCGTTGTTCCTATCAATGGTAAACAATATGTAATTCTTTTATTAAACTCATATTGATCAATAAGTCTAAGGGGCTGTTTGGATCATGGGAATTGAAAGGAATTGGAATGTCCAATCCTTTGACCAAATTCTAGATAGAGTGTTTGGTTCATGGAATAAAACTATGGAATCATTTCAATTCCAGTCGATTCTTTCACGTACAAATTTTACAATTTCATAGCAATATAATAGGATTTCAATTCATTTCTTACAGATTCCTTCCCTAATCCAATTCCATGCTATCAAACGCAATCACAAGGCATGGTCAAATTCCATTTCATTCCCTCAAAGTCAAATTCATTTGATAAATTCTAATTCCATCGAATTTCATTCTACGAACCAAACGCCCCCTAAAAGTTTGAAAATCTATGTGTTTGTATTGAATCCTATAACACTCCTAAAATTATAAAATAGCAAACGATTTAGGACTTCCTAACTCCTTCAAAATAAAACAACTTTAATAATAAAATACTTAATATTACATAAGAAGGAGAACAAGATAAGAATCAAAGTTCAAAACAAAGACAATCTAATCTTCAACAACGTTAGAATAGGTCAGGGTTAATAAACCATCAAGTCTGTTATCTTTAAAACCTGATTACACTTTTAAAGTCATCTTACTAGAACCTCTACAAAGCTCGAAACGCCACTCAGATCTCACTAAGACCTCATATACATGTTGAAAAAATGTTAGGCCTAAGTCGCAATGAGTTAAAAGTAGTTCATTAGATAAACCTAAAAACGGTTAAATCGATTTTTTTTTAAATAACAACTCTTTTATTTAAATCACAAAAAGGAACACCTTAGCTCATTATTTCCAAATCAAGTACCCGTTTTAGAATGACAACCAATATCCCAAACTCACTCAGGATGTGTGTAAGACTCACACTTCAAAACACCAGATATATATAGATAAAACTCTATCTATATCCAAAGCACCAAAAGAATAAGTGGAAAAACACCCAAATAGATGTCTCACATCAAAAACTATCGGCGTAGACACTTGCAACAATTCCTTTCTCAAGTTCTTTCACGACATAGTATTCAATTGACACTATGATTATACAATGGTGATCTGGAACGAGTTGGCAGATTTAGTTCATGCGATAAAGTTCGCCTCAAAAGATCGAAAATTCATTCCTTATCAAAGGTTTCTTCAACTAATCATACGAGCAATGATGTAGTCAAACAAAGCTATTCCCTCTAGGCTGGACAGTCTTTTTGGACCAGACTATGAGATGCAATTTCTTCGACCTCACACAGAAGTTGAAGATGTGGGTTCTATAATGAATATTCCTGATGAATTGTTAGCATATGCCGATCAGAGTTCTCATTATGTGACAGAATATAGGTAAGTTATAGACCCTATTGTTGGTCCCAGCCAGATCTACAAGAGTATAGAGGTGATCAGTTTGTAGAAAGGGGGGGATGAATACAAACACAGTAACTTTCACTTTTAAAAATATAGATTGATAAAAAAGGATCAATACAAATTTTTACAGATTGTTTGCGAAATAGAAAAGGTAAAGAAAACCTATCTAAAACAAACTAGAAATACACACAGATACACTTAGCAAATATGAGAGATTTTCCGAAAGAAATAAGGTAGAGATGTGTTCTTCTTGGGTATGTGTCTTAGAATTTTAGAGAGAAAATCTAACTTGCTTGTAAGATAGCGTTTTTGTGTGTGTGCGTGAGTAAAGAGAGCACTCAACTATTTATACCCATTTCATTAAATGCAATTCAGAAGAGGCAGAACACGTGTCAAACTTTTAGAAGAAAGCTTGTCCTTTGCTACAGTGAATAGTACTATTGTTTATTTATGAGCATGCATCCTTTCATGGAGTTGGTGGGCACTAGAGTCGACCAAACGACTCCGTGCAGTACAATACTCTTGAGAGGGTATGAGTTTGTACTTTTTGTGCGGAAGGACGAAACAAGAACAATCGTGCATGGCAAAGCTTCATTTGATCACTGAATGCTGGAATAATGCTGGAGGTTTCTTCAGCATTCACCGAGGCTTGTGCAGTCTTCACACATATGTTGACCAGGTTATAATCACTGAATACCACTTCAGAACATGAACGCACCAGTCACTAATCTTCAATTTCAATCTACGACATTCACTGAAGGTTCTTGGGTGTGAGGTTTGTCTTATTGAAGTATAGCTTTCCTGTAGGATTACAATACATGTTTCAGCRATCACTKAACAGACTCAGTGATGATTGGTGGAACTGAATAGACATAAACATAATACTTCGATAGGTAAAAGGGATTATCATCAAATCAATGAGAGAGAGGATCAACAATCTCCCCCTATTTGATGATGACAAAACAACATAAAGAAAATTGCCTTAAGGTATAATAGTAAGGAAAACTTACACGTAAAGTATATGTCCCTTTTAACTATTTTGGGATCTTTTTCAGTGATACAGTTTTATACTATATAAGTTTTCTCAAGTTACAAGTTTAAGAAGGAAACTGAAACTGAAAGCATGTTCACTGACTGAGGATTGTCAGTGAATGTAAGAGCTTACTGGAACTCATAGACATGTGTCTCTATTACTCTTTTCAGGGATCTTTTTCAGTGATAATGATGATGATAATGATGAAGGTGCTAATATGATGATCAAAGTGCTGAATTGTTAAATTTACAACACATTCCCGCAACATAATTTGATTTCATTGAAGATCTTCCACCTTTTGAATATGATGCTGAAATTAATCGAATTTTGGATGCTATAAGGTCGGATGAGGGTTATCAAGTTGAAAATTTTGAGAGTATGAATGATAGGGAAGTGCAAAAAGATAGTGAGTGTGATAGAGGAATAGAAAAAGAAGTACAAGTTCCTACCCAAACTTATACAAGAAGTCGGGTTCCCACATCTGCTGTTGGCATTCATTCGTTGAATGTCAACATTGCAGATGACATAGCCCGTCCACCAGTGCATTTGCACACCTCTCCCAGCCAATCTAACACCTCCCAACAGGTGTTAGTTTCACATACTCAAAGGGATATAGCATATAATCTATATGTTCCTCACTCACAAGAACAAAATATTAAAACAAGTAGACTTCTGCCCCAGTCTATGACTTCTTTAGTGTACACATAGAATCTAGAGTCGTTACACTTACTAGGTACACAGGAGTCCGGAGCATCTATTGCTCCATCCGTTGTTCTATGTGAACCATCCGGAACAACCAGAGTAAAGTCAACTGACTTTCTATGAAGATAGGTCAGAATCCTACCAGTGGTAACTATATTCCAACATTGAACGTAAGAACAACAATTTTCTCAACTGTTGTTACAACTGGCAATCTATGTGATCCGGGTGTTAGCTTACTAGACTTCGTGTGAAGGGAGTTTTTGAACGACGCCCTAAGGCTATTCAAGATTCATTAGTGGAGGAAATAAATGGGTTAAAGCATTTACTGAAATGAAAGCAAACAGCAGAAGAACACCTCAACCTCAAACAGAATCTACTTATTCGGTGGATGACCTGAGGTACGTGTTGTAAAATGATCTCAGAACCTAATATAGACTCGGTAGACGTAGACTTATTAGGGATGCTAAGACAATCTATAGAGGATTCTCAAACCCTTCAAGCTTTAGAGTTTTCAAATTTTCAAAGCGTTGTAGTCTTAAGCTAGTCAAAGATTGGTTCGACAATTGCTGCTTCTACCCAATCAATTGCGAATTTGTAGAATTCCATTGATCTTTTGTCTGAGCTTGTTTCGATTTTGGAGAACACTTGTCGAGCTCAAGCCATTTCTCTTAAACGAAGGCATGATGATCAGGACGATCCTGATCACTATGAGGAGGAGAAGAAGAAACAAAAAGTGGTTGAGACTTCGAGGGGTAAATGAGTGGAGTTAATTGAAATTGAAGATTCTGATGAGCTAAATGTACAAAATCTTAATCAATCTGAAGACATGATTACAGGTTTGGAGATGGTAGTTGCTACAGACCCAGAGATCGAGCCAATGGTTGAAAAGTCGACGGTCTCCATAGTAGAAACAAGGTTGCTACTGGGTCTGTCTGCGAACATTGGCTTTAATGATGTGTTCTCGAAGGAAATTGGTGGAGTTCAGGACTATGGAATTGAACTTGAAGATGAAGTTCATGATTCTGATGAGCTATTATTTGATTTTGAAGCTGATCTGAATGATAATGGATCAAGATTTCCATTTCAGTTTGAACTTAAAGAAGAACCTGAACCAATTTTCCCATATCCACCAAGTATTTCTTGTACATCTTATGTTCCACAAACTACAACTGTTCAACCTTCAAGGAAGTATGTGCCTTTTACCGAGAAGCTTAAAACTACAGGGTGGAACAGATAGAGAACCAGAGAACCCTTTCTAGAAGACCTGTAAACAAATATCTTTGTTCGTCATCGAAAATCCTTAAGTACTGATAAAGTCTTGGGAATTCACAAGAAAACACGTGAATATCGCAAACAATACAGGTACTTCCTCAACGCTAAACGTCAACCAATTCACTTCATACAAACTAAACACCAGATTGTCTCAATAAAGAATGTGGAAGCCAAAAATCTTTTTAAAGTTTGGTATCCAGTGTTCTATGTCACCTGACAAGATGGTAAGGTTTGGTACTTCAATGAAACGGATTTTCCTAACTTGTACTTAGAAGACTTGGAGTTTTCATACCATGAGATCAAAAATCGGACTATTAGACTGGAAGGAATCATTATGGGGTTTAAAGGCATTAAAATATTTCTCAGATATCAGAGTAAACTTTCTTTTGTTATTGATGTTCAAATGGGGTATGAAAGCAACCAGAAGAATGTTAATCTGAAAGTGCCAAACCAAGATTTAGAAGACATTGATGGCTATCCTCTTTATATTATTCTCGAAGATCCATAGTTTGGTGTGATCTACTAAAAATCTGAGGGAGCTAAAAGGTTCTTAAGGTTCAGCAAACTCAATAAGTACAGTGATGGAACTATCAAAATTATAAGGAAGCAACTTGAAATAAGAAAAGCTCAAGATCACAAAGCTTCAGGGCTTGACAGGTTAAGTCTAAGAGAAAGGTTCTTAATTATTAGTGCTCTGGAGTTACTAGATGAGAAGATTCTATACAGGAATGCGATCAGAAGATTTGAGACAAATTTGGGCTTCAAAAGATCAAGACTCTCTATGTCTAGAGCTTGAATCCAAGGTGGGAGAATGTTGGGTTTAAGACTTTGCGTTTAAATTTTTGTATTCAAGCTTGTTTCTCTCTTGTAATTTGTATTGTAATTTTTCTAGTATGAATAGGTTTCTTTTTTTGTAAGCTTTGAATGAGAGTTAGTAAGCAGATTAGTCATTATAATCATTCGGCACTTTGAAGATAATACAAAAAGCATTTGGAAAATTCTCTCTCTGTGTTCATCTATTTGTTTTACTGTCATCTGTCATTGTTCTTGAATTTATTTTACAATTGATTAATCTTTCTGGGGATTAACAAAATCTGATTCTAAAACTCCAAGTCTTTAAAGTCTGAGTTGTCGGAACAGTCAGAAAGTGAATCTTCTGAGGATTTATCTGTTGATAACTGAGCTTTTATTTGGTTATAGAATTTGAGGTATTTTTTGAATTATTTTGGTAAGTAAAGAATTTTTAAATTGTTTATGTGATTACCTATTTGTTTGTTTATAATTCCTCAGCCTATGATCTATATATATATATATATATATATTTCAGTTCATGGGGTTGAGTGTGAAAGAATGAGTTTAACCTCCACCGTCAGAGAATTTTATTGGCAATATAAAAGTAATAAAATAAGATTTATCTTATCTATTCGGTTTTAGGAAAAAGAAAGGAAAAGAGAGAAAAACTGTGTGTATTCTTGTGTGAATTATTACGTGAAGCTGTTGAAGCTGATTCTATGATATTATTTGGAAATCGTTGCTGTAAGATTCATATTCATATACGTGAATATAAGGCGAGTTTATGTTATCAACTATCTATATTTGGTATTTGAGTTATTGATCTGTTTCTTTTTATGTGGAACAAGGCAAACTGTTCTTGAAGCTACTGTGAGTTGATAATGAAACAGGGTTTAGAACTATAAAAGTTCTTACTATGAATTTTCTGTGATGAAACTATTTTGATGCTATTTTTGGCAAAAATGACAGTTTTGGTTAAAGTTTTATGAGATAATAAGGGTGACATATCAAGGAGAGGTGTACCTTTAGATAAGGGTGACAATTGTGAATCTGAGTTTTGATCATACATCTTGTTATTACATCCATAAGATGCAATGATCTTGAGTTATCACTTCTGTGTGATGTGAGGACTTAAAATTATTGTTCTTATTGATATAATAACAATTTTGTTATGCAGGGGAGGAAAATGGTTTATAACCAAAGAGGCTTTGGCTGCCTGTATTTTGAGTTAATAATATTTTTTGGGGTTAATCTGGATGTTATACTTTGAGGGTGCGTTTGGTGCGCAGACAAGACTGGACAGGACAGGACAGGACAGGACGGGACAGGACAGGACAGGACAGCTGTTCAGCGTTTGGTAAGACAGGACAGGACAGGATAGAACTGGTTAAAATGACCAATTTACCCCCAGTGAGCTGTTTAGTGTTTTTTCACTACGAAATGCATTCTGGTAACACTGGTCCTACTACCACTACAGCCCTAATAATTCAACAACAACAACATTCAGCAATCATAATCAATGTAAACTCTCGAAATAAATCATAATACTTCATTAAAATCCCTAATAAGTACTTCAATTAACCAAGTTGTTGGCGAAATCGAGTACGAAACCACCATCAAAATATAATTCCTTACTTGCATGAAATAAGAAGAAAGATATTTGAAGAGTTTCTTCAAATTCGTGATGTAGTTGCTGTAAGAAGCAGCAGCGGCGGCCATCGAAAGAAGCAGCAGCGGCCATCGGGAGAAGCAGCGGCGGCGGCCATCGGAAGAAGCAGCAGCGGCCATCGGGAGAAGCAGTGCGGCGGCCATCGGAGAAGCAGCGGCGGCGGCCATCGGGAGAAGCAGCGGCGGCGGCGGTGGCCATCGGGAGAAGCAGCGGCGGCGGCCATCGGGAGAAGCAGCGGCGGCGGCCATCGGAAGTCGCCGTCACCGGACGCCGGTTGAGCGGTGGAAGCGATGGAGGAGAGGAGAGTGAAGGAGAAGAAGGAAGGTATGCGTATGAGGTTTTTGAGGGTAAATTGGTAAAAAGTTTCTTGTTCTACTTAGTTCCATGGGTAAAGGGTGGACAACCTTGTCCCACCCTTGTTCTAGTTTGTTCTAGTTAGTCCCACATAAAACCACACCAAACATAGGACAATTGTGTTCTGTCCTGTCCTGTCCTACCCTGTCCAACGTACCAAACGCACCCTGAATTATTTCAATTTTAAGTAAGTTTTGATAAGGAATCAGAGGGGCTCTTGTTGGTCTTCAAGAAAAACCAGAAGGCTTCTGGTTGTGATGGAAAATCCTAAGTTTTTCAAATACCAATATTTTGACATAGAGGCTCTGTATCATGAAATTTCACAAGTACAAACTCTGTATCTAAACTCTTAGTCTATCATGCAATTTTACAAGTTAAAACCTTTTTAACTTGATCTTTCACAATTATAGTAGAAAAGCAAAGAGACTTAGGTTAACTCTCATATTTGACTAGAGGGCCTCTGGTTATGTTAAAATTTTATTTATTTTATATCTCATCTTCTTATTTGTCATAAGCTTTGATTAAGAGTGTTAGAACCCCACTTATAAAAGTGTAAGTAAGAAGTCTCTTACTCTAATCATTTATGACTTAGTCGATTGAAGCAGTCTGGACTAAGAGCTCTTATGCAGAAGATACTAAGAGATAGAGCTCTTATTCAAAGAGCTAAATGTCTCACATACAGAGCCCGTGCTCAACCCAGAGAAAGATCAAGCTTAAACGTCGAAAAACTTAAGTACTTGATGCAGAGCCTCTGAGTCTCCTACTTCCATAGTTTGCGCACAAGTTGTTCAGACTTATCTCCAAGTCTCTTAACATAATCTACCACGTACACTCAAGTCGTTCCACTTTCCAAGGAATGTGAAGGTTGAGGACGCTGAACAAGAAGTCAGAGTTTGAAGCCTAGAATTAGGAGATTATATTTAGCATGGACATATAAAAGAAGACATCTTCTTCAGGTTAAATCTTCTGAAAGATTGTCAAATTCGACTACGCTCCTATATAGAGAATTCTTGTGAGAATACTGTTATTCAGATATTGTTGTTTTACTCGAAATCTAATAAAGCATCCGACTTATTCAAGATTGTTCTTCATTCTTACTATTTCTTGAGAAAATTTGTTAACCGTTATCAATTGCACAGTTCTTGCTTCCAATCAAATTATGGTTTACTGTGTTTATTGATACGTAAGAGGAATCTGGGTTCCTACATAGAGGCTCTGGTCGTCCAAGAAGCTTCTGGTTGGTCATGTGTCCTTAGTTTTTTAAAGATTGAAACCAAAAGCTCTTGTTGGTAAGACCAGAGGCTCTGGTCGACTAGAGGAGCTCTGGTTGGCTTGACTCAGGATTTCCTTTCCTTAGTTAAGTGACTAGAGGAGCTCTGGTTGATACTATTATATGGATATATCATTTTCAAAATGATCCAAACTTGAAGTTTAATTCTTTAGTGACTTTGCTTTGTTTAGTCTTGCTCTGGCTTAAGAGCCAGAAGAGCTCTGGGTAATCACGCCCAGAATGATGCGAGGACCTAAGTGATCACATTCTATGTGCGACAAAGAAAATTTATAACTCACATTTGATCGCGATATTGGAGTTACATTCTATTAAGAGGTTATATATATTTGTATGATTACAAATATGATTTAAAATAGGTTTTTTTTTTTCTTTTTTGGTGACTTTCACCTTGTAACTACATAAAAAGGAATCTCTCACTAAACCTCAAGGTCTAACCCTCATTTTGTGTTTAAAAAATATGCATTGCAGGTCAAGTTTTGTCGAGGGATAAGAGAAAGGGGAAAATGTGAATTTTTCTTTCATGCTTGCATGGCCTATGATGAAGAACTTGTTATTGTTGAAGTTTTGGAATATTTGTTTTATACGCAAGTTATGTACAAGAATATTATAGAAAAAAATTGGTTGTAAATTTTGTAATATAACTTCTTATACTGTTGGGACCAAATGTTTACTATTTGTATTTCTTGATATATGAAATACATTGTTATATGCGAATGTGGATCTTGGGGTGTTACATCATCTGCAGATTCTGATGATGATATTCGAGAGTTGTCTAAAAAGCTAGCCTTGCTGACAAAGAAATTTCCAAAAAAGATTTGGAAAGAAAAAGTTTGTCATGAATGATAAGAACAAGGGTAAGGAGGTTAACCATGAAAAGTATGTCAAAGCCAAAGACCAGAAGGAGATTAGAGCTGAAGACAACAGATGCTTCAATTGTAGCAAACCGGGTCATTTCATCAAAGATTGTCGCTTCAGAAAATTCAAAAACTCTAACTACTATCTGAAGAAAAATCATCTTGCTAAAACTCTTGAAGGCGACAAATCCCTTTGCTAATGAAGAAAGTTGGCTTATTGATTCTTCTAATGATGAAGCTGCACATTTTACTCAGTTTAATATGTTTTTAATGGCCAGAACTGAAGAGGGAGGCTCGTCATTAGATAATGAATCAAAGGTACGCAATTCTTCCAATTTTGAATTAATTAATGAAATTGAAACTATGAATGTTGAATTTAAAATTATGAAAGACAGGATAAAAGCAGAAAGAATAGTATCTGAAAGATTCAGAGTAGAAAGTTTTTAGATCAAGAACTATGTGAAAGTTTGAGAAGTGAGAAAGAAGTCCTTAGAATTGAAAAAGCCAAAATTGTAAAAGATTTTTTTTCACTTAAAAAGAAGTTGAATGAAGTAGAATGTGAGAGAGATAACGTTCAGTTAAAATTTGATATGATTTTTGAAGAAAGAGTAGAACTACATAAGAAAATCAAATAGTTGGAGGAAATTATATACAAAAGAGGTCAATCTGAGAAGACTCTGAATATTTAGATAAATAAACCCAATGATCCAAGGTTTTACAATCCTAAAGTGAGTTTGGGATTTAATGAATCTGAAACTTTGAAAAAGGTCCCAAAATCTTTGCACAATTTTAATGAAAGGGAGACCGCAAAATTTACAATTCCATCCGTTCGTGAAATATTTGTTAAGTCAAAATCAAAATGACCAAATCTTGCAAAAAGTGATGATGATAAATCAGACGAAGTAAATTCTGAAAAATCAAAATTTAAATCAGTAGGACTAAAATATGATGAATTAAATTCAAGCTATGAAACCAGAGAAAATTCTTTTTCACACACTGAGCTTGAATCATCTTATTCTACTTAAATTTAAAAAAACAAAAACTTCGCCTGTTTTTGAATCACAAAGTGAGAAATTTACAAAATCTGAAAAACCTTCTGATTTTATTGATAAAATGTCTCCGGATGTTTTTGAAAACTTAATGAATGAGTCAGATTTAGAATCTGAAACATAGGTGATTTATGAATCTCATAAAAACAAAGAAGTTAATGAACAAGATTGGACTGTGCATTCAAATCTTGAATTTGATTCGAACGTGAAAATATCTGTTTTAAAGAAACAAATCTCTGAACTTGAAGATGAACTCAAGTCTAAAAAAGAATTAAGTCTTTGTGGTCAAAATGAATTTCTGATCAAATCTAATGGGCTTAATGAACAAATTTCTGAGTTGACCATGCATCTGGTTTGTAAGGACAAACTGCATGAGTCCAACTTGCAAAAGATTTTAGAACTTGACAACGAATTGAGTTCTTATTTTGATGATCGAACCAAGATGATGAGTAAAATCATTAAGATTGAAGAGGACATCAAAACAACTTTAAGTTAAGTGGATAAAAATTCAGAGGTTACTCAGATTGAATCGAAAAGTGAATCCACTGTTATTGACAAATTAAATCTTTCTGAAAGCATTTTTGAAACAGGAGTCTTCTGGAGTTAAATATCAAAATGATTCTAAGACTACTCCTAAATCTGTCAAAACTGTTCAAAATGTTAAAGCTGAATGTTCATCTATCAAATCTTCTACTAATTCAAAATCTCTTTCTGTGATAGATCTGAAAAGGCATGACAAGTTTACAAGAAGAATAACTCTTCATAAAACAAAAACAAAAATGTTTCAAAAGCTAATTCTTCTGTATAGAGCTCAAAAGAAAACTATAATAGTTGTGATTGTAATTCTTTCAAGAGAAAATGTAATCTGGGAGCTGATTTGAAGAATGTTAAATAGTTTTCTCATTCAGATCTTGTTAGTCCCATTTCAAACAGCAAATAAAGATTCAAGGATGAAATTATGAGATTGTAGATGAAGAAGATGAATAACCAGCCATATTCTATTATTAGAAAGCATTTGATCGACTCCCTGGACCTTCTGTTGATACTTTGGATCTCCTGTCCTTTGGCTTAATGTTATAAACTCCAGCTGCTCGGTGCCAAAATCTGCTAGGATACTGTCACTCTGACAAAAGAGAAAAGAGAAGTAATTACTTAAATCCTAGGGTAAGTAGTTCCTCAACAAGAAGAATAAGTTGTATTCATTTGACTGATGAACATTTTAGAATCTTGTTCTTCAATTTTAGAAGAATAGAGTTGTACTTCAATTGTTCCTGTGCATTTTTTAATAAGAAAGATTATTATGGAACTTAATAAAATCTTAGAATCTTGTTTTTAAATCATGTTTATGTAGGTTGGGAATGTTGTTGATCTTAAGAGCATCATAAATTCCATGGAAATTGTAACAAGATGACGTGTTAAGAGCTTAGATCCAGATGAATTGGTTGGTCGCGAGAAGATTGGTCCAAATTGGTGTGAGGTACATATTTTGGTTGCTATTACAAAGAGAGAACGTTTGGTTAGACCATATGGATTGTTTATTACAATTGAAGACGCTATTGAAGCAACAATCGCATGGCCTTGTCATTTCACTTTGGTATATGTTAATCTTTGATAAAGTGTATAGTTTTTTTAATTCTATAACTTTAAGCTCATATATCTGTTTTTTAATTGTAGGTTGTGCATGACAGAGATTGATATCTCTCGTTTGTAGGGCACAATAAGATTTTTGTATTTGCGTTATTCTTGTTCGTTACTTAGTTTTGACATGATACAACTTTCTTGTGGATACATAGATTGGTAGTTGATACTCATATAAATACTTGTACAACTTCGAATTTTGTTCTATCGAATCAATTCGTAGAACTTTCATATATGTTTTTAAATGTAATATTACAGAAAGATTTTATAATTAGATGCGTCTCGCATTATAGTCATTTAGGGCACTTTTAGTGTTAATTATTATAGCCTATTATGACACTTTTTTAGTATTACTTAGTTCATTTTATAGGACTTTAAAATTTGTTTCATAATTATATAACTTATTAAGACACATATTTTGGTATTATATAATTGTTTTAGCGACATTGAATTTCGTCCTGTAAAAACATTTTTCGGGACCCCCATATTTGTTTTTAAATGTAAACATTTTGTGATAACATAAAGTGTCATATATTATAGTCTATTAGGACACTTTTTAGTGTTACTTAAACCATTTTATTAGACTATGGAATTTGTATCATAATTCTAGAGTTTTTTACGACGCTCAAATTCATCCCATTAACCTAATACAACACCTTTAGATGAGACACACATATTTTTTGTCCTATAAACTTAAAAGTCCTATTAACTATCTTATTATGACACTAATGGGGGTCCTAAAAACCCTTTTTTGTTGTTGTGAGTAGATACTTAAAACATAATATAACAATTCATTCAAGAGAGTATGATGGTCAACGTTGATTAAGAAAGTTAATTCACTAAATTTGGAGAACCATGCACAACTAACAAAATGGGTATCATCGACGGAATTTCCTGGCGGACGTTCCGTCGGAAAAATCAGTGATGGATTTCCGACGGATCCCAAAATAGTCAACATTTATCGACGTCCGCCACAAATCCGTCATTGATTTTTTTTAGAAAAAAAAGAAAAAAAAATCGGAAAACTTCCCGACGGATGTTCGACAGATTTGCGACGGATTTGTTTATATATTTAGTACCGTCACAAATCTGTCGGTAATCCATCACAAAATTGATCTAATTTTTTAATAAATAATTAGTGTTAATTAATTACATTTTCTGACGGATTTCCGGCGGAATTTAATTAATATTCTTATTTAATTAAAATCCGTCGGAAATTTCAGATTTTTTTTAAATTTTATATTTTTTTAGAACCTATTATTAAAAAGGAAACAAAAACGTATTTTTTAAAAATCTCCAACGGATTAAAAAATATTTAAAAAATTTTAATCCGTCTGAAAATTTTAGATTTTTTTTAAAATTTTATTCTTTTTAGAAGCTATTATTAAAAAGGAAACAAAAACTTTTTTTTTCTTAAAAATATCCGACGGATTAAAATATATTTGAGAAAAAAGGAAGAAATTTAAAATTTCCAATGGAAATTAATTTTTTTAATTAAAAAATTAAATTCCATCGTAAATTTCTAGATTTTTTTTAAATTTTATTCTTTTTAGAAGCTATTATTAAAAAGGAAATAAAAACTTTTTTTTCTTAAAAATCTCCGACGGATTTTCGACGGATTAAAATATATTTGAAAAAAAAAATTAAAATTTCAGACGGATTTCCGACGGTAAAAGATTAAATTCCGTCGGAAAATATTTTTAAAAATATTTTCATTTTTTCTTACAAAAAATATATTTTTAGAGAAAATAAAAAAGAAGAAAATATAAAATTTCAAATGGATTTAATTTTTTTCATTTTAGAAAAAAGTTTTTATATTTCAGATGGTCCAATTGGCTTTAACGAGCACTATTAGACTTTAATGGACGTATTGGGTTTTACTAGGTTTAATTAGGCTTTAATGATTTCTGTTAGGTTTTAACGGGTATTATTGGGCTTTATGCGGTTCAATTCAGTTCAATTGGCCTTTTACATGTATTATTGGGTTTTAATGGATCTTGGTAAAATTTAATGGATTTTAGTGGACTTTATTTGGTTCAACTAGGTTTTAATGGAGCTATTGAGTCTTATTCGATTCAATTAGGCATTAACAAGTAATATTGGACTTTAATAGATATATTGGGATTTAATATATCTAGTGGGCCTTATTTGGTTCAATTTGGCTTTGGCGGTACTATTGGCCTTTATTCGGTTCAATTGAGCTTTAACAAGTATTAGGCTTTAACGGGTACAATTGGGCTTTACTAGGTACAATTGGGCTTTAAAGGGTACTCTTGGGCTTTCATGGATCTTAGTGGCCTTATTCGGTGCAATTGGGCTTTAACGGGTACTATTTGGTCTTCAATGGATCTTAGTGGATTTTAATAGATATATTGGGCTTTAACGGGTACTATTGGGCTTTATTCTGTTCAATTGAGTTTTAACGGGTATTATTGGGCTTTAACGGTCACAATTGGGCTTTACCGGGTACAATTGGGCTTTAAAGGGTAGATCTTAGTGGACTTTAATGAATATATTGGACTTTAACGGGTACTATTGAGCTTTCATGGATCTTAATGGCCTTATTCGGTACAATTGGGCTTTAACGGGTACTATTTGATCTTCAATGGATCTCAGTGGATTTTAATGGATATATTGGGCTTTAACGGGTACAATTAGGCTTTAAAGGGTACTGTTCGACTTTAATGGATCTTATTGGACTTTAATGAATCTATTTGGCTTTAAAGTCAACATTTGAGCTTTCATGGATTTTACTGGCCTTATTCGGGGTAATTGAGCTTTAACGGGTACTATTGAGCTTTCATGGATCTTAGTGGCCTTATTCGGTGCAATTGGGCTTTAACGGGTACTATTTGGTCTTCGATAGATCTCAGTGGATTTTAATGGATCCATTTGGTTTTATTCGGTTTAATTGAGCTTTAACGGGTATTATTGGGGTTTAATGGCTACTATTTGGTCTTCGCTAGATCTCAGTGGATTTTAATGGATCCATTGGGCTTTATTCGACTCAATTGAGCTTTAATGGGTATTATTGGGTTTTAACGGGTACAATTGGGCTTTACAGGGTACAATTGGGCTTTAAAGGGTACTACTGGGCTTAAATGGATCTTAGTGGAGTTTATTAAATATATTGGGTTTTAACGGGTACTATTAAGCTTTCATGGATGTTAGTGGTCTTATTCGGTGCAATTGGGCTTTAACGAGTACTATTGGCTTTATTCGGTTTAATTGAGTTTTAACGGTTATTAATGGGCTTTATTCCAATCAATTGGGTTTTAATGAATACTATTGGCTTTAATATCTATTTTAAATACTAGCAATGTGCCCGTGCAATGCACAGAGTGTGCAATATAAAAACTGCAACATACACCTTATGACGGAACACTAAAAACGACATTTGAAAAGGTCTTTCATAAAAAGCTTAGATTCAATGCACATGCAAATGGGTCCAATCGGAATAACTWGGACCGATACAAATAAGATGATGAAAGCAAAGTTGGTGATCCAATTTGATAACCTTCAAACTACAAAATGGACCCGACAAACAATCGCTCCAACCAAAATACATATACATAGGTCATTCTACCCCTAAACATGAGGCATTTAGATTATGAAAAAATGGCACAAATAGAAATGCAATGACTTTTTTTAACTCGCCATGTTGTATTTCTCCACCCCATAATGTTCTCATATTTGTGTAACGACTTGGATTGATCTATCGACATGGACCACGATAAAAACGCATTTGAACAATTTGATTACCCACAACCGATAATTTTTTTTGTATAAAACACTAAATAAACATGATTGATTTTTATAATAAGATGGATAAAACTGATTTGTCCATTTCAAACTAAGGGGCTGTCTACTAAAAGCTTACCTGGTAGGTGCTTACCGGTCAATTTTCCTCATCGGACGAACATGGCAAGTACCAAGAATCTTACCTGGTAAGAGCCATAATAAGAACAGTCTTACCCTGTAAGTGAGGCTGACGACTCTAACCCGGGTAAGCGCTTACCAGATATATTGTTGCATACGATACCATTTTGATATACTACAATCTCTTCAAAAAATAAATTATAGTGTTGGCTTCTAATGGTAAGCATTTACCGGATAAGCATTTAGGTAAAAAGCCCCTAACTCGAAAGTCGAAAGCAGAACTACATATAACCAATCGAACCAATTAACGAAGGTTTCCATCTTTCATCTAAAAAATATGTTGTTACATCAAACGGTACAAAATAACAGAAATTGTTGCAACTAAAAAATGATATCATACAATAAATTGTAATTGTACATGTAACTCCAGCTCTTTTGCTCGAGCTGCTTCCGCCACCACCCTTCCCCTAGTCAACCACCACCTTCGGCATACATCACCTCTAGGACTGCTCAAACCACCCCAAAAGGTGACTTACCTGCTAGAGTCTATGGAACAACGAATTATGGTGGTTCTCAATTTGTTCAAGTTCTTTCTAGCCAACATCAACCTGAGCCTTAATATGTTGGGTATCGTAGATCCACCACCCTTCTCAGTCAGTTGCTTCTTTTGTTGCTGATGGTGGAGCTAACTTCGGGTATGAATACGTTGATCCAGCACAAGGACAACATATGTACTATGCCGCTTAGCAGTTGCCGCCTCAATCCACTGCTCAATATCAAACTATGACTGGTGAATCTGGTTCTTATCTTCCTGCAGATAGTAGTACAAAGCAACAACARAAGAGAACTCCACARCCATGAATTGACRGGTGAATTTCTGGGAAAGTTTTGCAGCAAATTTGTTTYTGTTTTCWCTTYGTGTTCTTGATTATATGTCATCTATCTTRTTATTTGTGTTGGTTGTTGGTATGTGTTTGTGATAGGTAATAAGAACAACTCAGATAAGTTCTTTTCTTTTACTTGTGTATTCGTCTATAGGATGATATCTATATCCCCTATTATATGTCTTGTTATCGCTAGTGAAAATGAATAGTGGATTCTTGAAATTTATACCGTAAAAGCATGAACATGTTTCTACAAAATGTTGTTTTATATGTATAGAGTAATGGGCCGTTTACCAAACACTTACCCGATAAGCTACGGTGTTCATTAGGTTCTAAGAGCAAAGATAGAAAGCATAAAATAGACAAAATTAGGTAATAGCATTTGTAATAGGAATAGAAAATTCAAGATGAGAATTTCTACATCCAGGTTTACCGTAAATATTTACTTGGATTATAGAAGATGTAATTATTATATTTATTTAATACTTAGGACTAACTCGATATTTATTTCTTACAAAAGGATTCTTTTACTTATTTATTGTAACCAATGTCCAATTGATTTTAGGGATTTCGTACATTATAAACCAAGCTGTAATTGTCCTAGATCTAATAATTGTATCCACATACAAACTCTATTAAAAAGGGGGGGGGGATGAATATGAAAATTACTACACCAGATATTTCAATCATTAAGGCTGGTTAGAGAAGGTACCAAAAGCTAAAAGGTAAGAGCAAGATTGCTTGGTGAGTTTGAGTGACCTTTGGCTTCTTTGAATAACTTCAAGAAACTGGGCAGCAATACTATAATGTCCATTGTGGTGTCCAGAAATGTATACAACTGCATTTACAGAAATTCACTAACAAGTAGTCACTTTAATGAAGCATCATAATCTTTACTCTTTAGGCACACATAAAAAAAAGAGGCTTTTTTTTGACGATCAATGCTAATTCTTGTTTCAATGAAAACCTTGGCAAAAATCTAGAAACCAAATACCATTTCACAAATACAATATACCTGCAACGATTACATGAGCTAAGCAATTAGAGAAACTCGTGAGAAACTGTCACAAGAGTTATTCTCAACAGAAACCCTTTTAAAACAGCTCACTGATAGGCAAGAAATATCTAATGTCATCTGTAAGATACATTAAGCCCTTGGATCTAAGACATCTTGACAACTAACAGCTGATACAGGGTAGCAACTGTTGAAACTAGAACATGATCATGTAGGAACATCTAAAGCACAAACACCATCCTAGAATTATATATATATATATATATATAAAGATTTTGTGATCCAAATCCAAGTGATGGACCTACTAAAGAATCTAGAGACTAATATGAACCATGAAGCAGGAACAAAACTAATTACATTGACAGTTGAATGATCATTATTAACCCAAATGAATTTTGGTTGTAAAGAACACTCACATTGTATAGCTTTGCCTCTTAAAGAACTATACGTTAATACAAGCCTGAACCATTAATTGCGAGTTTGATCTACTTTTTAGACGATAATTTCCCTTCCTTTTAACCAACATTGTTCCCTTACGTGAACAAAAGGAGGGGAGTTTGAAGGAGGTAAAGGGCGGGCAGGGTGGAGCCGCTGCACTTAAGTTACCAACATTAGGGAGATTGTGGCTCCATATCTCAATAGAATGTATTGATTAGCTCCTTATTGTTCATAATAAAAGTTGTGATAAGATTATCTAGCACTTCTCATTCAAGTTTATCAGAACACCTCTGGAATAATTTAGAGGTAATGATAATATTATTTGACCACTGAAAGTTATTCGGATATAAACTTGAAAGAAATTTACCTGGATAGATGTTAAAAAATGAGCAGCTCTAATCGGCCTTGAAATAAGTATCGTACCAAAACTACATGAATAACATTAATTTTCATATTAAGATACAAATATATTGGTTAACATAAAGCCAAGAAGACATAAATCATACAAACACAAGGGAATTGAAACTTTAAGTTGCTTCTTCGAGTGAATATATTCGAAGTTCATACATCATTTGGCGAGCAGAAATAGGATGTCGCGTTGAAGTTTATACATCATTTGGGAATTGAAACTTTACGTTGCAGCCCTTTCTTGATGAAGTTGGTTTGGTATCCCAGGATCAGCATCAAACTAAGGAAGCACACATGCAGCACAAGCAGCTAGATATCTCCCACGAGGTGAAAAATGGGCCTCCATTTCATTATACCAACACATCCAACGTAAGCAACCAACATAGGATCAAACCAAACTAAGAAATAGTTCACACTCCCAGTACAACATGGGGAATAAACTAGAAAATTCAATAAAGCAAGAAGCATTAGTCCAAAGATCTTTCACTGCAAATTATAGATTAACTTACATTTCAAATCTACAATCACTTAAAAGTTACTTTTTGTGAAAAGAAAACAAGTAATGTATATAGGATGAGAGAAGATCGAAAAGAAAAACAATATATTTTAACAGATTGAGAGAAGACGACGATGATTCACCTGCTGTGTGATGAAAGAAGACGACGATGCTGGTAAGGCGGAGGAGAGAGCAGGGACGACATAGGAGAGCAGGATGAGGAGAGCACCGGAGAGAGCAGGAACAATGGAGAAGAGCAGGACGAGGAGAGCACGAGAGAGAGAGAGGGACGAAGACAGATGCGGTATGTGGTGTTCTTCTTGTTCAAGGGGCTGAAATTAGGGCTAGAGTGTGCAAAGGTTGGAGAAATTAAAGAAAGCAAAGGCTGACTTTACCAATTTTGTTTTGGCGCACAGGAGGAGTCATGACCAGGAGGAAAAGGAAGCTGGAAAAGGAAGAAGAACAAAAAAGAAGAGAAAAAGCGAGGTCTGACCGGGGCTAATAAATTCAATGCATAAAAAACTTGTACCACATGCTTGATGAGTTGCAATTAAGAGTTTTTTGAAAATTTTGCATAAAATGGTTGTAACCTATGCTTCAATAGTTGTAATTAAGATAATGACCTAAATGGTTATTATATAGTATAGATAAAGATCTGTTGAAAATTTTACAAAAAATATTTTGTATTTTTAAAAAATGTTCCGATGGATTTCCCAAGGATTTACTTATTTATTTTAAAAATTATTTTTAAAATTATGTTTTCCGACTGAACACCGACGGATTTTCCGTCGGAAATTTAAATCTTTTAAAAAGGGGCCCAAAGCCCAAATTGTATTAGAGTTAGATTATCCAAGCGATAGTTTAGCCCCATTCTTGAAATCCCGCTCGCTTCTCCCAAATCTGAAATCTTGCTCCCGAATTCTCCCAAATCTGAAATCCCAATCGGCTTACTGCTTCCCTACCGATTATCGAACACGACGAGAGACGTCCCTACCGAGTATCTCCGACGAAGACAAGTTGGAACACCGCTTGACGAACAACTGACTTACTGCTTCCCTACTCTTCACTGCTTCCATTTGCTTCTAGATCGAACACAGGTTTGTTGGGGTTTTTTCGTTTTGGATTACGGTTACGGCTTCCATTTACTTCCATTTAGCTGTTTGATTACTGTTTACTACTTCCATTTGCTTCCATTTAGCTGTTTGATTACTGCTTACTGCTTCCATTTAGTTGTTTGATTACTGCTTACTGCTTCCATTTGCTTAAGTAATTTGTTTGATTACTGATTACTGCTTCCATTTCCTTAAGTAATTTGTTTGATTAACCATTCGTTTTGGATTACAATTACTGCTTCCATTTGCTTCCATTGGTTGGGTCAATCGTGGCCTAAAATCACTTAAAACCCCCATTGAGATCGAGCACCATCAATGGTGGTTCGATTGAAGTTTTGAACGCCTCAAACAGGGATGCTTTGGTTTGGGTTTAATCATAAATTTAAAAAACCATAGGAATATGAGTTATAAAAATCGCATCGATTCCAGTAGTTTTTTTATTATGGCTAAAAATGGCATTGTTTTGAGATGATATAGAAATGGGTCAAAGAAACGGGCCATGGGTCTTAGATGGGTGAAGAAGATGACATATTTTAGGCTTTTTGCACTTTTCACCTCATAGTTTCTAGTTTTAGATTTCTGCATTTTGTTTTTTACATATCTGACTTTTGTTTTTTGCTTAGAAAGCATAAAGGTTCTGGGAATTGGAATCAGACCCCTTTTTTTGTTGGCCAAAAAATAATAAAGAAGTGATACCAGATGGATCAAATGGTATTTTACAATCATTATCTGTATGTGGATTAATGGCCTGTTTGTTAGCAGATTAATGAACTTAATGGGATTTCAGCTTATTCTGTTAGTTATACTTGACATGTTTGGTAATGGTGTTGGTCCCGTGAGGGTCTACAAGAAGAGAAACAGTTTGTAGAAGTGGGAGGATGAATACAAACACAGTATTTTCAAATTTAAAATATATATTGATAGAGAAGATCAATACAGATTTTACAAGATTGTTTGCGGAAAGATAATGTAATAAAAACCTATCTAAACAATCTTTGGTTACACATAAAGTCTTAGCAAATACAAGAAAAGAAATTGTTGTAAAGAATATCTTTTACTTAAGCTAGAAAATGCTTGAAGTAAGAATTAGGGTTAGAGAGTGAGTTGCGCGCATTCTGCATGAAGAAGAAACACTTCTATTTATACCCAGTGCATTAAATGAACATTTAATGCAATATGGTAGGGTTAGAGTACGTGTCAAGCCTTAAGAGGAAGGCTTGTCCTTTGCTACAGTGAATAGTACAAAAAACACTATTCATGAGCAGACATCCTTACTTAAAGTTGGTGGACAAAGAGTAGACTAGTCGGCTCCGTACCGTACTAACTTTCATAAGGGTATGGGTTTTGTCCTTCGCTTGCATAAGGACAAGACAACAACAATCGTGCTAAGCAAGCTCCCTTTGATCGCTGAATGCTGGAATGACCTGAAGGTCTCATCATCATTCGCTGAAGCTTGAGCAGTCATCACAAATATGTAAACAGACTTGTAATCACTGAGTACCGCTTCAGATCACGTACTCACCGGTCTCTAATCTTCAGTTTCAGTCTTCGACATTTGCTAAAGGTTCTTTGGTGTGAGTGTTGTCTTCTTGAAGTATTGCTGTCTCTGATAGATTTACAGTGCAAGTTCTTCAACGATCACTAACCATACTCAGTGAAGATCGCTGGAACTGAAAATACATAAACATAAATGCAACGTATAAGTAAAAGGCATTATCATCAAATCACTTAAGAGAGAGGATCAACAATCTCCCCCTATTTGATGATAACAAGATAATAAAGACGGTTATCTTATAAAATAATAGTAAGGAAAAGTTACGTACAAAGTGCATGTCCCTTTTTACTATTTTGGGATCTTTTTCAGTTTGGTCAGTCTCAGCTTGGAATTTTTTTTTAAGTTATATTCTAAGAAAATTTACAAGTACGGAAACTGAAATTGAAAGCTTATTCACTGATATATAGATTGTCAGTTAATGCGAAAAGTAACACTGGAACTCATAGACTTGTGTCCCTATTACTTTTTTCAGGGATCTTTTTCAGTGAAGTACATGGAATACTCATTTTATTAATCATAGGAAATATTACAAGTATTACAGTACATGTCCAGAACATACAAAATATAAGTATAATCACTGAAAGTAGACATAGTACACAAAGTTACAAGGAAAAGTGGATTGTTGTTACAAAGAGAAACTATTCTAGAGATCTTAGATCTATGTACCCAGGTACATTTTCACCAAGTTTTCTTCGACGTAGGAATTCCCTTTGTATCTTCAGATCTACGACTTTTCCAGGCATGCTATCATCTATCCAGAGCAAAAGATAAACCAAATGATCCATTGGACATAGATGTAGCTCGGACATTCTCTGAAATCTGACTTCACCTTCATAGTCAAGGAATATAACTCCTAACTCAGGTTTAAAATACACAGAATTGGGTGTAAAGGAACCCTTATCTGGCAAGTCAAGATTCATCATAGAAATGTCTGTACTCTTATGACCCTTCAGGACTTCATCTAAGGAGAACCTTGTTTCATGTTCATTCCTCAGGAATGGTCCATCATTAGGATCAGAGACCTTGAGTTTCTTCTTCCCACCTTTCTTCAGAGTTGTCCGGTCAGGGACCTTGACATACCTGGACATCCTTTTGATAAGCTCGCTGATGGTGTTCTCGATAAGTGTCTTTTGTCTCGACTTGGTTGCTGAATGGCTTGTCTGATCTCCATCCATTCGCTGTATCCATAGCGACCAAGGTAGGAAGGGTACTCGGTAACGGCATCAAGATTGTCCCTGGTGATGAGCATTGAGACCAGTGTTCCACCGTCTTTAGGACGTCTGCTGATGTTGATGCTGATAATCGGGCGGGGACTGAGTCTCTTTTTCAGTTTTGCTTCGCTCCATTGCTTTTCTTTATCCATCAGTTTCAGGTTCTTCTTGCGTTCAGCTTCTGCAATCGAAAGAAGTTTAGCCTGGGCTTGGACAACATTCACCGTTTTCTTGGACTTTTTATTCGGAAGGACTTTTTCAGTTAGTGACTTGGCCAACTTCAAGCTGTCTTCAGTCTGTTTCTTTTGAAGCTCTAGCTCTTCTTCAGCCCTTAATGCCTGGAGTCTTTCAGCTTTAGATAAGAAGTCAAACTTACCACCAGTAGAGGTATGAAGAGGGATTTTTACTCTAGTCTGGTCGAGTGACTCCTTCAGCTAAGACATCTGCTGGTCAGTAGGAGCACGAGAACTGGGTTGATCAGGTACCCGCTCCAGTCCACCGCAGGTGATTGATGGAATATGAAGTTGATAATTTGAAGTAATCACAACCTGAAAGGTAGAGTCTTAAAACAAAGGTTGTTGAGGGATTTCGAACAATACCTTCAAGTTCCCTTCTTCAGCGACCGCCTTGCCTTTCGACTTGGGGTCCTGGTTCCCTGATGGAGTCGATTCACCTTGCCTTTGTTCTCCCTAGGATGCGGAATCCCCGAAAGTAACACCTTTGGTGACGGTTGATGGCTTTTGGAACTTGATGGTAATGTCATCTTCATCATCATCGTTGTCGTCGCCATCTAGATCATTTCCGGTGTCTGGAATGGTAGGTTCATCATCGTCTTCATCATCATCTTCATCTTCATCATCATCATCATCACCAGTAGCAGTGATGGTATGGGCATCATCCCTAGGGATGGCATCGACATCCTCAGTTAGAGCAGCTTCGGTAGTCGGGATTACAGGAGCAGCAACTGCTTCAGCTCTTGGAGCCTCAGCTTCTACTACAGCTGCAGCTGATACTGGACCAACGGCCTGAGGAGGGTTAGGCACAACATCGGATGATTCACCAGCGTTGGACCTCATCTCCCCCTCTCTGGCTAAGACTTGAGAGAATTGGCCAGAGAGTTCGTCCAAGCGCTGATGCTGGAGAACCATTGAATCCTCCAGCCTTTGCAAAGCATTGGCTAGAGTTGTCGTTGCTTCACGCATCTCATGGAGCTGGGCGCGATCATCGGCAGAGAAAGAGGGTGCGATCAATAGAGCTGGTTGACGGACAGCATCCAGGATCTGTTGAAGAAGACCAGTCTGCTGATTAGCAATAGCCTGAGCATCGTTATCCCTACAGTAAAGAACAACAATGGCATCGTTGTTGGCTTGAACAGCTTCTTGGAGAGTCTGGAGATGACTCTGAACTTCTTGAATATCCGCCTGGAGGGGAAGGAAGTTTGCATCAAGATCACCTTGACGAGGCATCTCTTGGTGAACTTCGTTGATCCTGCAGAGGACGGTATCAATGGCTGGAAGGAGAAGTTTGATGTCTGACGCCATATCATAGTCATCATCGACATCTTCATCTCCTCTATCATCTTTCTCTCTTTCTTCTTCTTCCACTTCCTAAGCATCAGACCGATGCATCAAAGAAGGACCTGCAAGAGAAGAAGAATGAGCTGAGGGCTCAAGGTTAGAAGAAAAGACAGGGTAGGAAGATGGAATACCTGAGGGGCCATTAGTGACATCTAAAGGATTGTCACTGGCGTAAGCAAAGATGTCCTGGAGAGGATGGACATCCGTATGCTGAGGATCATCGAGAGGAGCATCCTCAGGTCCAATGGTGCATGTCTCAGTATCAGGGAGGACAGTTGTTGATACATCATCGACATGTGTAAAGACCAATGAAGAAGGAGAAGAGAAAATGGTCGAGAAGAGACGTGGGTGTTCAGCGGTGGCGGCGCTGATATTTACACTTTCAGTGATTTGGGTCACTGAAGTGATTGGTGAAGGTACCACTGATACGATAGTGATGGGAGAAATCACTGAAGAGCTAGGAGGGTGAACAGAAGACGCCTCAGGGGTAAGGCTAGTTTCAATAACTGAAGTCTTTTGAGAGGCCCCAGCTAATGATGTGGTTGTCCCCTTTTTGGACTTCTTGGCTCTCTGAGGAGAACCAAGAGTTGGTTGAGAGGGTCATTTTGAAGGGGTTTT
Organism: Cynara cardunculus var. scolymus; assembly: GCF_001531365.2. NCBI lineage: Eukaryota > Viridiplantae > Streptophyta > Magnoliopsida > Asterales > Asteraceae > Cynara > Cynara cardunculus. The sequence goes on along the minus strand of NC_037528.1, from coordinate 30,209,946 downwards.
GGTGGCTTGGCTAGACACCGGGGGGGGGGGGTTGCCCTTGTCATGGCCACCTAAGGAGAAGAGGTAGTGATGGACACAATGGAAGATAGTGCCAAATCACTATCCCTCAGCTTATGATCCAGACTCTTGGATCCAAGCTTGAAAACCAGAAGGTTTCCTTCTTTGGGGTAAAGAGCTTTAAAGATCTTTGAAAACACCATCGAAAGAAACCTGGTGTAAGGCACCACCTTTTCTCGCTGGCGTTTGTTCAGCTTAAGCACCAGGTCATTGAAAATGACCGCATCATAATTTATATTACGAAACTAAATCATAGATACGCCTTTGATCAAGGCGATCCTAGAGGCCTGGTCCTGACCTCTAGTTTTTCCACCCATGCACTGGATGAAATGAGAAAATAAGTATTGCCAGACAGCTGACATCCTGTTCTTTTCAATCTTCGTCAAGGACTTCAGAGGGGTGTTGGAGTCCTTCTTCATTGGCCACTGGTAGCCAGGGGCTTCAAGAAAGTTGATAATCTCGGTAGTGAAGGGTTCGCTGTCGAAGGGACCCTTGGGAAGAAGAAGAGCTGAACGGAGTGTAGACACACCAAAGTTCACTTCCATGCGGTTGAAAGTGAAATGGATTTGCTCCATCTTGCGTCCAGGATCATCTTGGACTTCGACAACCTCAAAAGTGTACTAGAACTGCTGAAGAACTTCCTTGACCATGAGGGGATCATGGTTGAGAGCGTAACCTAAGGACGACTGCTTGAGGAAGTCAGCCGCATCTTGTTAATGTGCCTTAGAGGAAGGTATCTCCAACAAGGCAATGTGATTGTTGGCCTTGATGGAGATCTCATCAATGGAGAAGTTGACAGTCTTGGCAGCCATCTGTTTGTATCAATAAGAAGTAGAGCAAACAGGTTGTTAGAAATAAGCCAAGAGGTTATGGTTAAGATTATAGAACAAGTTTTTGCACAAGTAAAAACATCTTTTGAAAAATCCTTAAAAGATTAGGGTTTATCAACTGGAATGTGTATAAAGAAACAAGATTATAATCAAGAAAGAGATGATTAATGAATCTTTATTGTTTAATTTATTAAGAGAACAAAGTTCTTAATCATATTAAACACATTTCTTGTATTAGTAAGAAGAAAAGAAGATTCTGACCTTTGAAGATTAAGATGAAAGGTCGAAAGGAGTTTGAAGATTTAGAGAGATTTCTTGCTTTGGAGAGATTTTAGCAGAGGTTCGTCTAAGAAATTTGAAAGCGTAAAGAGAAAAGTACAGAAGAAGTCTCATATTTATAGGTAGGAGGAGAGAGAAATAATATGAGAGAGAAAAGACGATGGTTCGGGAAAGTGGTCATGATGAAAAGTATGCCACGTTCTCATCCATGATTGGATGGCATTAAATGAGGTAGTGTAATGACAGATCATTTTGCGCGTCTCAAAGCGTCGCTCATAGTAAACAGAGAGTGTCGTCATAAAGACGGTTCATTAACTATTTTCTTTTAAAAACAAATAGTGATAAGAGAGTCACTAAAAACTGAAGAAAAATATTTAGTGATGGTTTTAAGACATCAGGTTTTAGTGATAAGAGAGTCACTGAAACTGGCATTTAAAAAACATTTTGATCACTGATAAGAAAAGTTTCAGTGATCTTTTAGATTTTTAAGATAAGTATAA
>NC_037528.1:30205090-30207372 GCF_001531365.2 Cynara cardunculus var. scolymus | reverse complement strand
TTGATAAGCTTTAATATTAAGATAAACTTGAAGTGTAGTTGTCGACTTGTCATTTCCAGCTGTCTTCCATGGTATGATGAATCAGCCTTATCTTTAAATTTTCATCGTATGCCTCTAGATGAATTGCTGAATAATTCTCTTAAGTGTTGTTGACCAGAGGGGCGATGAAGATGCTCTTTCCATCGCATCCCTGGTCGTCCATCGGCCCTCAGGTTGTTCTCCAGACTTGGCCAATTCTGCCTTGATGTCTTCATCGGTCTTCTGGTTCTTCATCACTTAATGTTTTTCATTACTTCTTCACTTTATGAATTATGGGACTTAACAATCTCCCCCTAAGTAATGAAAGAACAAACATAGACTAATCTAGAAACAATTGTGAAGAACAAAGATTAATCTAATAGAAAAACATCAAATTCCAAATTTTCATTGAATCAAAAGAAATCATTTTAAGGCACAAGTTTACAACTTATCATGATCTACCTTGAAATATCTCTGAAGCACATAAGCAGTCTTCGATAGCCGATGTCTGTCGATATCTCATGGATGAGTTGACTCCCTTCTTCTTGTGGCATGTGATTTCTACCTAGTCTTTCTCTGATGACTTTCTGAAACCATTCAAGTGTATCCTATGAATACTTGAATGCCTTAGTTAGTCTGAAGAATTTCTTTGCCCCGAACTCATTCTTGTCAACAAGTCCAAGTTCGAGTTGAGTTAAGACTAAGGTAGATCTTTTCTCCTGCAGGCCTCGGAAGTCTTCGTTTGGTAGAGCACAGGAAAGTCTTTCGATGCCTAAGCAAAGAGCAATTTCAAAATCACTCTTTGCTCGATGGTTTACTAGGGTCTCCATTGTTTTTACAACCGCTCTATTCGCCATTCCAAACCTGATGCCGTGGTCCTACCTTTGAGTCGTGTATGCGTATAGTTCAATCAAGTCATAGGGATTGAGTTTGATGAGGTCATTTTCATTGAACATGCTAATTTGCCCATGTGCTCTTTCCACTGTGAACTCGATGTATCAAATGGCTCTATTGGCAAAGGTCCTCACTTTTAGATCCATGACCCTCCTTATCCCATCGTTTGAGAAGACAGCCTGTGGTGCTTGTGTGGTCTGTCTAATGAACCTATGGTGTAAGAGGTCCATGGACTCGGGCGATAAAATCGACGGATTGGTGGTCAAACTTTCTTCATGGTCTTGGTACAAGTATTGATGGATGTTTTCCATCATAATGGGTTCCCTGGGTGGCAACTCTGGACGTCTCCGCAGCGACTCCATGTTCTGTATAATCTCATCAACCAAGCTCTGTGGAGGTATGGTTTCTTGTTGGGTTGGTTCAGCTTGGGTTGGTTGTGGTTCATTGGGTTCGGCTTGGGTGGTTTCTGGTTCACGGGGTTCTGTTTGGGTTTGTGGTTGTTGGGGTGATAAAGGTTGGATTATTGTTTGTTCTGGTTGTATGGATAAGGTGAAGGGTTCTGTGGTGTGAGGGGTTGGTGGAGGGGTTAAGGGTAGGTTTAGTGTGGGTGATGAAGTAAAAGGTTGGTTTATTTCTGTTGGTGGGGTGGTTGGCTCTTCATCGATTGAGGAACTCAACATGATGGGTTCTGGGGTTGTAGCGAAGGGAACATGTACATTTTGTACATCTTCAGAGGGCAGAGCCTCTGGTTCCTTTGTTTGGGTTCCTTCGGTTGAAGGTGGTGGTTGAGTTTGTGATGGTGGTGGTGGTGCAGCAGATTCCATTTATTGTGCAGCCGCGGCCTCTGTCTCCCCCTCATGAGGTCCAAGACCTTGATCATCGAGGTCTTGGTCTTCATGTCGTGGCCTCTTGTGTTGACGGCTGCTGGAGCATGAGACTCTACTCTTTTTCTTCTTTTTGTCCTTCCTGAAGGATGCAAGATACGCCTTCAGGGCTGCTTGTCTTCGGCTCTCCTCCATCGTTTGAAGGAAAGAAGTGGTGCGCCTTTGTTCATCGGCCAGGTTCTGGGAGAGAACCCTGGTCGGATGGATGGCGTGATGAACGATTTTGGCACTAATCTCATTGAAAGATGAGATGAGTGCCTTAGACAGAACCCGCAGGTCGGCTCTGGTTGCGAACTCTGTGGTTGATGAGGAGGCTTGTGGTGGCACGAAGGTGGTGGCAGATGTAGATGGAGGGATGGGAAGGTTGGTGATGAGATCTCTCACCTCTCCAGTGAATGAGGAGAAGGCTTCATCAAAGGATGGGCCTACAGAGGGAGGTTGGGGTTGAGTAGGTTGGGGGATTTGGGCTAATATTGTGGCGGGGAG
>NC_037528.1:30202984-30204550 GCF_001531365.2 Cynara cardunculus var. scolymus | reverse complement strand
GGTAACCCCTGCAGCAACGGATGCTGCAGGTTGGGCCTCTGCTCCGGAGGCGCCTTCTTGGCCTTGTGAGAATGTGGGCCTAGAAGGACTTCCATCATGTCCTTGATAGCCCTCAAGAGAGGAGCTATCTCGTGATGTTGCGACATCAGCTTCCTCTTCCTCGGCTTCAGAGGCCGAGTAAGTGAAGCGAATGTGTGTCCCCTTCGGTAGATCAAATATCGAAGGGGGATGTGCATGAAAAGAAGATCGCTCTGAACGATCTTGGGGTTGTTCAATCTCAGAAGCAACACATGCTTCTGTGTGTGTGATTGGTTGTGTCGAGCCCTGAGACGAAGGGGCTCTTATATCTTCATCACCTCTCTGTTGGGAGAGGGGTGATGGAAAATGGGGTTCCTCGGCTAATTCATCTTCAGAGGCCCGAAGAATGGCCTCTGGATGGCTGGCTGGAGTTGGGATTGGACTAGGTCATCCTTGTTCAATACCCCTATGGCTTTGATCGCCAGGGGTAGATGATGTGGTTGCCCTTTGGGTAGTGAGTGGAGGAATAGTATGAGTAGGGCCGGGGGAGGCACGATGAGTAGCATCATCATCATCATCATCATCATAATCATCTTCATCATCCGATGAAGATGTCTCATGTGCTCCCTCGCTTGGTTTGGGGGACGGCTCTAATCGCTCTGGGGTAGCTGCCCTCGGTTTCTGGGACAACATAGAGCGTTCATAGGTCTGGCGTATCTTAGATGTCGATGGAATGACATTGAGCATAGCCCTAGAGAGTGGGCGGTTGATGGTGTAACCCTTCTTCGAGAGGGTTGGTCGATGGCCATGCATCTTGTAGACTGGAATGAAGGGCTCCTTAGCCGGTAGTCCATGTTTCCTCATTGCGTCCCCAATGAAGAGGGCGAGGAAACGAGGAAAGAGAATCGCAGATAGAGGCTTGCTAGCGGCTTGGAGTTTGCATTTCTTGACCACCGCCGAATGAATCTCATTGTAGATGAGAAAGGCGTAGTCAAGGTTCAGGTTGAAGAACAGCCCATACATGATTGTCATTATGTTGATGTTCCCTTGGTCCAATAACCCTAGTTTGCATGTGAGAGACCTGTTGAGGATGGAGAAAAACATGTTCCACATCGGCGGGAGGAATTGTCGTTTGAAGTCTGAGACGTTGCGTAGGTCACGATTGTAACCTAGCATTTTAACGARGMGGARGATGTCGTCGGTGGTGGGTGGTTCGTCGTATTGGGCAATTCCAAGTTCCCGTCGAGTGGGAATGCATAAAACTCGAGAAACTTTAGCCTGCGATATTTTGAGCAAGCATATCATATAGTTTGGGGCATCCATGTCCCCCATTATTCCATGGCTTTCTGGGTCAAACTTACATGTTTGCCAATATTGCTGGACATACTTTGGTGGTACGCCAGTGTCAGCAAGAGTTAGGGCGGGAAGGAGAATACAGTTCTTGAATAACTCAATCATGACTGCAAATCGATCGTCGAACAGTGTGTTGTGAAGTTCAATAGCGTGGTTGTTTGGCTTCATGGGTAAGAACACGATAGCGCGGCTGTC
>NC_037528.1:30201354-30202664 GCF_001531365.2 Cynara cardunculus var. scolymus | reverse complement strand
ATCCCATCTAATTGGAAGATTAATACTAATTACGAAGTTTTGATCTTCTAAAAACCCATGTTGCATAGTTTTTAGTCACAAAAGCTGCAATTTTGTATAATCTTTTAAAAGAATTTTGCAATTAAATGGGTTTTGTGAATGAAAGATATTTTGTCATGGAACCAGAGGTGTTCTGGTTGACCATGACACATTGGGTGGGGAACCAGAGGGCCTCTAGTTGAACATCAATGAAGGAATTCATTGATGAACTGTTGGATTGCATGATTGATAGGCCTTGGATGACTAACTAGAGGCCCTAGAAAAGCATTGACAATTCATTTTGTAGAACCAGAGGAGTTCTGGTTAAATTTATATTTAGCATTTAGGTGGCCAGAGGCTCTGGTAAGTAGAACCAGAGGCTCTGGATGGAAAATGCATATGGTTTGAAGATGAAATAGGTGCTCCTCCTTGAATGATGCATGAAGAATAGTTTTGAGGTTTGCAAAAACTCCCCCTCAAACAAATAATAATGAATAATTAGTGGACCAGAGGCTCTGGTCTATACAACCAGAGGCTCTGGTTGTGAAGCATGATGAAATTAAGATATTCAATGTGGCTAAGTATGCGATTGAAGAGGTATATGGATGGGTCTTTGAGACCAGAGGGGCTCTAGTTCCAAAGACAATGAATCCAGAGGCTCTGGTCTTTAGAACCAGAGGCTCTGGTTGCAAAGACAGTGAATCCAGAGGCTCTGGTCTTTAGAACCAGAGGCTCTGGTTGCAAAGACAAGGAAAAAGGTGTATGAGAGAATGGTTAAGGGTATGGGAAAGAGTATAAAGGTTGAGCCTTTGAGACCAGAGGGGCTCTGGTTCCAAAGACTTTGAATCCAGAGGCTCTGGTCTTAAAAACGATGAAATGAAGTATGAAAATATGATTAAGTACATGTGAAGTGAGAAGAGGGACTCTTTGGGTCCAGAGAGGCTATGGTTGCAAAGAGTAGGAATCCAGAAGCTCTGGTCTTTAGAACCAGAGGCTCTGGTCTTAAAGACGATGAAAGGGTGTGGCTTAAGTCAAGTTGTAGATGGGAACTTGATAGCGTTGGTTTCAAAAGTTTTGGAAACCAGAGGCTCTGGTCTTTAGAACCAGAGGCTCTGGTTGAGAAGGTAATACTTAGTGGAGAAAACTCGGTATTTTCTTTGGACAAGAGGGGCTCTGGTTCCAAAGGCGATGAAGATTGTTTGCCAAATATTAATCGAAGTGATTCTAAATGGCTAGAGGCTCTGGTTTAGGATACTTGAAGTTTATGGAAAATATTTTATATATCACTTATA
>NC_037528.1:30199310-30200784 GCF_001531365.2 Cynara cardunculus var. scolymus | reverse complement strand
ATATATATATTTCCTTTAAGTGGTGAGATTCAGCATACCCATCTTGCTGACTAAGAATAAAAATCTTTTTTCATCAAGAGCTTTTGTAAAAATGACAGCAAGTTGAATCTCAGTGGGAACAAAATACATTTCTATATTCCCTTTTTCAACACTGTCTTCCAAAAAATGGTACCTTACATTGATGTGCTTGGTCTTGGAATGATGCACTGGGTTTGCAGAGATTGTTATGGCACTCTTGGAGTCACAGAGAATAGGGACTTTGTCATAATGGAAACCATAGTCCTTGAGCTGAGTCTTCATCCAGAGAACTTGTGAACAACAACTAGCAGCAGCAACATACTCTGCTTCTGCTGTGGATGTTGAGACACAACTTTGTTTTCTGGATGTCCAACTTACCAGCTTGTCCCCCAAGACTTGACAGCTTCCAGACGTGCTCTTTCTATCAAGTTTGCAACCAGCATGATCGGCATCTGTGTAGGCTATTAGATCAAAGCCAGAGTTCTTTGGATACCAGAGACCTAATGATGGAGTTCCCTTGAAGTATCTAAAGATCCTCTTGACTGCAGAGAGATGCGATTCTTTAAGATTTGATTGATATCTTGCACAAAGACATGTAGCAAACATAATATCTGGTCTACTAGCAGTTAGATACAGGAGTGATCCAATCATGCCTCTGTAGGTTGTTACATCGACAGGTTTGCATGATGGATCAGCAAATAACTTAGCGCCTGTAGCCATAGGTGTTCTCATCGATGATGAATTTGAGAGAGTATTTCTTCATAAGGTCAGTCACATACTTGGACTGATTGATGAAAATCCCTTCTGAAGTTTGTTTTATTTGAAGACCGAGGAAGATACTAAGTTCTCCCATCATGCTCATCTCAAATTTTCTTTTCATCAACTCTGAGATTTTTTCGCAATGTTTTGCATTTGTAAAACCAAATATGATGTCGTCCACATATATTTGAACAAGTAAGATATCGCTTTTGTGCTTTTTGAGAAAGAGGGTTGTATCGATTGTATCTTTTTCAAATCCATTATTGATGAGAAAGGTAGACAGAGTTTCATACCAGGCCCTGGGTGTTTGCTTCAGCCCATAGAGGGCTTTATCCAGAAAATAGATGTAGTCTGGATGTTTTGGATCTTCGAACCCAAGAGGCTGATGTACGTAGACTTCTTCTTGAAGTTTGCCGTTAAGGAAGGCAGACTTGACATCCATCTGATAGACCTTAAAGCCTTTGTGAGCTGCGTAGGCTAGGAACATTCTGATGGCTTCATGTCTTGCAACGGGAGTGAATGTCTCATCATAATCAATCCCTTCTTCCTGGCGGTAGCCTTTGGCAACAAGCCTAGCTTTGTTCCTTATTACGATGCCATATTCATCCTTCTTGTTTCGAAAGACCCATTTGGTTCCTATGGTCGTCTTCCCTTTAGATAGAGGCATAAGGGACCATACTTTGTTTCTTTCAAACTG
>NC_037528.1:30198514-30199210 GCF_001531365.2 Cynara cardunculus var. scolymus | reverse complement strand
AAGAAACGCAAGGTGCCCATGCATTACAGAGAAGGTGAGGCCACATCTTCTGCGTTCCCACCAGTCCAAGTCCAAACAACGTCCACGGGTACGTTCGATGCCCTGCAAGGAACCGTCAAGCCTATCCTTGCAGAGGGATCAACCCAGAGGCCGATTCTGGAAGAGCAAGAAGAACAGAAGATGCCAGAGTGAATAGCGGGAGGACGGGTCTCTAAAATCCTTGAATCTATGAACAAGATTCCAACACTAAATGTTCGCACAGAGCCCGTCACCACCCCAGAAGAAATACTTATTTGGAAGTACTATGTGACAGACACAGAACCACCCTACGATCCAGAACTCACTGATATCCCCTCTGCCGTAGCCAAGTTCCACTTCCCAAGATTAACAAGGCYTCRTGAGCAGGTCTTCTCGCGACACATGATCACATCATTGGTGTCAATCTCACCAAGGACTCTATTAAAGAAGACCRTGCTCTACTTACAGTATGTTGTAAGGAGAGAAGACCGCAACATCTACACATTCACTGATGCAGATCTTCATAACCTCTGCGTGTATGATGTCATTTATATGCACAAGATCCTTAACGTCTACATGGAGAGGAGGTCAACATACCAAATATCCCTCAAAAGGCTGATTGAAGTTATGCGTGCGCAAGTGATGTATTACAGCCAGAAGGATTTTGAGTTGGCCATG
>NC_037528.1:30196883-30197159 GCF_001531365.2 Cynara cardunculus var. scolymus | reverse complement strand
TCACAAGTATGCAACAGAGACGCTGGAATGGATCTTCAAGTGTTTACTGGCAGAGGTGGATAGAAGACATTACAGGGTTGGTGAAGTGTCTCCTTTCTTGGACGCAATTAAAGCTCAAATCAACTTCAGAGAGTTCATCCTAAATGTCTACAGAACAATCAAGTCAGATTTTGTTTACGCAGTAGACGATTTCCCAGAATCTATGGTTTAATTCTCTTTTGTTCCAGAATCCGGCCTAAGCTTCAAAATTTTGTCATTTAAGTATTGTAATTCTTT
>NC_037528.1:30168186-30196538 GCF_001531365.2 Cynara cardunculus var. scolymus | reverse complement strand
TCTGTCATGTCTCACAGAGGTTCTGTAAACTGGTCCTCTGCATAGACCTTGCTACAAGTCAAAGACGACAGAACCTCTGTCATGTCTCACAGAGGTTCTGCAGCATGTCTTCTGTATAGATCTTCTTTAGTTGTTTTTACTTAGGTTTATTAGTTGCTCGTGTTTATCATGGGTTCTTGTCTGTAATCTGTTTTGATCGAACGGCTTAGATTAATTAACTTCTAGGTCGTGTCAGGAAACGGTTACTTGTTTGTATAAATAGCAGCGTAGGCCCTTGTATTTTAGTGTGCTTCAGTATTGTAATTGTTAACAATTTCATTAAATTGAAAATCATTTTGAAGCTCTCTCTTGTGTTCATCAATCGTCTTCATCGTGTTCTTATTGATTTCTACTGTGCTTGATTCTTATTACTTCCGTTGCGTTAACACTGTCAAACAGATCATCCAAGTAAGTAATCTATACCAAGAAATTGAGTTAATCGATCCTACACAGAGCTTCTGAATAATACATGCAGAGCTTCTGTATAGTACATGCAGAGCCTCTGCATAGTACATGCAGAGCCTTTGCATAGTAAATGCAGAGCCTCTGGTCTCAGAACTTCATGGAAAGCCCACTTAGTTCAGATTTTCTCGCAAGCGTCAAACAGAATCAAGGCGACTTGACTTAGTCCGCTCCATTTTTCAAGGGTCGTCAATGATAAGGATGCGGAATCATCACTTAGAGTTTCAAGCCACAATTCTAGCATAGTCTGTTTGACTTAGGCATATATAAGGAGGCATCCTCCTCAGGTTACGATTATCTGAGTGAGCCGACTTAGACTTTTGCCAATTCTTATGAGAATACCTTTTAGATTGAGAGATTTATTATTTTCCTCTAATCTAATAAAAGCATTCAACATATTCAAAGTTACTTTGTGTTTTATCTTTGTTGAATATTTCGCTTGATCGTTTCAGTTACACTGTTGTTACTCAATTCGCATTCTTCAACTGTGTTTTCTGATAATTAAGAGAATCTGGGTTCCAACAATTAACAATTTCAATTTAAGAACACAAGATCAACTATGGCAAGTTTCAAGAAATGTAGAGAGATATTTCTTTCTTCAAAGGATTTTAATTAATCTTCAAAGGATTACAATTTAGAAATGATAGTTACAACTAAAATTACAAAGCATACTAGACTATTTATATAAAGGAAATTACAAAGGAAAATAACAAGCTTGAATACAACATACAATACACAAACATTGAACCCAACATTCTCCCCCTTTGGATTCAAGCTCTGGATATAGAGAATCTTGATCTTTTGTATCCAAGGTGAGTTTCCAATTTTTTGATGGCATTCTGATATTCTATCTTCTCGTCAAATAACTCCAAAGATTTAAGTAACAAGAGCTTTTCTCTCAAATTCAGCTTGTTAGCCCTTGAAGCTTTATCATCAGGTACCTTCTTTGATTCTCATTTTTTCTGATCAACTTGATAGTTCCATCACTATACTTTCCAAGCTCACTTAATCTTAGAAACCTTTCAGCTCCCTCGAAATTCTCATATACCACTCCGTACTTTGGTTCTTCAAGAATCATGAATAGAGGATAATCATTAACGTCTTCAAGTTCTTGATTAGGCATCTTCATATTAACTTTCTTCTAGTTTCTCTCATAGCCCATCTGAACATCTATCACTGAAGACAGTTTATTTTGACTCTTCAGAAATCTTTTGATGGCCTCCAAAGCTCTGACGCCTCCTTCTAATCTAACAGTATAGTTTTTAAATTCATGGTACATGAACTCCAAGTCTTCTAGGTACAAGTTGGGAAAATAAGCTTCACTGAAGTTCCATCTTTACCGTCTTGTCTTAGAACATTAAATATAGGATACCATACTCTTATTTTCTGGCTTCCACCTTTTTTTTTGCAACAATTTGGTGTTTTGTCCTTAAAAAATGAATGGGTTAGATTTTAGCGTTCAAAAAGTACTTGTGCTCTTTTCTATACTCTAAACTTTATTTAAGAATACCCAACACTTTGTTTAATCTTAGATCTCTCCATGCATGAACAAAAATTTCTGTATAGATATCTTTAAGAAATGGTTTGTGTTTCCCACAATATGATCAATCTTCATAAACTTGATGAACAAATGGCAATCTTCATATGAAAAATTAAGAACACTTTGAGAGGAAAAATCAACTTGGTCAATGCTTATAAAATCTCTCAATATACATAATACAACAATTAAGCTCCTATCTACTATCTCACTACAAGACAAAACCTATTTATAGGTCAAACAATAAAAGCACAAGTAAAAGTCAAACATGACTTACAAAGTCAAACCTACTAAAAATACAATTATAAAACCTTTCAAGAGTAATACAATTTAACTCAAAAATTCAACCCTAACATTCTTTCCTTTTGTATTCAAGCTTGAAAGAATTTGTACTCTTTGAAGAACAATAACAGTAACAGTCTTCAAAAATAATCTTCAAGATATGATCTTCAAAGAACTTTTTCAGAACAACAATTACTAACATTTTCTCCATTACAAACATTCTCTCTATTGATAAATCTCTTTTAGTAAACTCTTGTTAAGATGAGATCTTCACATTCAATTTCCCTCAAACATTGTAGCACAGGAATAATCTTCAGTCGTTGTATTCATACTGCTTGAGTCTTTTGCCGATTCCCGATCTTCAGAATTTATTATTTCATTCATTATATCATACTCCTCCTTATGATCAAATGAGAAGCATTTGCATCATACATCAGAATGAATGAAATTTTCAGCGTATGCCGTCAATTCATAAATTTGTAAGTAGATCTTTTCAAATCCACTTGTATAATCTTGTTAGATTAAGAAGATGGGAAAATAACCAATTTCAACTTATGAAATTATTAACAATCTTATAAAAATATTGGTTTGTAAATATAACAAATATATTCAGTACAATGAATGTACTTCATATATGAGACTTTTTGAGGTTAATCTCACCAGGACTTTTATTCAATCATCGATATCTTATAAAAAGTATATCTATGAATGTTATGGCAAAATAACATATAAATTGCAAAATCTGTGTAGTGTAGAAAAATAAAGCAACATATGCTTCTGTTTAGGCTCAAAAAGATAAATCATGTGGACTACACAAATTTATCTGACTCAATTCGTGATCAAAAATACTTGAAGGGGGGACATATATCCTTCTTTTTCAATATCAAGAATATCCAAATGAGAATCTGATAGATTGTGAGCTGCGTGCCCCAAGTGTTATTGAAACACTTATCTTTTAAGAGATAAATGAGTAGCTGGTGTGGTTGTGACAAGAATTGGCTTGGGCTTTGCCTATTTCAATATTAGTCTTGAAAGAATTGAGAACAAATAGATTTTGTGGTTTACCCGGAATTTAGAGGTTAGAACAGAATTCCTTTTATCTTTTAATTCTGACACAACTCTCATCAATTTTTTTGGCTCACAACTACTACCCCTCTCTTTTTCATTTTAAGCTCTGTACACAAACCCATTTTGTATTTAAGCTCACTCAGATATGGTTGTCCTCATGGGTAGGTCTGTCGGTTCTGACATTCTATTGAGGTATTTATGTGAAGCACTCAGTCCCTCTTAAAATTAACAGTATGTTCAATTGATCACGAACAGTTGACCAAAATATTATTTCAAATAAGCTCAAATGATCAGATAAAAATTGATCAAGATATGTAGCTTTTAAGTAAAATCAACAAGGAGTGATGTATCAAATAGATTATTTAACGTATGTGAGAGAAATGAATGAAGATCTGTAAGTACAAGTTTATAGATTCTAATAACCAAAGAATATTGAAATATGTATCAATCAAAGTAAAAAAAATATCATAAAACAACTTTGATAACAAACGAGTGTATTATCACCGAAAATGATTTTTATGTAAGAGACGTGATAATAACGGTTTGAATAATAGTTGAAACAGGTATTGGAATTATGTACGATGAGAAATTAAGCAAGTAAAATCTCAAGAAATACCTGCTCAGAAAAGATACTCGTTTCAAAAATCAATTCAATTTCCAAAAACATTTATTAAAATTTTCTTGAGACTCCCCGTAGATAATAGATTTAAGTAGTATTTCGTTTCAGCTAAAAAAAAATGAAACATTTTGGCTCGGGTCCTGAACTGTGTTGTTTAGAAGCCATATTCATTTCAGCATGGGTCCTAAACTGTTGTGTTCAGAAACCATAATCGGACAGAATACAAACTCTCCCTGCATTTGTGTATCATATATATGATTTTCTGATCAGTACAATAATGACATACCTGCAAAATAGATCAAACAGATTTTGGTACCCAGACGAACTTGGGTCTTATTTTGTTAGTATCAGGTTGGGAATATTGTAACTGCCAAACCATCTATTTATGTTAGATGTCTTCTTTTTAGCACTCTTAACATGTTGATCAAATATACAATAGGATCCATACCAGTTGTTATCATACCTGTTGAAATTATTCCTGCTTTTCTGATAGATGTTGTCTCCATACCACCTGTTGTACTTTTTTCTGTTGACAAAATCAGTTGTTATGCATGTTGAGCACATGATTTTTCTCTTGCTAAGATTGATTATATCATTAGTTGATCTCACAATACAAGGAAGAATAGGGTTAGTAACAACAGAGTTATGAGATGAAACAGACTCAGCTTTATTGACCTAAACATCTTTAACTTTTGAATAATGATTGGGTGATCCAATTACATACCCTTGATAATACTGATTTGAAGAACGAGAATTGTTCCTAGAAATAGTTGATATAGGGCTGCTTGAATAACTATTAGATTTCACACTAGAACAGTCATAAAAGCTACTTTTACACTGAGATGGAGAACCAGTTGAGCTTTGAGTACTTGAAAAGTCTTTTACTTTCTTAAGTAACTGGTCGCTTTCTATAGCAACTAAATTGTACTTCTTTTTAAGCTCAGTTCTCATGTTCGATTTAGTTACAAGTTTTGTCTCTAGATTAAACAATTTCTTTGAAGTATTCAGAAACTTACCTTCTAACTCTTTCTTCAGCTTATCAAACACTTTTCTTTCTTTCTCAAACTTCTTTCTTTTCTTCATCTGAACTGCTCTTTTCATTCTCAAAAGCAATGTCAAGCCATTTCTTTTTCTCTGTAAGCTCTTTGTCAATTGCTGCATTTTTCTTAGCAGTGTTTCTTTTTTCAAGAGCTAACATTTTCTTTTCTTCATCCAGTGTTTTCTGCTTTTGAGCAATGCTATCAGCCAATTCCAAATTCTTGCTAAGACATTCTTTATTAATCTCTTTCTTTTCTTTATCAACCTTGGCTCATTCCAAGATGATAAGTTGGTCAAAATTAGAAATTTGCTTTAAAAGCATTTTGGCATTCAGTTCCAACGAGTTAATCTTATTATCAAAAGATATTCGTTCAGTACCAAATCTTTTCTCCACTTCTATCAACCTTTTCTTTTCTTTCTATAAAATTTTCCTTTCAGCATACTAAACCTTCTCAACTTCTAAAACTTTATCTTTCTCTAGTTCTAGTAATTTCCTTACCTCAATCAATTCACTTTCAGATTTATGAAGTTTTTTGTGAAATCTTCAGTCTCTTTATTTTTCTTTTCTGGAGAGTTCCTCTCAGCATGCAGTTCATTTTGAAATGTTTGGAGTTTATTAAATAGATCTTTATTTGATTTGCTCAACAATTTTAAATCTTCATATGATTCTTTTCTTACAGAATCCAGAGTTTTCTCAATCTTTTCAATCTTATGCAAGAAATCTTCTTTAATACTTTCTGTACTTGCTTTATGCTCTCATTGTAAATCTTTAATGAATTCCTCATTAGCATGATTTTTAGAAAGCATTTTAGATATTTGTCTTTATAATTCTGCATACTTCTCTCCAATACACAAATATTTTCATAAGTCAATTCCCTTTTCCCAACATCCAATTCAAACTCAGTTTTGCCTAGTTTCTCAGTTAATTCCTCAATCTGCTTGTTCAGTTTTAAATCACTATCCTTTAAATCATAAGCATTATTCATGAATTCATCCAGTTTTTCTTGTAAAACCTTCAACTCTTCCTCCTTTCTTTCATTGTGATCTGTTAAACGTATAGTCCAAGACCTGTTCTTGTTATTCTCTAAAATCAGTTTATCATATTTCTCTTTGTGTTCCCTGTATTCTTTCTCGTAAAATGCTGCCATTTAAAAAATTAAAGATTGATCAGAAATAGAATCTATGCAGTGTATGAAATCGAACAAAGAAATCACAATCCAAAGATATCACTCAGATAAACTCAGTAAACGCAAGAATTCTCAGAAAATTCAAGAAACTGTTCAGATTGAAAAAATTAGTGAAAACAGTCAAAACCAACAAAAATAGTTAAAATCTGCTAAACTGCTCAAATCTCAGAAATTTTGGTGAAAACAAATAAAAATGTGAAATCCAGATAAAAAACTGATCAATATGAAAAAATATGAGATATTGACAAAAAGGGTTTTGAAAATGTCAAATTTTGGTTAAGAATGCTCAAAATCGGATAACTTGTTGTGAAATGAAAACAAATCCAGACATTCTTAACAAAATGGCTAAGTCTTTTGGTTGTGCATAGTGTAATCCGGAAAAGGTATGTTGGCCGATGATGAGCTAAACCGGGTGAAGACAGTTGTCTGAGGATGAAGCTAAATCGGATAAGCTTTAGTGAGAGGAACAACAAATCCGGACGAGGCAGTATCCGAGGTACATGAAATATGGATAATGAGTTGAGCGATTTAGATCAAAACTGGGTGTGCATTTGTCCGAGTAACACCAAATCCGGTTGAGCCTTTATGCGAGGAAGGTGCTAAATTGGCTAAGCCTTTGAGCGAAGTTGAGGCTAATCCGGACAGGTCTGCTTCCGGATAAGATTGTTGGGCGATGTAGCCTTGAATACGGTCAAGAAGTGGAGCGATTAAGGTGTAATATGGCTAGGCTGTTGAGCGAGGAAGGCTAGAATACGGATAAAGAGATGACCAAGGTTTGCAAGGAATTTGGCTAAGTCAAAAGAATCTGGTCACCTTGTTAATTGATTAGAACTTGAATCTAGCTGCACCTTGAGCAATTTAGACTAAGATATCTACCAAAGAATGTCCGAGAACTGACAAAAAATTGCTAAGTCTTGAAATCGGGTAAAGCATAAATCGTTTAAATCTCACCAAAAACACAAAAATATCAACTTTTTTATTATCAAAATATGGATCAAAATCAGATTTTTCATGAAATTTTGAAGAACACCAAAACTTTTCACAAAACACTAATCTCAACAGATCTCTCAAACGAATGATCGAATCACAAAAAGAATAACAAAGATTCATGAATCAATTACGCACACAATGATCATGTTTTTAACATCAAATCATCAAAAAATGAAAAATCTACGAAGAGATTTGAAGAACACATTAAGAACACATTAAGAACACATAAGAAGATGATGATAAACAAAATGAAATTTTCCAGAAATTTTCTTCAAATTTGATGATATCTTCAAATGATTTCACTGCATTCCTGCTCTGATACCAATTGTGTGCCCCACAATATGATCAATCTTCATAAACTTGATGAACAAATGACAATCTTCATATGAACAATTAAGAACACTTTGAGAGGGAAAGTCAACTTGGTCAATGCTTATAAAATCTCTCAATATACGTAATACAACAATTAAGCTCCTATCTATTATCTCACTACAAGAAAAAACCTATTTATATGTCAAACAATAAAAGCACAAGTCAAAGTCAAACATGACTTACAAAATCAAACCTACTAAAAATACAATTATAAAACATTTCAAGACGAATACAATTTAACTCTAAAATTCAACCCTAACATGGTTCTCTGATTCTCGTTCTGTCCTATTTTGGAGCTACTATCTTCTTTGACATCGGAATATACCTTCTTGAAGATGAAACGTTTTTAGCACAGGGTGGAGAAGTTGAAGAAGGAACAACTGGTGGTTCTACTACTAGTACAGGTTCTTTAATTGACTATTCGAAAAAGGAAAGTCTGACTCATTATCATTCAGATCTGCTTCAAAGTCAAACATGAGATTGTCAGATTCAATATCTTCTCCTTCCGACTTTACAAAGAACTCCTAACCTCCACCTTCAATATCAGTTGTATCATCAACAAATTCAACATCAACGAATATACCCAACAACCTCCTTATCTTTTCAACTTTAGACTTATGTGAAGAATCTGATTTAGATTTAGAATCCTTTGATCTGATAAACTTTTTACATTTGGCATTTATGGAAAAGAATTTTAAACCACAATAGTTTCATTGTATATGGTGAGGAGGAAAAGACAAAATATCTGAATGAGAAGACTTTTTAGATTTCTTCAAATCAGCTTTCAGATTACACTTTGTCTTGAAAGAATTACAATCACAACTATTACATTTTGATTTCAAGCATTTTACAGAATAATTAGCTTTTGAAACATTTTCAGATTTCTTCTATAAAGGATTATTCTTCGTGCGAACTTTGCCATGCCTTTTCACATCTGTCATAGATGAAGATTTTGAATTAGTAGACGGTTGATAGATAAACATTCAGTTTAAGAGTAGTCTTAAAATTATTTGAGGATTTAACTCTAGAAGACTCTCCTATTTCAAAAATGCTTTGTGAAAGATTTATCTTTTCAATAACAGTGGTTCAACTTTGGATGCAATATGAGTAACCTCTGAAGTTTTATTCACTATACTTAAAGACATTTTGATGTCGTCTTCAAGCTTAATGATTTTACTCATCAGCTCGGTTCGGTCATCAAAACACAAACCCAATTCCTTTTCAAGTTCTAAAGTCTTTTGAAAGTTAGACTCGTGCAGTTTGTCCATATAAACCAGACGCATGGTTAACTCTGAAATTTGTTCATTAAGCTCATTAGATTTGATCAAAAATTCATTTTGAGCACAAACAATTAATTCTTTTCCAGAATTGAGTTCATCTTCAAGTTTAGAGATTTGTTTCTTTAAAACAAATATTTTCGCGTTCGAATCAACTACAGAATTTGAATGCTTAGTCCAATCCTGTTTAGTGAAAATTTCGAAATCAAGTGAAGTTTCAGTTTTGAGAACTTCACTGGGATACATTGATTCAAGCTCAGTATGTGAAAATTGAATTTCTCTGGTTTCATTGCTTGAATTTAATTCATGATAGTTTAGTCCCACTAATTTGAAAGTTGGTTTTTTATAAGATTCTTCAACTGATTTATCATTATCACGATTTGAAATAATTGATGATTCTGATTATGCCTTGACAAATATTTCATGAATGGATGTAACTGTTAATTTTGCGGTCCCTCTTTCATTAAAAATGGAATAATGATTTTGGGGTCTTCTTTAAAATTTCATTTTCATTAAAACCCAAACCCACTTGAGGATTATAAAATCTTGGATCTTTGGGTTTGTTTATTAAAATTTTCAGTGTTTGCTTAGATTGATTTCTTTTGTAAATTGTCTCCACCAACTGTTTGATTCTCTCATATAAAGTCACTATTTCTTCATAAATAATATCACATTTTTAACTAAACGTTATCTCTCTCACATTCTACTTCATTCAACTTCTTTTGAAGTGATAGAAAATCTTTTTCAATTTTGGCTTTTTCAGATCTAAGGACTTCTTTCTCATTTCTCAGACTTTCACATAGTCCTTGATAGCAGAAACTGTGTTCTCTAAATCTTTCAGTTACTGCTCTTTCTGCTTTCATCCTGTCTTTCAGAATTTTAAATTCAACATTCATAGCTTCAATTTCATTAATTAATTCAAAACTGGAAGAATTATGTACCTCGAATTCATTATCTGATGACGAGCCTCCCTCTTCAGTTCTGAACATTAACCACATATTGACCTGAGTAAAATGGGCAGCTTCATCATCAGAGGAATCAATACGCCAACTTTCTTCATCAGCAACAAGGGTGTTAGACTTGTATTCAAAAAGTGTAAGTAAAATGCCTCTTGATCAGCAATCAACAATTTTATTATGTCTTTTGACAATGATCATGCGATTTTGTGAGAATCATGTAGTAGATACAACTTAAGCCCATAAGTTTAGAAGTAAGCCAGAGTATGCAAGCATTGTGCGAGCAACTTCAACCAGAGTCCACTTTCTTCTTTCAACAACTCCATTCTGTTGTAGAGTTCAAACAACAGAAAAATTGTGAAAAATCCCAACAGAGTGAAGAAAACTTTGAAGGGTCTCATTTGTGAACTTTGTGCCGTTGTCACTTCGAATATGTTACACAAGATTTTGTAGAAGAACTTGAATACGCTTTATAAATGCAATAATCAGCTCTGGTGCATTAGACTTGGCTTTTAGAAACTGCAACCACGTATATCTAGGATAATCGTCAATCATTACCAAAATATACTTTTTTCCTCCTAACGATTGAGTCCGTATCGGTCCACACAGATCCACGTGTATCATCTTGAACGGAGATTTGCAAGACGATTCAGTTTTGACTTTGTGAGTCCACAAGTTGATCAATCTTCATAAAACTCTATGAATCCATGACAGATGAATATAACATGTAAGAACACTTGGAAGGAGATTGAGAGGTTAGTCAAATAGTCAATCTTCTATTATGTACGCACGAATTTTACAATTGAGCTTTCCTACAATTACACTAAAGACAAAACAATATATATATATATATAGTCAAACTAAAGCCCTTCTAGTCAAAATCAAACTGACTTACAAAGTCAAACACGATGTCTATACAAATGTAGACAATAGTAACTTTCAAGACTAATACAATTTAATATTGAAATTCAGACGTAACATTATCCCTCTTTGTATTCAGGCTTGAAAGAATTTTCGCGCTTTTTGAATCTCGTTTGAACTTTGTCGCTTTAAGCTCTTTATGACTTCTTCAAAATCTTCAAAACAATCTTCACTTTGAAATCTTCAAACGATCTTTAGTTGAGAAAATCTTCTAACATTCTCCCCCTCGAACGTAGAACGGCAACGATCTTCTCTTTTGACAATGAAGAACAAAATCAACAACAATTTTCAGAAATGATCTTCAAGATATGATCTTCAAAGAATTTTCATCAGATAACAGATTCTAACATTCTCTCCATAAATGAATTTCTTCAGATAAAAGTTCACAAACATTCTCCTCTAAAATTAAACATTCTCTTCGATGAGAAATCTCTATCAGTAAACGTTTGTAAAGATGAGATCTTCACATTCAATTTTCTTCAAACATTGTAGCACGAGAATAATCTTCAGTAATAATCTTCAGTCACATTTCTTTGAGTCTTTTGCCAGCCTTTGATGCTACTCCCCCTTGATTTTTATAACATACTCCACTTATATCATCCAGAATTGATCATTTCATCCATTATTACGTACTCCCCCTTATGATGAAATGAGAATCATTAGCATCATACATCGGAATGAATGAAATCTTCAACGAGAGCCGTCAATTCATAAAATTGTAAGCAGATCTTTTGAAATCCACTTGTATAATCTTGTCAGAATAAGGGAATGGGAAAATAACAACCAATTTCAACTTAAGAAATTGTTTTTAATTTTATAAAAGATTGGCCAGTGAATATAACAAATAAACTTAGTACAACAGATGTACTTCATCTATGAGACGTTATGAGGTTCATCTCACCAGGTCTTCCATTCAATCATCGATATCTTATAAAAAGTATATCTATGAATGTTTCGAAAAAATAACATATAAATTGCAAAATCTGTGTAGTGTAGAAAGATAAAGCAACATATGCTTTTGTTTAGGCTCAAACGGATAAATCATGCGGACTACACAAATTCATCTAACTCAATTCGTGATCAAAAAGACTTGAAGGGGGGGGGGACATATATCCTTCTATTTCAATATCAACTTTCTCCGATTGTGAAACTGATAGAATGTGAGTTGCGTACCCCAAGTGTTGTTGAAACACTTATCTGTTGAGAGATAAATGAGTACTTGGTGGGGTTGTAACAAAAATTAGCCTGGACTTTGCCTTTTTCAATATTAGTCTCGAAAGATTTAAGAACTAATAGATTACATGGTATGCCGGGTATTTTGAAGTTTGGAACAGGATTCTATTTATTCTTTTGATCCTGACACAACTCTCATCAATTCCTTTGGCTCACAAGAACTGCCCCTCTCTTTTTCATTTTAAGTTCTACACACAAACCCTTTTTAAGTTTAAGCTCACTCAGATATGGTTGTCCTCTTGGGTAGATCTTTCGGTTCTAACATTCCATAGAGGTATTTCTGTGAAGCACTCAGTCCCTCCTAAATTTAGCAGTATGCTCAGTTGATCACAACAGTTGATCAAAAATATTATTGCTATAAAGCATAATGATCAGATATAAAATTGATCAAGATATAACTTTGAAGCACAATCAAACAAGGAGTGATATGCAAAATCAGATTATTCAATATGTGAGAGATATGAAAGAAGATCTGTAAGTACAATTTTACAGATTTTGATATTCAAGAAATCAAGAAATGTATATCAATCAAGGTAAAAAAAATATCAGAAAAAAGAACCTTTGATTACAAACGAGTGTATTATCACCGAAAATGATTTTTGTACAAGAGACGTGTTAATAACGATTTAAACAATAGTAGAAACATGTATTGGAATTATGTTCAATGAGAAATTACGCAAGTAAAATCTTAGGAAATAGCCGCTCAGAAAATGTACTCGTTTCCACAAAAAACAAATCACTTTCCGAAAACATTTATTGAAATTTCTAGAGACTCCCCTAGAAAATAAATTTAAGAAATGCTTCAATTCAGCTCAAAATAAAAATAATGGAAACATTTTGTCACGGGTTCTAAACTGAGTGTTTAGAAACCATATTCAGTTAAGCACGGGTCCTAAAGTGTGTGTTTAGAAACCTCATTTGGATACAACTTCCCCTGCATTAGTGTATCATAAGCACGTTATTCTGATCAACACTGTAATAACACACCTGCAAAATCAATCAAACAGATTTTGGTACCCAAACGAACTTGGGTCCTTCTTTGTTAGTATCAGGTTGTGGGGTGTTGTAACTGCCAAACCATCTATTTTTGTTAGATGTTTTCTTTTTCGCACTTTTAACAAGATGATCATATATACAATAAGATCCATACCAGTTATTATTATCATACCTGTTATTACTCTTCCAGCTCTTCTGAAATATGTTGTCTTTAGTCCACCTGTTGTACCGTTTCCTGTTCACAAAATCAGTTGTCTTGCATGTGGAGCACATGATCCTTCTATTGCTAAGATTTATCAAATCATTAGTAGATCTCACAAAACAAGAAAGAATATTGTTAGTAACAACAGAGTTACGAGACGAAACAGATTCAGATTTATTAACCCAAACACTTTTAACTTTAGAAGAGTAATTGGGTGATCCAATGACATACCCTTGATAGTACTGATTAGAAGAACGAGAATAGTTCTTAGAAACAGTTGATTTAGGGCTGCTTGGATAACTGTTTGATTTAGAACAGTCATAAAAGCTTGTTTTACACTGTGAAGGAGAACCAGTTGAGCTTTTAGCACAAGAAAAGTCTTTAACTTTCTGGTCTCGTTCATCAGCAACTAAATCATACTTCTCTTTGAGTTCAATTCTCATTTTCAATTCAGTTTCAAGTTCTGTCTTAAGATCAGACAATTTCTTTGAAGTATCCAGGAGTTTACCTTCTAATTCCATCTTCAGCTTTTTAAACATCTTCTTCTCTTTATCAACCTCCCGTCTCTGTTCATCTGAGCTGCTCTTTTCATTCTCAGAAGCAATGTCGAGCCATTTTTTCTTTTCTGCAAGCTCTTTGGCAATAGCTGCGTATTTCTTATTTCTCTTTTCAAGAGCAAACAGCTTATTCTCTTCATCCAAAGATTTCTGCTTTTGAGCAATGCAGTTAGCTAATTCATTGTTCTTGCTCAGACATTCTTTTCTGATCTCTTTTTTTTGTCACTCTTGGCTTGTTCCAAGATGATTAGCTACTCAAAATCAGAGATCTGATTCAATAGCATTTTAGCATTCAACTCTAGAGAGTTGATCTTATTCTCATAAGATATGCGTTTAGTATCAAACCGTTTTTCCACTTCAATTATCCTTTTCTTCTCTTTCCCTATTTATGTTCTTTCAACATTCAAACTATGTTCAACTTAATCAAATCACTCTCAGACTTATGAAATTTCTCTATGAAGTCCTCAGTCTCGGTATGTTTTCTTGGAGAGTTTCTCTCAGTCTGTAGTGCACTTTGAACCTCTTGAAGTTTATTAAACATATATTTATTTGATTTACTCCAAGTTTTCAATTCCTCATCACACTCTTTTCTTGCATCATCTAAAGATTTCTCACGTTTGCTAATCCAAAACTTGGAATCATTCTTGTTAGACCCCAACTTGTGAAAGTGTAAGTAAGAAATGTCTTGCTTTAGTCAATAGGACTTGGTCTATAGAAGCTGTGTGGCTAAGGGCTCTCATGCAGAAGACCAAGAACCAAAGCTCTTACTCAGAGTGAAAGTTCCATTCCTACAGAGCCCGCGTTCTATCTCCGTGAACGGTCAAGCCTTGTGCGCCAAAAAGCATAAGCGCTTGACTTAAAGCAACAACTCCAAGACCCAGAGCCTCTGCATAGTACATGCAAAGCTTTTGTATGTTCATGCAGAGCTTCTGGCTACCTTCTTCATGGAACGCGCGTGTGTTAGCCCAGACATTCTCGTAAGAGTCTAACAGATTTAAGGCGGCTTGACCAAGTTTGCTCCGCTATTCAAGGGAAGTCAAAGATAAGGATGCAGACTAGTTAGCTCAGAGTTCCACGCCTTTTTTATAGCATAGTTTGTTAGGCCTAGGCATATATAAGGAGGCTTCCTCCTCAGGTTTAAAGTACCTGAAGGAACCGACTTACACTATACGCAAATTTCTATGAGATTACTTTTGTGCTTCAAATTATTCATCTTTTATCAATAAAAGCATTCGGTATATTCAAAGTTTATTCACTGCTTTACTTTCATCTTTGAAATTCTTTTTAATCATTTGAAATACATTGTTTGTTCATAATTCGTATTACATAAACTGTGTTTCTGTTAATTAAGAATATATGGGTTCAAACAATTAGTATCAGAGCCTGCTAATCAAGTTCATTGATTAGTCGATCGATATCCGACTGGATTCTACTCTTAATTTTCTTTTGATTATTCGTTTTTAAACGACTTATCACTCTTATTTTTCTAGACTTTAAATAAGTTTGCTTTTACGTAATCTGGAAATCGTTTTTCAGTCGATCATCTTTCTCGTCAAAGTTTTTCTTCTCAAAACTTTAATCTAAAATGTCGTCTTCTCAATCATGGAACTCCATGTATAGTGCCGGTTCCTTAACAAAACCTCCGACTTTCATTAGGGAAGAATATCCCCAATGGAAGATCCGGATGATCAATTTCTATGAGGGTCTAGAACTAGAACTTTATGAGTCAATTTTAAATGGCCCATACGTCCCTACCACCATCGTACCTCGAATTCCTACTGGTGATGCAATTGAGGTACCTGCCAGGCGAGTACCCAAGCTTCGTCGTGACTGGAACAATGAAGATAAACGAAGAGTGGAAGTGGATCAAAAGGCTAAATGACTTTTGATTATGGTGCTTCCTAACTAAATTTTCCAGTCACTTGACGCGTGCGACTCGGCGAAGGATTTGTAGGATCAACTGGCCAACCAGTTGGAAGGAGGCATAAAGATAAAGAAGAATCATCATGCCTAATGCCTGAATGAATACAATAGCTTTCAGGCACTCCCCGATGAGTCTTTAGAACAGACTTATCATCGCTTCAACACTCTGATCAACAAATGTCACAAGTATGACGTGATCAGAACTCAAGAGGAGAACAACATGCTCTTTTTGAAGAGATTGAACACATAATAGGGAAATCTGACGATGTCTCTAAAAGAAAACCAAAATCTGGAGGAATGGACACTACACGACGTATATGGGACACTACGGCTCAAGAACAAGAGGTGCAGAAGGCAAAGGTCGCTCTGGGTGGATCTCTGGCTCTTGTCTCTGATTCAAAAGAGAGGATCAAGCCAACCACACAGAGAACGGAGACCCATAGAAGAAAGAAGAAAGGGAAAGAAGGCTCTCATCTTGGAGAGTGATGATGAAGAGGACAGAGCGTCTAGCTCTGAAGATGATGACATCAACGCCTTTGTGAAATCCTTGGCCCTGATCATCAAGGAATTCAAAAGGAAATTTGGGAAGAAGGTGTTAGGACCTGTAAATTTAGTTTTGATATCAATCAAATACTCTGGATGATCTTTTAGACAATAACAGTGCAGCGGAAACAATATATGAACAAACAGAGTAAGAAATTAATCAAGAACACACAGATGATGAATATGAAGAACAHRAGAGAATAGCTTCAAATGATTTTCAATTGATTGAAAATATTGACAATTACAATACGGGAAGCGCACTAAATTACAAAGGCCTAGCTGCTATTTATACTAGTTCCTAACGATCTTTCTGACCTGACCTAGACAAGTGAAACGATCCAAGCCGTCCAAATAAAGTCGATTACAAACATAGTCACGTGAGAAGCACGTGCAACTAATTACCTAAGTAAAACAGTAAGAAATGGTTCTTCACAGAAGATAAATCCGCAGACCCTCTGTGAGTTATTCCAGAGGCTCTGCTGCATATAACTTGTAAGCTTTTGTTGCCAGAGGACCAGTTTCTAGAACCTCTGTGATAGACAATAGAGGTTCTGTCACTCTTAACTTGTACGAAAGAACATCTTCTGTTGTTGGTCCTCTGTGGTCTTCTGTGGAATGAACCCTTCTGTCAACACTCGCAGTAATACTTTTTCATACTTTTACATTAAATGAAATATGAGAGCTAACAGAAGGTCTTCAACAGAATGATAGAAGCAGAGGAAAATTTTTCGAAGGAAGGAACCCTTCTTCTGTTTCCAACAAGAAGGAGGAAGAGCTGTCGGACCAGAAGAAGCAAGGTGTCCGATGCTTTAGATGCGGGAAGATGTGGCACTACTCCAAAGAGTGCAGAGGCCCTCTTGTGAAAGATGAACTGTACTATAAAAATAAGTACAAGTACAATAGATCATAAAGAAGCCTCACGGCAGAACAGGAGAATTGGGTCTCTGATTCCTCATTTGATGAAGAAGACCAAGCCAACTTCTGTAGGATGGCTGTAGAGAATGAGTGTGGATCTTCCTCCGACTCTCAGGTATGTTCCACATCTAGTTATTCTCACTCTAACTTGGAAGAAAGTATCTCTATTTTGACTAACGATTTCGTTAATCTACAGCAAAAGCTCTCTCTCGAAAAATCCAAAAGAAAATCCTTGGAAGAGGAAAAACTAGTTTTTGAACGAGGGACAGAGCTATTAATTGTAGAAAAACAAGAGTTATCAGTGGAAAATGAAAAGCTTTTACAAACAAAACAATCCACTGAAACAAGTCTTAAAACATAATGCTTAGAACTAAAAGCGGCTATAAAGAATAAAGAAACAGAGCTTCTAGGGAAAGAAAGAGATAGATTAAACTCTGAGGCCCTAAAAGATTATTTTCAAAAGGAAAGGAAGTTCCTACACCAGAGCTTACAAAGAAAAGAGCTCTTGATTAAGAAATATCAAGATGCTCAGCAGGTGTACAAAAAAGTCAATTCTCAACAGGTGAAAGCAGGGATAGGTTATACAGACCTAGACCTCACCTGGAAGAAGAAAAATACTCTTGAATCAGTGTTTAGGTAGGGCGAAAAGCAAAAACCAGATTTTTCGATTTTAAATACAAGCTCACCGTTCAAAAGATGTAGGCTTGAAAGTGGAGCCAGAGCTCCAAAGTTGAAATACAAAATATGTTGGGTCCGAAAAACTCATCGTTCCCTCGAGCCGGTCAAATCCGCAATTCTTAAACCCAACGCTCCTGTAGCAATGCAGGAGCATCCCACATCGTTGAGGCTAGGGGGATTCGGCTTCCTTATAAGGAAATGGGAGTCTTACTCCTACCAGTGACGCATTTTAAAGCCGTGAGGGTTGGTCAAACCCAAAGCGGACAATATCACGTGGGCGGTTCCCTAGATCGGTCCAACAATTGGTATCAGAGCTAGGGCCGCACCAATGTGGAGGGGGATGTTGGGTCCGAAAAACTCATCGTTCCCTCGAGCCGGTCAAATCCGCAATTCTTAAACCCAACGCTCTTGTAGCAATGCAGGAGCATCCCACATCGGTGAGGCTAGGGGGATTCGGCTTCCTTATAAGGAAGTGGGAGTCTTACTCCTACBAGTGACGCGTTTTAAAGCCGTGAGGGGTTGGTCAAACCCAAAGCGGACAATATCACGTGGGCGGTTCCCTAGATCGGTCCAACAAAATATCTCTTACTCTTCAAAACGTGTGCCACAAGTTGATTTAAAGAGCATACAGAAGACAATTTGGCTCTACAAATCTCGAACATCCTAAGACTGAAACTGAGGTTGTCAAACCTGAACAAGATGAAATCAACAGTTCATCCACGGAAAATTTTCTTAAAGCTCTTGATCTAAAAATATTGGATGACTCCACAGAAATGATAAGACAGACTTTCGAGCAAGACTTGCTTGAAATCTTAGTTATCCTACTAAAGGTCATGCAGATGGACGAAGCTTCTAGCTCATGCATACGAGGATCTCAAGCTCTTAATGATACTTCTATAATTCGACATTCACACAAGCTGAGAAGTGATAATGGAACAGAGTTCAGGAACGCCAAGATCGATGCGTACTTGGACACAGAGGGCATAACTTATAATTTATCTGCAGCAAGGACACCACAACAAAATGGTGTCGTAGAAAGAAAGAATAGAACTCTGGTCGAAGCTGCATGCACCATGCTAGCCAGCTCTAGTCTTCTAACCCATTTTTGGGCAAAAGCATTCTCGACCGCTTGCTTTATTCAAAATAGAGCAACGGTGGTAAAGAGACACATGAAGACACCTTACGAACTAATCAACCAAAGAAAGCCTAATGTTAAATTTTTGCATGTCTTTGGTTACAGATGCTTCATCCTAAATGATCGAGATCAACTTGGCAAGTTTGATAAGAAGGCAGATGAAGGCTAGTTCATTGGTTATTCCACAAAAGCCAAGGCATACAGAGTCTTCAATCAACAAACCAAGACGATCATGGAAAATATCAATGTCTCGTTCGACGATAAAGAACACATGACTTCAGAGTACCTCAGCTCTGGACTCGATCTTAATAAGCAGACTTCCAATTCTCAAATGAAGTACTCCCATTTGAAGACTTCTATGGTGACGAAAACATCTCTGTACGTGCACCAAGAGATGCATCTGCGAGTGTAAGTGAACGACAAGCACATCTGACTCTGGTCCTTCACATACCTCTGCTTCCTCTGGAGATCATATCAATTCACAACCAGAGCAAACAAGCTCTGCATCAGATCCCAGTCTCGTATAACCAGAGCATTATACCTCTGGCTCTGCACCTGGTTCCTCTATACCATCATCTGAGGGGGAGCAAGCAGAACCTTCTTCTCCATCAACGAACTCAATGCCAAACATGCCCATGGAATGTTATCAAACATCCCCCACTTCTATATCTGCCCCAAGAACAAGATGGACAAAGGATCATCCTCTGTACCAGATCATTGGTGAACCTTTAAGTGGCATAAAGACACGGGCTGCCACAGCTAATGAATGTTTATTCATAAACTTCCTTAGCATGGTAGAGCCTAAGAAAGTACATGAAGCCCTACAAGATCCTAGTTGGGTCGATGTCATGCAAGTAAAGCTCTAACAATTCGAGAGAAATAAGGTATGGACTCTTGTACCTTTACCAAAGGATAAAATTGCATTTGGCTGTAAGTGGGTTTTCAGGAACAAGAAGGATGACAATAGGATCGTGGTGAGAAATAAAGTTGGGATCGTAGCAAAAGGCTATTTCCAGAAAGAAGGCATATACTATGACGAGACCTTTGCGCCAGTAGCAAGGCTAGAAGCTATACACTTATTCTTAGCCTTCTCTACTCATAAGGGATTTCGAGTATATCAAATGGACATTAAGTCAGCCTTCTTGAATGGTAAGATGAATGAGAAAGTCTACGTTCAACAACCTCCGGGGTTTGAAAGCTCCAAACATCCAGAGCATGTATATTTCTTAGACAAAGCTCTAAATGGACTTAAGCAAGCACCTCGAGCCTGGTATGAACATCTCTCGTCTTTTCTCTTGTCTAATGGTTTTGAAAAAAGTAAAATCGATACTACTTTGTTTATTAAGAGATATAAAGATGAGATACTCTTAGTACAGATATATATGGACGATATTATCTTTGGTTCAACGAACCACGGGATTGTGATAAGTTCTCTACATTAATGAAGAGTGAGTTTGAAATGTGCATGATGGGAGAAGTAATGTTCTTCCTCGGTTTGCAAATAAAACGGAGGGAGGACGGTATTTTCATTAGCCAAGCTAAGTATGTTTCTGACATATTAAAGAAATACCAACTCCATAACTCTTCCACCATGAGAACACCAATTGCTATGGGAACTAAGCTTGATACAGATCCATCTGGAAAATCAGTGGATGTTAAGACTTACCGTGGAACGATTGGATCACTACTATACCTCACGGCTAGTAGACCAGACATCATGTTTGCCACATGTCTTTGTGCATGTTTTCAAGCAAATCCTAAGGAATCTCACCTTTCGGCTGTGAAAAGAATTTTTAGATACCTTAAAGGGACTTAATTTTTGGGTCTTTGATATCCAAAGTATTCTGGTTTTGATCTTATTACGTACACAGATTCTGATCATGTAGGTTGTAAACTTGATTGAAAGAGTACATCAGGGAGCTGCCAATTACTTGGGGACAAGCTAATAAGCTGGACCTCGAAGAAGCAGAACTGCGTCTCCACTTCCACAGCTGAAGCAGAGTATGTAGCTGCAGCCAGTTGCTGTTCCCAAGTGATATGGATGAAGACTCAGCTAAAAGACTATGGCGTAGAGTTTGAGAAGATTCCAATTCTATGTGACTCAGAAAGTGCTATCGCAATCACAACTAATCATGTGCAACACTCAAAAACGAAGCACATCAATGTTCGATATCATTTCATCAAGGACCGTGTAGAGAAAGGTACGATTGAAATGTTTTTTGTTAGTACAGATTTTCAACTTGCTGACATATTTACGAAAGCTCTTGATGAAAAGAGGTTTAACTTTCTGGTTAGCAAGTTGGGTATGCTAAATCTTTCAAAGTAAGCCAAAGCCTCTGTATGTACTATATAGAGCCTCTATAATCCTTTATGCATACTTATGTTTTTTTTTTGTGTTATTTGTATTGATCCATGAGACAGAGCCTCTGCATAGTACATGCAGAGCCTCATATTCAAGTCTGTTGATCCCAGATCTCTCAGTAACACTAATAATCTAGTTAATAATAACCAAATTATAGTGATTTGATGAACAAAGTGATGAACACTCAAGAAGAAATTATGAACAATTAATAACAATCTTGAGCGTCAAAGATTTCACTTTATTAATAAGAAAAACGTAAAAGCGACTCTTTTTACAATAGGCCTAATCACCTATTTATACTAATAAGAAGATAACTATCTAATGAGACTTTTTAGCTAATCTTCTATTAACAGATAACGTTTATTTAAACTATGGATAAGCTTTAGTAATTAAGATAAACTCGAAATCTAGTTGTTGACTTGTCATCTCCAGCTGTCATTCATGGTATGATGGATCATCCTTATCTTTAAGTCTTCATCGCATGCTTCTGGATGAATTGCTGGATAATTCTCTAAGCGTAGTTGACCAGAGGGTCGATGAAGATGCTCTTTCGATCGCATCCTTGGTCGTCCATTGGTCCTCTGATTGTGCTCCAGACTTAGTCAATTCTGCCTTGATGTCTTCATCGATTTTCTGGTTCTTCATCACTTATTGTTTTTCATTACTTTTTCACTTTATGAATTATGGGGTTTAACAATCTCCCCCTAAGTAATGAAATAACAAACATAGACTAATCTAGAAACAACCGTGAAKAAYAKAGACTAATCTAATAGAAAAACATCAAATTCCAAATTTTCATTGGATGATGAAATTCTTACAATACTTGAATCAAAAGACATTAAGGCAAAACAAAAAAAATACAACTCATCATGAGCTACCTTGATATATTTCTCTGAAGCGCATGAGCGGTCTTCGATAGCCGATGACTATCGATATCTCATGAATGAGCCAACTCGCTTCTTCTCTTGGCATGTGGTTTCTACCCAGTCTTTCTCTAATGACTTTCTGAAACCATTCAAGTGTATCCGATGAAGGCCTCAGTTAGTCTAAAGAATTTTTTAACCCCGAACTCATTCTTGTAAACAAGTCCAAGTTCGGGTTGAGTTAGAACTGAGGTAGATCTTTTCTCCTGCAGGCCTTGGAAGTCTTCGTTTGGTGGAGCACAGGATAGTCTTTCAATGCCTAGCTGAAGAGCAATTTCAAAATCACTCTTGGCTCTTTGGTTCACCAGGGTTTCCATCGTTTTTACTACTGCTCGATTCGCCATTCCATACTGATGTCGTGGTCCTGCCTTTGAGTCGTGTATGCGTATAATTCAATCAAGTCACATGGATTGAGATTAATGAGGTTATTTTCGTTGAACACGCTAATTTGCCCATGTGCTCTCTCCACAGTGAACTCGATGTATCGAATGGCTTGGTTGGCAAATGTCCTTACTTTCATATCCATGACCCTCCTTATCCCATCATTCGAGAAGACAACCTGAGGTGCTTGTGTGGTCTGTCTAATGAATCTATGGTATAAGAGGTCCATGGACTCAGGCGATAAGATCGGAGGGTTGATGGTCAAACTTTTATCGCGGTCTTGGTACAAGTATTGATGGATGTTTTCCATCATAATTGGTTCCCTGGGTGGCAATTCAGGATGTCTCTGCATCGATTCCATGCTTTGTATAATCTCATCTACCAGGCTCTGAGGAGGTTGCCTTGATGAAGAGGGAGTATCTGCATGCACCACGAGTGGTTGGGTTGAGGGTTGTGTATGAGTTGGTGAGGCTATGGTTTCTTGTTGAGTTGGTTCAGCTTGGGTTGGTTGTCGTTTATTGGGTTCGGCTTGGGTGGTTTCTGGTGCATGGGATTCTGTTTGGGTTTATGGTTGTTGGGGTGATGAAGGTTGGATTATTATTGGTTCTGGTTGTATGGATAAGGTGAAGGGTTCTGTGGTGTGAGGGGTTGGTGAAGGTGTTAAAGGTAAGATTGGTATGGGTGATGAAGGTTGGTTTATTTCTATTGGTGGGGTGATTGGTTCTTCATCGGTTGAGGAACTCAACACGATGGGTTCTAGGGTTGTAGAGAAGGGAACATGTACATATTGTACATCTTCAGAGGGCAGAGCCTCTGGTTCCCTTGCTTGGGTTCCTTCAGTTAAGGGTGGTGGTTGAGTTTGTGGTGATGGTGATGGTGGTGCAGTGGATTCTGTATTCTGTGCAGCCACGGCCTCTGTCTCCCCCTCATGAGGTCCAAGACCTTGATCATCGAGGTTTTGGTCTTCATGCCTTGGCCTTTTGTGTTGGCGGCTGCTGGAGCAAGAGGCTCTGGTCCTCTTCTTCTTGCCCTTCCTGAAGGATGTAAGATACGCCTTCAGGATGGCTTGTCTTCGACTCACCTCCATTGTTTGGTTGGTGAGGTTGGCAAGGATATCATCGATGGATCAGGTGGATTGAGGTGGGGCTTGGTGAGGAATTTGGGAGATGATGGTTGTAGGTAAGGAGTTAATGGTTTGAAGGATGGTTTGAAGTTGGGAGATGATATATGTAAGGTTCTCATCAGCCTCAGTTGCCTGGGCTGTGAGGGTCGTGATGGATTGGATGAGGATTTGGTTTCGTTAGGTGGCAAGGGAGCATGTGGTGTTGTGATGTTGGGTGATGGTTTGTTGGACCATTTGAAGGCGGTTGGTATTGGCTTGGGTTTGGGTTTCAATTTGGGAGAGGTGGTGTTGCAGGATTGGAACGGATTGTTGGAGCTCAGAGTTATCGGTGGAGGGTTGGTTGTCAATAATCCTTTGTATGATGAGTTTAAGGTCTTCCAAGGACCGCATCACTGTATCGACAAAGGCTTGGAACTCGGCCCTTGTGACCAGGTCTGCTAGTAGGGTAACCCCTACAGCAACGGATGCTGCAGGTTGGGCCTCTGCTCCGGAGGTGCCTTCTTGGTCTTGTGAGAAGGTAGGCCTAGAAGGACATCCATCGCGTCCTTGATAGCCCTCAAGAGAGGAGCTATCTTGTGATGTTGCGACATCAGCTTCCTCTTCCTCGGCTTCAGAGGCCGAGTAAGTGAAGTGAATGTGTGTCCCATTCGGTAGATCAAATATCAAAGGGGGATGTGCATGAAGGGAAGATCTCTTTGAACGATCTTGGGGTTCAATATCAGATGCAACACATGCTTATGTGTGAGTGATGGGATGTATTAAGCGCTGAGGCGAAGGGGCTCTGATATCTTCATCACCTCTCTGTTGAGAGAGGGGTGATGGAAAATGTGGTTCCTCGGCTAATACATTTCCAGAGGCCCGAAGAATGACCTCTGGATGGTTGGCTAGGGTTGGGAGTGGACTGGGTCGCTAGGGGTAGATGATGTGGTTGCCCTTTGGGTAGTTGTGGAAGGAATTGTATGAGTAGGGCCGGAGGAGGCACGATGAGTAGCATCATCGTCATCATCTTCATCATCCGATGAAGATGTCTCATGTGCTCCCTCACTTGGTTTGGGGGACGGTTCTAATCGCTCAGGGGTAGCTGCCCTCGGTTCCTGGGAAAGCATAGAGCGTTCATAGGTCTGACGTATCTCAGATGTCGATGGAATGACATTGAGCATGACCCTGGAGAGGGGGCGGTTGATGGTGTAACCCTTCTTCAAGAGGGTTGGGCGATGTCCATGCATCTTGTAGACGGGGGTGAAGGGCTCCTTAGCTGGTAGGCCATGCTTTCTCATTGCGTCCCCAATGAAGAGGGCGAGGAAGCGAGGGAAGAGAACCGCAGAGAGAGGCTTGCCAGCGGCTTGGAGCTAACATTTCTTGACCAATGCCGAATGAATCTCATTGTAGATGAGGAAGGCGTAGTCGAGGTTCAGGTTGAAAAACAGCCCATACATGATAGTCATGATGTTGATGTTCCCTTGGTCCAATGAGCCTAGTTTGCATGTGAGAGCTCTGCTAAGGATGGAGAAGAACATATTCCACATCTGCGGGAGAAATTGGCGTTTGAAGTCTGATACGTTGCGTAGTCACAATTGTAACCTAGCATCTTCACGAAGCAGAGGATGTCGTCGGTGGTTGGTGGTTCGTCATATTGTGCAATTCTAAGTTCCCGTCGAGTGGGAATGCACAGAACCCGAGAAACCTTAGCCCACGATATTTTGAGCGAGCATATCATATCGTTAGGGGTGTCCATGTCCCCCATTATTCTGTGGCTTTCTGGGTCAAACTCACACGTTTGCCAATATTGCTGGATGTACTTTATGGGTACGCCGATGTCAGCAAGAGTGAGGACAGGAAGAAGAATGCAGTTCTTGAAAAACTCAATCATAATTTCAGAGTTCGAGAGTGTGGTTGTTTGGCTTCATGGGTAGGAAGACGATAGCGCAGCTGTTAGCGCCGGTTGATTGGACTCTACGGTCATTGTTGTTCGATTCGTGGGAGGCGGAGGAGGCCATTTTTGAGGAAGTTGCAGGTTTGTTGTTCATCAGAATATAGTTGCAGGTTTATGGAAGCGTAAATAGAAGATGTAGGAGGAAGAAAGGTATTCATAGGCGGGAATATGGTGAGGGAGTGGGGTGGGGGTGGAAAGGAAACGGTTTCTTGATTATTAAAATATAATAATAATGAAAAGTTTTGGTGGTTTAGGTATTGGTGATTTGATTTGAAGAACGTGAGCCGTCTTGATTGTACGTGCCATTAATGTTAGATGACACATGTCAAAGCGGGGTTAGGGAGGGGGAAAGTTGAAAGGGTGTATGGGGAACAGGCTGTATATGTTGTCAGGCGCGTGGTATGATGACATTATGAATTATTTGAAATAAAAAGTTATTCCAAATAATATCTTGATGAGTACGTATCCCAAAAATAATTTGAATTTAAAATCCCATCTAATTGTAAGATTAATACTAATTATGAAGTTTTGGTCTTCTAAAAACCCATGTTGTATAGTTTTTAGTCACAAAANCTGCAATTTTGTATAATCTTGAAAATGATTTTCAATTAAGATGAGTTTTTGTATGAAAATTATTGTCATGGAACCAGAGGAGCTCTGGTTGGTCATGACCCATTGGGTGAGGAACCAGAGGAGCTCTGGTTTAACATCGATGAACGAGTTCATGGATGTAATGTTGGATTGCATGATATAGAGGCCTTGGATAATAAACCAGAGGCTCTAGATAAGCATTGTTAATCCATTATATAGAGCCAGAGGAGCTCTGGTAAAATACATATGTAGCATTTAGGTGGCCAGAGGCTCTGGATAGTAGAACCAGAGGCTCTGGATGAAAAATGCATAGAAAAAAATTAAGTGTGAAGATGAAAATGTTGCTCCCCCTCAAATGATCCACGAGTAAGGATTTTGAGGTTTTCAAAGACTCCCCCTCAAACAAGTAATAATGAAGAATTAGGGGTACCAGAGGCTCTGGTCTATACAACCAGAGGCTTTGGTTGTGAAAGATGATAAATGTATGAAAGGTGGCTAAGTGGAAGGGAAGTGTATAAAAGGGTCTTTGAGACCAGAGGAGCTCTGGTTCCAAAAAGAACAAAGCCAGAGGCTCTGGTCTTTAGAGCCAGAGGCTCTGGTTGTGAAGCAAAGAAAATGGGTATTTGAAAATGGTTAAGTGTATGTGAAAGAATATGATGGATGAGCCTTTGAGACCAGAGGAACTCTGGTTCCAAAGATTGTGAATCCAGAGGCTCTGGTCTTTAGAACCAGAGGCTCTAGTTATGAAAGCAAAGGAATTAAATAGGAAAGAATATGGTTAAGTCCATATGTAGGGAGAAGAAGGAAACTCTTTGGGACCAGAGGGGCTCTGGTTACAAAGAGTATGAATCTAGAGGCTCTAATCTTTAGATCCAGAGGCTCTGATATGGTATAGAAGGGTGTGGAGTATACCAAGTCATAGATGGGAACTTGATAGCGCTGGTTTCAAAGGAATTGGAAACCAGAGGATCTGGTCTTTGGAACCAGAGGCTTTGGGTGGGAAGGGAATACTTAGTGAGTGAAAACTAAGTATATGCCTTGGACCAGAGGGGCTCTGGGTCCAAAGGATAAAAAAATAAGAAGATGAAATGAATGAATGCCTATGTCCAAGATTAAGACACAATAGGATGTAGACTCAAAGAATTGGATTCCAGAGGCTCTGGTCTATATAACCAGAGGCTCTGGTAACTAAGAGAATACTTGGTAGAAATTACTAAGTATTTTCTTTGGACCAGAGGGGTTCTGGTTCCAAAGGTGATGGAGATTGTTTGCCAAAAATTATTCGAAGTAAATCTAAATTGCCAGAGGCTCTGGTCTTTATGACCAGAGGCGTTGGTTTAGGATACTTGGAGTTTATGGCTAAAATTTTATATATCACTTATAGGCATAACCATGAGATATTGAAGATCTCTGGTTATAAGTTAATGAGTGACTTTAAGTGGTGAGATTCAGCATACCCATCTTGCTAACTAGGAATAAAAATCTTTTCTCATCAAGAGCTTTTGTGAAAATGTCAGCAAGTTGAATCTCAGTTGGAACAAAACATATTTCTATATTACCTTTTTCAACATTGTCTTTCAGAAAATGGTACCTTACATCGATGTGGTTGGTCTTGGAATGTTGCACTGGATTTGCAGAGATTGCTATGGCACTCTTGGAGTCACAAAGGATAAAGATTTTGTCATAATGGAAACCATAGTCCTTAAGCTGAGTCTTCACCTAGAAAACTTGTGAACAACAACTAGCAGCAGCAACAAACTCTGCTTCTGCTGTGGATGATGAGACACAATTTTTTTATGCATGTCCAACTTACTAGCTTGTCCCCCAATAGTTGACAGCTTCCAGACGTGCACTTTCTATCAAGCTTGTAACCTGCATGATCTGCATCTGTGTAGGCTATTAGATCAAAGCCAGAGTTCTTTGGATACCAGAGACCCAATGATGGAGTTCCCTTAAGGTATCGAAAGATCCTCTTGACTGCAGAGAGATGCGATTCTTTAGGATTTGATTGATATCTTGCACAAAGACATGTGGCAAACATTATATCTGGTTTACTAGCAGTTAGATACAGGAGTGATCCAATCATGCCTCTGTAGGTTGTTACATCCA
>NC_037528.1:30088387-30165851 GCF_001531365.2 Cynara cardunculus var. scolymus | reverse complement strand
TTTAGGTACCCATTTCATAATGGGTCCTCGTTTGTTAGTAGGGGATTTCACACTCTTTTCATTGCCCTTAGCCTTTGCAGGCTTGGGTTTATTTGCCTTTCCCTTGCCCTTAGGTTTGGGCTTTTTCACGTTTTCATTGGTTCTGACTTTGTAGTGATAAACATGTTGGGAGAAGGGACAGTGATGTGTCAACATGTGATTCCTCAGGTTTTGTAAA
Organism: Cynara cardunculus var. scolymus; assembly: GCF_001531365.2. Classification (NCBI taxonomy): domain Eukaryota; kingdom Viridiplantae; phylum Streptophyta; class Magnoliopsida; order Asterales; family Asteraceae; genus Cynara; species Cynara cardunculus. The sequence continues at coordinate 30,165,634 of NC_037528.1, read as the reverse complement.
ACAGTTAAACATTGACAACGATGATGCTTTGGATTTGTATGTCTAACATTCTTTTTATTCGATGGAAACAAAAAAGTAAATCTAGGTGTAAATCCTGTCCTAGCATCGGTTGTTTTTACAAACTTCCTATCTAGTTCAGATTTTTTATTTGAAGAGGTCTTTGGCTTTACTTCTTTTCTCCTGAGGAAGGTTTGCTTTTCTTCAGCTGGATGAGAGGAAAAGTGGTGGTTAGATTTCTCAGAGGTAGGCCACTTCTGTTTTTGCTCACGAGTAAACTTGATGAACTTGAAAGATGTACTAGGGCCTTATGAGTTATCTTTGGCAGATTTGTATCTTTCAGTTTTCCCTTTCCTTTGTCTGAGGATTTCATGGATGAAGGAATACCAGATTTCATTGAGGGTTTTGAGTTTTGAGKCTTTTTACTCTCAATGATCTTTGGTGATTCACAAATTATCTCTTATTCAGATTCAGAATCGAGAAAGTCTCTTGCTGATTTTTCAAAATCAAAACTAGCATGGATTGAAGTGGAAGATGTGGGTTTAGAGGTTGATGCTTCAGAGTGTTCTGCCTGAGGTTTCATCGATTCTGATTTCGATAAACTTTCAATTTTACTTGAATAGTTCATCGATTCATCAGCTGATATTTCCTCATTAGGATTCTCTTTTTCATCAAGAGTACTTGCTGAATTGACAATCAGAGACTCTGATTTGACCGTAGGGTTTCCATCGGTCTCTGATTTAGAGGTGTCATTTCTTTCATYAGAATTCTTACTTGTACTTTTCTCGTATACCACGTTTTCAAAATCCTGTCTTGAAACGACAGTTTTTCCATCGACTTTAACTCTTTTAAATTTTGCTTTTGGTTTTGGAATAAAGTCGGGTTTTTGAATGCATCCAAGTTTGAAAGTGGATTCAAGGGTGGATTTCTTTGATTCGATTGAAAGAGTCCAATTCATTGAATCCAATCCCTTGAGTGTCCGTATGACCATTTAATTTTTCATATACATCTTTGGCATCTTTATACTTCTTCATCAGAAGTTCATTGGTTTGAAGCTTCTGGTGAAGTATTTCCCGTTCTTTTTGAAAGAAATCTTTAAGAGCTGCTGAATTTAGTCTCTCTGCCTCGGATTCCTTTAAGGCCTTTGTTTTCTTTTCTAGGTCCTTAGTTATTCGTTTGTTTAATTCCAGAAGTTTATCTTCCTYTGATTTCTTAAGTGTGCTGATGCGAGTCTTTTCCTTTGCAAGTTCAGCTTTTTCTTCGATTAGAAGGTCAGTTTGTCTTTTGTAGAAACTTGCTTCTTTTTCCGCTTTTAATATTTCAGATTTTTTAAAGTTCAAATTTTCTTTTAATTTGAGGAAATCTTTTTAAAGTTTTATTACCCTTAACTCTGACTCCGATGGAGCAGAGTTGGTTTTATTGGAGGTAGACTCACATACCTGATCATCAGAGTTGTGGACGGATTCTGCATTGGACGTGGCCATTAAACAGATGAGTGTTTTGTCTTCATCGTCTGATGAAGAATCGGACACCCAATTTTCTTTCTCAGCCATCAGACTTCGCTCTCTGGAATTATATTTGTATTTGTTCTTGTAATAGTCAGCATCCTTTACCAATCGTCCTCTGCATTCTTTGGAAAAATGACTGAGTTTTCCGCACCTAAAGCATCGGAGGTCATTTTTCCTTCCATCCTTGTCTTCTTTCCTCTCGTCTCTTTTGTCTTCTCTTCTTTCTTCTCTTTCTTCTCTCCCATCTCTTCTATCTTCCCTCTGATGAAATTTGGATGGCTTCCTTTCATACGATGACTGGTACCTTTCCCTCTTGAACTCTTTTCGTTCATATGGTTTCTTGATGAACTTTTTCTGGAACTGCTTTGTGATCAAGGCCAAAGATTTGGCAAAAGCTTTAATTTCATCATCTGATTCAGAAGTTTCTTCTTCAGATTATGATTCTACCACCAATGCTTTCTTGCCTTTCTTTTTATGTTCTTTGGTAGAGGTCCTTGATTTTTCCTTTTCATCTGCAGCAAGGGCAAGAGGTCCACCAATGGAAACCTTCTTTTTCATTATGTCATTCTCTTGTGCTGCAAGCGTTCCATACAGATCATGAAGTGACCAGCCGTCTAGGTCCTGGTTTGCTTGAAGAGACATAGACAGCTGAGTCCATTCATCGCCCAGACTTTTTAGGAATAAAACGTTGTTTTCTTCCTTAGTTCTAGAGATATCATTTGACATTGATTGATCAGTGTGTTAAAACGATCATATGTCTTATGTATTGGTTCATCAGGAAGGGCCTTGAAATTAGTATATTCGTTGAGACATTGTGCTCTACGATTATTCCTTATTTTTGCTCCTCCTTCCAGTTGGCTTACCAGTTCATCCCATAGTTCCTTGGTTGTGGAACATGCGTCGAGGGATTGGAAGATTTCATTGGGTATGGCCATGATTATCAATCGTTTGGCCTTCTTGTCTGTTTCTACTCTTTCCATGTCGTCTTCATCCCAATTCTTCTCATCCTTGGGCGTATAGTAGGCAGGAATTTCTGTCGTGGTGTTTGTTCCTGGAACTCTTGGGAAAAGAGTTTGTGGAATGTAAGGACCCTCCATTACAGACCGCAGGAGGTTCTTGTCCATTCCTTCCAAGAAATTCACCATTCTGATCTTCCATTGTGGATATTCTTCTCATTGAAGAGTTAGAGGCTTGATGAGAGAGCCAACACTATACGCAGAATTCCAGTTGGCCATTAAGAATTTTGAAGAGAACGATTAATGTTTTGACGAGAAAGAAGATCAGAAATTGAGAGATTTTTGTTTGATCGTTTTGATTGGAAAATCAATCAGTCGGCTCTGATACCAATTGTTGATCACAGATCTCTCAATAACACTAATATTGTAGTTAATAATAACCAAATTATAGTGATTTGATGAACAAAGTGATGAACACTCAAGAATAAATTATGAACAATTAAGAACAATCTTGAGCGTCAAAGATTTCACTTTATTAATAAGAAAAACGTAAAAGCGACTCTTTTTACAATAGGCCTAATCACTTATTTATACTAATAAGAAGATAACTATCTAATGAGACTTTTTAGCTGATCTTCTATTAACAGATAACGTTTATCAAAACTATGGATAAGCTTTAGTAATTAAGATAAACTCGAAATCTAGCTGTTGACTTGTTATCTCCAGCTGTCATTCATGGTATGATGGATCATCCTTATCTTTAAGTCTTCATCGCATGCTTCTGGATGAATTGCTGGATAATTCTCTAAGTGTAGTTAACCAGAGGGTCGATGAAGATGCTCTTTCCATCGCATCCTTGGTCGTCCATTGGTCCTCTGATTGTGCTCCAGACTTAGTCAATTATGCCTTGATGTCTTCATCGGTCTTCTAGTTCTTCATCACTTATTGTTTTTCATTACTTTTTCACTTTATGAATTATGGGGTTTAACAAAGTCCAAGTTGTTTTGTGATACAGAGTCTCTGTATAGTACATACAGAGCCTCTATACCTTGATTCTTATGCATACACCGTACTTATCACAAATGATCCAAGCATAGTTCAAGGGGGAGCAGATAAGAAGAGTTCAAGTCAAGGGGGAGCACCAAATCATGTCACACAGAGCCTCTGTATGTACTATACAGAGCCTCTGCTTCAAAACTTTTCATGATTAATGGACAGAGCCTCTATATGTACTATACAAAGCCTCTGCCTCTAAACATAGCAAGTTTTCTACAGCGGACATGTATAGTCCAATCACAAGTCTCTGTATGATATCCTAAGGTATGTCGTTTTTCTCTGCATGTAGTACTCTGGTTCCTTACAAAACCTCTATTTATCTCCAACCAGAGTATTTACACTTGGTAAATTTTTTGAAAATCAAAATTTATTATTTTATTAAGAAGGCGTACGGTTTTCTTTTTATATTTTTTTATTAATAGATGTCATCCACATTAAGACTCACTGCCTTTGAGCTTATCTTTTCAAACGTGGGAGGCGCCACTTGCAGCTGGCAGTCCACGTGGCACGCCCCCACAGGTTGTGGATAAAATCGTTTCAGTTTTTACCTGACGTTTGGGGCGCTAAACACTCAAGTGTTTTTTATTTTCTCTATTTAAACTAATTTTTACCCCCAAATTAATTTTTTACGTCTACAAAGAACTTCAAGAACTCCCGTCGTCTTCAACCTCCAACCGCCATTGTTACAACTTCAAGCTCTCAAACTAGTGCTTGGATTTCCATTCAGTCATCAAACGTTCATCCTATCTGTCAAGTAAGTCCCATAAACCCTTTTCTCAAACCTATTTCTTGAATCAAGAACTGATTCTTGAAACCCTAACCTACTGTAAACCCTTCTTTCTCCCAAAAACCTGCAACAATGTCCTCATCCGAATCAAGAAACTCCCAAACCCATACCACAACCCACAAAACTGTGGAAGACACCAGTAAAAACATGGTTCCTCTTCCTATCAAACCTAATAACCACGCCCTTCACCTCCAACTTGAAAACTTTGACACCAAATTCCATCCCATCATCAACATTCTCCAAAATCACTTTCTAAACCCATCCTTAACAAATACGGATGACCTTGTCCCTGAAAGGTTCATCCAAGAATATTGGCAAACTTGTGCCGTAACCGAATATCAAAGAGGAATCGTTGGCGATTTCTACGACTCTGCCGCTAAGGAATTCGTCACAGTTCGTATTTCAAGGTCCATGTTTTCGTGGGTTCTTGAAATCCCAATGAAAACTGACCTATAGCTTTCTGAGTATGCCCCTCTCCCATCTGGGGACGAGATAGTGGTCTTTTTGAAGTTTTTGGGGTACAACAAGGCCATCCAGTACCCGTCACAATATCACCGTCAATACTTACCACCAATGTGGAACACACTTTTCACATTGGTCAACAGATCGCTGACAGGGAAGATAGGGAGCCTTGACATGTGCTCAACAAATATTCTTCAGATCATGTATGGTATCTTCTTCGACATATCTCTCGACTACTCCTTGATACTCTACACAGAGTTCAAGGCTGTCGTAGCCAAGAAGTGTCAATAAGTGGCCAAAGGTACACAATTGCCATCTCTGCTATATCCAAGATTCTTGGGTCTTCTCCTAAGACCAGCTCTCGATGACAACAATATTTATGTGCGCCGTCTACCTATTCACAAGGTGAACGTGCTCACACAATACCGGCCTATAGTGAACAAAGAGGGATATGACGCGGAGAGGCCAATTCCAAAGAGGCTTATGAGTTATATGAAGTCCAAGGAGATCAGAAGAGCGTACAAACGTATACGCAAGACACTAGAACCAGTGTTTTGAACCCCGTTATGCATAGGAACAACCGATGAAGAAGAGAGGACTGAGGACACATTAAGGCCTAAAGCAGAGGGAAAGACGATGAGAGCAGAGGAAGAGAAGATGAGAGCAGAGGAAGAAAGGGTACGAGTAGAGCAAGACAGGGAGAAACAACGAAAAAGAGAGGAGGCTAAGAAAAAGAAGTTAGAGAGGGAAAGAAAGAAAAAGGAAGAAGCCGAGCGAGCAGAGCAAGAGAGATTGGCTGAGCTTGCTCGTGCTAGAGCAGAGGAGGAGTGAGCAGAAAAAGCTTGCCAGGCAGAGATCGCTCGTCTGAGAGAAGAGGCCAGACTCAGAGCAGAAGAAGAAGCTCGCCAACACTTGGCTCAATCCTCTAGTCCAAACCAAGCGGATGACCAAGAGCACTACGACGATGCTGCAAGGTCTTATACGAGTGAGGAAAGTTAAAAAGAAGAAGAAGAGAGTGAAGAAGAAGAGAGTGAGAAAGAAAAAGAAAGTAAGGAAGAAGAAGAGGAGAGCGAGGAGGAAGAAGAGGGAGGAGGTGCAGAAGCTGCTCTGCCTCAGGGCGAGCCAGAGTAGCCTAGGATAAATAGGCACATTCGATTTACCACCCCAACTCCCAGTGCAAATGAATTATCTGACTCCGGTGGTCGAGACACGGAGGTCATTGAAACAGAGGTGCACACCTTGAACCCGAGCCAGCCTATCCAACCAGAGGTCGCATCTACCTCTGGTTATATCAGCCAAAGGGAAGGCTCACCACAGGGAACACCCTCTCAAAAGGGTGCAACCTTTGCAAATATAAGTGATATGTCTCCCCATATCATGCCACTTTCCCATACAAAGGAATTCGTCTCCTCTACATGTGTAGACTCCCCACCTTGTTCAGAGCAAGGAATAGGTGCACAAGGCTTGGAGAATCTCGACCAGTCTCTTAGTCCACTCATGGAGAGCCCTCTGGTTGGCTCTGAACCAGCCTTGGGTTCTCTCCCTAACAGAACAGAGGTAGTGAATTCTCCTCAAGGAGAACCACGATGATCCTCTGGAAGTCCTTCCCCGACTAACATCAATCAAGTCGTGAATGAAGGCGTCCCTGGAACAAGGACTCAATCTGGCCTATGTGTTAAGCCAGAGGTCACCCAACCAGCATATGTCACTAGGGAAGATTTCCATTCCCTTTTCACCTCTATGCGGTGCTCCTTAGAAGAGCTAAAACTCATCATGGCCCGTGTAGAGCCGTCTCCTTCTGCACATGCTTTGGATGAGATACGAGCATCCTTGGCAGTATTAAAAGATGAGTCTTCGATGAATGCTTCTCGTATCGATACACTTGTGGAATTGACGGCACGCAATGCAGAGACCTTACAACAGGTCATTGCATCATTACAGAGGGTTGAGGCGTCCACATCTCATGACACCCAGTCCCTCATTCCTATGAGTGTACCTGTGGATTATGTCACACAGAGCGCAATGCATGCTCTGGGTGACAAACTTCTACAGAAGGTGGTGGATTTCACTTCAGACTTCAATAGCAAAGCCACAGCCACAGCAAAGGCCATCAATGATACTCTGGCCAGATTCAATTACCGCTCGGACGATGAAATGCAAAAGGTTGGAAATGCAGTCGATGAACTCCTCAGAGTTATTGATGAGAGGATCAAGTCAATGCCTCAAGCAGAGGACGAGAGGCCAAAGCGATGAAGGGATCCATCTCCTTCTGTAGAACCATCGAAGTGGAGGCGACTTGACGATGATGAGGACCCAGACGTGTCTGATCCTCAAAATCGTCAAGAGGGGGAGGACGATCCTACAGCCACTCCACGTGCAACACCTATGGCTGCCCCCTACACAAACGTCCTCTGCCCCACGCCAACCAGCTCAAGATCCTTCAAGGCATAGGATATACAACCAACCCGCACCAGACAATGCAGAGGCGCGTCGCAAAGGCAAAATGCCCATGGGGTCTCAGTCAGATCCAGCCGGGCTACAATGGACTACAGAAGTGATAGATCTTTTATCTGTCTATGGATCAGACGATTTAGACCTGACTCTGCCCTCATCAACAAAGTACGCAATGGACATGGCTGCTCCTACAATCAGAGCCCAATAAGAAGAAGAGGTGGTAGATGTGAATGTGGTTGATCCGTCACTTTTGCACATTCCAGTTGCCATTCCTCTAGAAGAAGTCACTGTTGTTGCTCCTCCACCACATCCAAAAACCCACAGAGCTAGGGTGCCTGCTCAAGGGACCAGGGTTGTTACTCCTGCTATGAGGCAGCAGGTACTTGCAAGCCAAACAGAGCGGACTCAGAAGGCACAACCAGTAGACAAAAACGGAAGCATCCTTCTGATCGCGTCCAAAAGATCAAGGAAAGTATGGATGCCATGTTCACGCCAACACCCCTCGACAAACCCATCAAGGACAAGGCAGACAGCGAGGAGATCTACCAGTTCCTCTACAACCTAAGAGAAGAGACACCGGTCCAGAAGATCAGTCTTCATCCTATGGTTCAAGAGCACATCAGGCAGAGATTCCTAGATCGCTACACTCAGCCCATCATTGCAGTCCACTTTGTTGATGGAATAAAGCTAGTCCTAGACATAAAGAAGCGCACTTTCGCGCATAATCAAATTGTGTTCTACGAGTACATAGTGGAGAGGTCTCGCGGACGGATCTGTAGGTTCATAGATTGTACTTCACAAATCACAAGAAGGACAAGGTAGTCAAATACATTGTTGCCAACTCTGCCATTCGCCAAACAATGACAGATTCGCTCGACTTCAGATGCAAGTTCGACTTTCAACTAGCTCTAGATCTAGGAGTGGATCAACTAACAGTCGCTGCTCCAAATGAAGATTTACAGGGCATCAACAATATCCCCTCCTGAAAGGTTTTGGTGGAACCAGAAGTGGGAGTGGAGTTTCGAAATGAGCATAAATAGAAGATCTTCTTTCGAGACAACCAGAATTACAAGTACTCCAACTCTACTCTGCGCTACATAAGAAACAATCTAGTCAGGAGTAGAGACAACTCCCTTGGAGCAAAGGAGCAAGCCAAAATTATCCTAAGGTCGATTTGAAATATGCTTGAGTTTCATGAACTTCTTAGGAAGTTCATTAGACTTCAAAGAGTTTAGACCTTCTATCTTTTGTAAGTACTTTTATGTCTTTAAATCAATGTAATTTCCATTTCCATTCGTATTGTACTTCTTTAGATAGTTAATGTAAGCCAGAGGTTTCCTTTTATCTTATGTCTTCGATTAGACTTCTGTTTTGTAAATCAAGTAAGAGTTCTTCTTATTTACACTTAAGGGGGGATTGTTAGACCCCAACTTGTGAAAGTGTAAGTAAGAAGTGTCTTGCTCTAGTCAATAGTACTTGGTCTATAGAAGCTGTCTGGCTAAGAGCTCTCATGCAGAAGACCAAGAACCAGAGCTCTTACTCAATGTGAAGGTTCCATTCATATAGAGCCCACGTTCTATCTCCGTGAACGATCAAGCCTTATGCGCCAAAAAGCATAAGCGCTTGACTTAAAGCAACAACTCCAAGATCTACAGCCTCTGCATAGTACATGCAGAGCTTCTGTATGTTCATGCAGAGCTTCTGGCTACCTTCTTCACGGAACGCGCGCGTGTTAGCCCAGACATTCTCGCAAGCGTCTAACAGATTTAAGGCGGCTTGACCAAGTCTGCTCCGCTATTCAAGGGAAGTCAAAGATAAGGATGCAGACCAGTCAGCTCAGAGTTCCACGCCTTTTTTATAGCATAGTTTGTTAGGCCTAGGCGTATATAAGGAGGCTTCCTCCTCAGGTTTAAAGTACCTGAAGGAACCGACTTACACTATACGCAAATTTCTGTGAGATTACTTTTATGCTTGAAATTGTTCATCTTTTATCAATAAAAGCATTCGGTATATTCAAAGTTTATTCACTACTTTACTTTTATCTTTGAATATTCTGTTTAATCATTTGAAATACATTGTTTGTTCATAACTTGTATTACATAAACTGTGTTTCTGTTAATTAAGAGTATCTAGGTTCAAACAATTCTCAACTCATTCTATGGCTTCTTTATGATCCTTTTGTAAGTCTTTAATGAACTCCTTATTAGCATGATTTTCACAAAATACTTTCACGTATTTCTCTTTTTGTTCTTTTAGTTCATTATCCAATTTAGAAATTTTAATTCTCAATTCTTTATTGTCCTTCTCAAGATAAACTGTCATTTCAAAAAAAATCAGCGATTGATCAAAGAATTTAATGCAATGTAGAAATCAGTCAAAGAAATCAAAAATCCAACAAAATCTTTTAGATTAAAATCAATAAGCTCAAAATTCTCAGAAAAGATCCAAAACTGTTCAGAAAATCAATGAAGACAGTTACAGATCAGAAAAAAACAGTTAAAAACTATTAAACATAGTCAAAAACGGTTAAAACTGATCAAAAACAATTTGCACGACACAAATCAGTTCAAAAATCTCAAAACAGTTCAAAACAATTCAAAATAGATCAAAATCAGTTAAAATGCTCAAAAAAACAGTAATTTGGTGAAAAATAGGTAAAACGTGAAATCCAAAAAAATCTGATAAACAGTGTTGAAAAAAAAAATTAAAATTTGACAAAGAAGGCTAAAAGATATACAATTCCAGATGGGCTTGGAGATAGACAAATAAGGATGGGTTAAGAGATAGACAAACAAGAAAGCCCAAATTGAATGATCCTTTGATTGATTTGAATTGAACTGGCCTGACCTTATTATCGATATACACCAAATCCAAATCTGAACTCGAATACAGACAAGGAAGATAAATGAGGTAGATCAAATCCGGTTGAAGGGCTTGGAGATTAAGGCTTAAACCGGATGATGTTGTGTACTATTTACCTTGACTACGAACAAGCTTGTAGACGATTTAGATAGACTCGAGCGATTTGGATCAAATCCGAACAAGATAAGCAGCGATTTAGATGAAATCGAATAGCCATGTATGTGGTTATTAAGCTCAAAATTCTATGAAAATCAAAATTCCTTTTCTCGAGCAAAAAGCCTAGCCATTCAATGAGTTGCCGCTTCTGTTGCCACTGTCTCAAATGGATGATTAAAACTTGAAAATTCTATGAAAATCAATATTTTGTTTCAAATGGATGATCAAAACTCGAAAATTTGTGAATAACAAAGATTCAGTAATCAATTACGCACACAACGATCATATTTTTAACATGTAAACATCAAAAATTGAAAGATTTGAGTAGAAAAATATGATGAAATTTATGGACATTTCAAGAACAAAATAAGAAGATGAAGAACAGATCATGATTTTTCCAGAAATTTTCTTCAATTTTGATGATTTCTTCTCGTGATTTCTTGCATAACCTACTCTGATACCAAATTTGAGTCCACAAGTTGATCAATCTTCATAAAACTCTATGAATCCATGACAGATGAATATAACATGTAAGAACACTTGGAAGGAGATTGAGAGGATTAGTCAAATAGTCAATCTTCTATTATGTACGCATGAATTTTACAATTGAGCTCTCCTACAATTACACTAAAGACAAAACTATATATATAGGGTCAAACTAAAACCCTTCTAGTCAAAGTCAAACTGACTTACAAAGTCAAACACGATGTCTATACAAATATAGACAATAGTAACTTTCAAGACTAATACAATTTAATACTGAAATTCTGACCCAACTGACTTTATGGGAAGTTCTGGTCATTTTTCCTATTTCACACACTGAGTACAAAGAATCCTTGTCAAACCTCAATTCTGGTAGACCAATGATGAGATTTCTACTTACGAGCTTGTTGATATCTTTGAAGTTTTGATAAGATAATCTGCGATGCCATATCCAACTGTCTTTATTTGTTGCCTTTGAAATTAGACAGATAGGCCAAGAAGCAGTCAAAGTTATGAAATTCACTGCATACAGATTACCATATCGTTGAGCTCGAATAACTTCAATTCCTTCCGAGTCAATGATGGCACATCCTTTAACAAAGAATTTAACATTGAAACCGTAGTCACAAAAATGGCTTATACTGTAACAACCCACTACGTTATCTATGATATAAATCACAACAATCACTCATATGAAAATATAATTGTCATTGTATAACCCAAATAGTCTGTGTTTACATAACAAGAAAAAATATGGATTAACAAAAACTTTGTCAGTTACAGCACAAACATCTAAATAACACTTCATTACATTTTTTCATTGCCTTTGTCTTGGGATGATAGATGACCTACAAAACGGATTAGTCCAATAAATGAACGTTAGACCAAAAGGTCTAGTGAGTGTATTTCTCTCATACAAACAGTATATATTTCAAAATCCAAGATTATAACAAACCTGGATCTTAATATATCATTTCATCATCCATCTATCGCGGTTACACCGCCAGTTCATCTATTGCATTTACACCGCCAGTTCATCTACCGCGTTTACACCGCCAGTTCATCTATCATGGTTACACTGCCAGTTCATCTATCGCGTTTTCCAAACATTAAAGATTCTCCCTTTATAATTCTTTAATCAGATAAGATATAAAAATTGTCAACACTTCATTCGGATAATTAAGAATCTGGTCAACTCTTTTTAGCAGGATAAGGAATTCGGACAGCCTTGTAGGCGGATGGAAAACATATCCAGACGGCATGATAACCGGATGGGAATCGTATATGGACGACATTATAACCGGATGGGAATCGTATCCGGACGGCAATTTAACCGGATGGCAACGCATATCCGGACGGCATTATAACCAGATGGGAAACATATCCGGACGGCACTATAGCCGGACTTGGACGTACCCGAATTACAGCCAGACTAGGATGCGTATCCAGACGGGTTTACAACCAGACTAATACGCTTATCCGGATGGCATAATAACCAAATGGAAACGTATCCAAAGAATCAAGTAGCAATGAAACAACTAAAAAGCAGTGATAAAACATATGTATAGGATGTTTGAAAAACACTCACCTTAGTCAAAATCTTAGTTTGAAATATGCTTGCTCTTCTGCCCTAGATTGACGAATTTTTCCAAGGAGACTTTTCTAACATGAAAAATGGTAAACCTTTCCCAGTTCAACAATACTTACTATATATAGTAAGTGGGAGAATCTTGGGGCGGTGCATGGCCAGCCGCCTTCCCCTCCCTATGCATCACATATAAAATTAATAACCCCAAAAGAAATAATCTAAAGAGGAAATAAAAATACACACAGGTTAATTCCTCAAAAACCCTCACACTACATAATCCAATCCTGAACTTTCCAATGCTACATAACTTTAAAACCGATTAACTATAATCTGGAAACTGGATATTACATATACTAAATAAATTATGCTCCAATCCTTCAACGTAGAATACTTTCTTGATTCTTACAATGCCATTTGACAGTGTGCCATGTCCTCTTACATAACCTTTCTCCTTGTTACCAAAAGTGACTATTCCACCAGGCTTCTCTTTAGAATAAGTCAGAAAGTGTCTGTGTCCTATCATCTGTCTAGAGCATCCAGATTTTATGTACCATGCTTGACAGTCCTATAAAAACAATCACTGAGATTTAGGTACCATTTCATAATAGGACATGTTGGGTTAGAAATCACATTAGTAGATACATATTTTACGTGTCATTCATATTTTTGTTTGGGAATCTGTAACACCCCATTTCACATATTGCATGTAACATATATTTCATACACAAGGAATACATGTTTATACACCACATAGGTCCCTTGGTACAAGAATCTACCAGTACTGAATACATGGTCCAAAAATTCAAAATACAATCCTTGTACTATTCCACATTCTTCTAACAAGATTATACATAGCATAGCCAAATCCTCCAGCAAATACGCACATAGGAAAAATATTACATTTTCCCTTTGCCCTTACCGTCTGCACTTCCTTCAAGACATATTTAAAATCACAAAACAAGGGTTAGACTGAAAGGTTTAGTGAGTTCCCTTTTTTATGTTATTGCAGGGTGAAAATCACCAAAACTTTAAATAAAAACAATTTTTCATATATATGACAAATATATGAACATGTAAGAATATATTTACCAGCACCTTTCCACTTTTCAAGCCAAACTCTCAGCTTTCAATTAACATATCTAGAACCCAAACAGGTTTATCATAATGTCACTTTTAACCCATTTCAATTAACACAAGGTTTATTTAAAGCTTCAGGCCAAACCTGTTATTTCCTCCTCAATAACACCAGACTATGACTTCCAATAAGAACTCTGTTGGGTCACCTATTGATTTGGTGATGACCCACTGATCTGTTCCTCTACCTTAGCAACACTTAGTAGTTATTGGTTCTTTAGAAATTGGTGTCTTGGTACATACTTAAGGCCATTGGCAAAATCGAAGACTAGCCGATCTGAAGACAGAAGGTCACCGATGCAGTGTTGTGGATCAACTGTCTTATAAACACACCAAGACTCCGAAGTAGCTGAAATGCATATTGAAAATATTTTGAAGCTACAAGCCGATTGAAGGAAGATCTTCATAGACCGAAGATTGAAAATCTTCATGGACTCAAGATTGAAGGAAGATCTTCATAGACCGAAGATTGAAAATCTTTATGGACTCAAGATTGAAGATCATGGACCGAAGATTGAAAATCTTTATGGACTCCAGATTGAAGATCATGGACCGAAGATTGAAAATCTCCATGAACCAAAGATTTGTATGTAGCTGCTTGAAGCTATATATCCATCCAAAGGAGATCTTCCTACAGACTGACCATATCTCTGCAAAGTTTGTCTCTACATGAACTATGTTGTATGCACGCTATGTATGATGAAAATGAGATATCAACATTGGTCAAGTCAACCCCTGCCTTCTTATCCTCAAGTGACAAGTGTCCCCATGCATTAAATGCTGAAGGTAGTATAAAAAGGCAGTGTGCATCTCCCATGCAAACAACTGGCTTTTGCAAGATTACTTAGTGCATTCTAAAAGCAATCGGCTATTCTCTTCTACTCCCTTGCTCTCCTGTGTGCGAAGAAATTCTTAGTGTTCTTCATTTCCTTTCAAGAACTCTCTGTGTTGTTCTTGAAAGTTCTTCTCCTTGTAAGATTGTTTAGGTTAGGTTTTCCTTTCCCAAAGTTGACAGAAAGAGTACAACTGGTAGTTGTCAGTTGTTGGGTAGAAAGTTAGTCAGTTGGACTAGCAAGAAACAACACTCTATGTCCACCTCAACAGCTGAAGCTGAGTATGTTGATGCAGGTAGCTGTTGTGCACAAGTCTTGTGGATGAAAAATCAGTTAGCTGATTACGATCAGTTGTTCACAGAAATTCCTATTTTCTGTGACAATTCAAGTGTCATTGCTATTGCCAACAATCCAGTTCTTCACTCTTGTACCAAGCATATTGATATTCGATATCACTTTATCTGAGATCATGTGATGAAAGGTGATGTTGAACTTCATTTTATCCCTACAGACTATCAACTCGTTGACTTGTTTACCGAGCCTCTTGATGAAGCTCGGTTTAATTTTTTGATCAGTGAGTTGGGAATGTTAAATGTTGACAAATAATTTTTGAGTCTTCACTAATTCATTTCGGTTGTGTGTTTTCTCTAAAAATGTTGTGTGTCATTTGCTCAAAAATAGTCTGGTATCTGTGTGAGTGTATGCTTCTCTCTTTCTAAAATATTGTTTTTTTTAAATGATGGGTTTTACTCTCGTATTTTTTAAGAATTAATGTCTATTTTTTTCTCTAAAAAGTCTCTGTGTGAAAAATATTGTTTTTGGAAAATGTAAGTGTATGTTATTTTTATCTAAAAATACTATAAAAAAACATTATTAGTATTTTTTTTAATTTTTTTTATGTTTTAAAAAAAATTAGTAATTTTTAAATTTATTTTATGTGTGTGTAGTGATTTTAATTTTCTTTTTTGGGCCTATCCGCTTTGTGTTAACACTAGGAATGGTTGGGCTTATGCGCTTTGGGCCCACCTAAACCCTACCCTAACCTACTCTAGCCGACCTCTCTTATCTCCCAACCCCAATTTCGGTTTCTCACATACAAGCCGATCTCTCTTCCTTTCATTCCTCACAACAAACCGAACCCCTTCCCACTTCTACCTTCGGCTTGATCCTTAACCCTCACACCGATTGCAAAACCTCCCCATTACCCACTACACCAAACCGACCCCCTTCACTTATCACAACCAAATCGATTACAATCGGCCTCTATCCCAAACCGAACACACACACACCAACCCTCGTCAATAGGGCCCCCCTCTGCACCGGGCTTTCAGTTCTCAGCTCCTCCTCCTGAGGTGATCTATGCCATACCCACTGAGGTGCTGAACATGTTCAGAGGCTTCACATCTCAGTGTCAGCTGCTCATCTCTCAACAGGCCTCCCTCAACACTGATTTATCTGGGAGATTGGACTGTATTACATCTGAACTGCATCAGCACAGTGCTGCCTTGACAGATCATGGCATTGCCTTCACTGCTATTAAAGCTACGGTTGATTCTTTTGATGCTCGTATGACTGCTTTCTCTGATTCTCAATCTAACATCTCTGAAGCTGTCCCTAATCTTCGTGCTCGATCGGAAAGTCAAGCTGCCACAAATCAGGCAATTCTTCAATCTCTGACTTATCTTCACTTCAAGATGGATGCCTAGACACATATATCCAAGATGTTCTTGGATAGAGATACCGAGTTATCTGTTGACTTGGGTCCCAGTCAGTTCACGGAAGAGGACAGGGTTATGTTCACCAACGTCAGTCGACGTGTTGAATCTGATTATGCTCTTCTTGGCGGTCTTTATCGCGGTATTTCACGTCTGCTACGTGCCTCAGGTGCTCCCCTTACTCCTACTTCTCATGTTACTGCTTATGTGCCTTCCTCATATGCCAATGTGGAGGGTCCTTCTGTTCCTACTAGTGGACCTTCCCCTGTTCCCACTAAGGGGGAGAAGACAGTTGATCCTTCTACTATTGACAACGGGGACGACGACTCAGCTTCTACTTCTTCTACCTCTTCATCCTCAGCTGAGTCAGACTGTGATGCTCCTATTGAGGGGGAGCTATTTGATCATGATAATAGAGCCGAGGTACCTGTTGAGGGGGAGCAACCATGTTCTATGCCTTCAATATTTGTTGAGGTTGGTACTATACCTTCTCAAGATGATATTCCCACTGCTTCTGGGGACTTAGTCCCAACTCACAGAGAAGGAAAGRCACCCATGACGTCAGATGAAGAAGCTGCTGCAGCTAAAGCAGCTAAAATTGCTAGACATCAATCTGCAGTTCCTTCAGCCGACAGACTTGTGCTTAAAGCTTCATGTCCTCAAGAAACTGATCTTCATCTCCTAGGTATTTCTTCAAAGGATGCGGCCAACTCAATTGCTCTTCAAAAGCAATTTGAGGAAGCCAACAGATCTCACTCTTTGGTCCCACGATCTGAGTCTGAAGAAACCAAAGGGAAAAGAATTAAATGGTTTAATGACTCAATTCTCCGACGCTACACTACTACTCGAATTGTCAATGCCATAATCAAAGGTCCTCAAAAATTGACCTATGATTCCAATCTAATCTATGTGATTATTGGTCGAGAAAACGGAGTAGTAAGGACAGAAAATCTTTCTTGGATCAATTCCTACGGTCTTACTGAGTGAATGGAGATCATCAAGTTTCTAAGTAAAAGCAGAAGCATGTACAAGGAATTTGTCTTGAGTCATCTGTATCGCCTTCTCAAAAAGATACAAATGATCAAGATGTATTACAAGCTGCCTTCCCCTCCACAACTCTCCTTTCTTAAGCAAATGTTAAGTAAAGATGGCTCTTCTAAATCTGCTTCTGCCTCGAAGACCATCAAGAATCAAGACTCGCTTATTCAGAAATTATCAAAGGAAGGTAAGGCTCCTGATGTCTCACATCTTGATCTTACCCTTCCTTCAGATGTTTGTCATCCGGAAGGAACTATCTTGTCCGCTCCTGAGCATGGAATATTCTTTTGGGACACGAGTAGTTGCCTTCGATTTTTTCGAGCTTCTGAGATACCTATAACTGATTCTCAGCTATTGCGCATGATACTAAGTATAATCAAAATTGGTGAAGCCGGAAGAGTCTTCTATACCTTGATCACGGATGAACTGAAGAGAAGAGATGTTCTTGCAGTGGCTGATTCAGATGCTACGGAAGTAGATGATGATTGCTAGCTTTCCTATGTGACTTCTTCTTCTTGAACTACTTTCTTCAATGTAAGTATTTAATTCATTGTCTATATAAATGCAATTTGATTTTTCAATATTTACTTTAAATTTCTCATTCTTTATTTGTTTGTCTCTCATTCATTATTTGTTTGTATATACGTTTATATTTAAAAAAATCAAAATAAATCAAAAAAAATAAAAAAAAAAGAACCCAAAAAGAATATGTACATGGGTCACATAATTTATAAGTTCTTCTTCTCAAAGAATTTTAGAGTTTGTGTTTTCTTGTATTTATTTCTTTCTAAGTGCTTGTGCCATCATCAAATAGGGGGAGATCGTTGGGTCACCTATTGATTTGGTGATGACCCACTGATATGTTCCTCTACCTTAGAAACACTTAGTAGTTATTGGTTCTTTGTAAATTGGTGTCTTGGTACATACTTAAGGCCATTGGCAAAATCGAAGACTAGCCGATGTGAAAACAGAAGGTCACAGATGCAGTGTTGAGGATCAACTGTCTTATAAACACACCAAGACTCCAAAGTAGCTGAAATGCATATTGAAAATATTTTGAAGCTACAAGCCGACTGAAGGAAAATCCTCATAGACCGAAGATTGAAAATCTTCATGGACTCAAGATTGAAGATCATGGACCGAAGATTGAAAAATCTTCATGGACTCAAGATTGAAGATCATGGACCGAAGATTGAAAATCTTCATGGACTCAAGATTGAAGATCATGAACCGAAGATTGAAAATCTCCATGGACCGAAGATTTGTATGTAGCCGTTTGAAGCTACATATCCATCCAAAGGAGATCTTCCTAYAGACTGACCATATCTCTGCAAAGTTTGTCTCTTCATGAACTGTGTAAGTTTATCTCTGCATGAACTATATTGTATGCACGCTATGTACGATGAAAATGAGATATCAACATTGGTCAAGTCAACCCCTGCCTTCTTATCCTCAAGTGACAAGTGTCCCCATGCATTAAATGCTGAAGGTAGTATAAAAAGGCAGTGTGCATCTCCAATGCAAACAACTAGCTTTTGCAAGATTACTTAGTGCATTCTAAAAGCAATCGACTATTCTCTTCTACTCCCTTGCTCTCCTGTGTGCGAAGAAATTTTTAGTGTTCTTCATTTCCTTTCAAGAATTCTCTGTGTTGTTCTTGAAAGTTCTTCTCCTTGTAAGATTGTTTAGGTTAGGTTTTCCTTTCCTATCTTCCGCAACAATCTTTTGTATTTCTGTGTGTATTAATTCTTGATATAAATCAATAAGAATTAAAAAGTTGAAAAAAGTCTGTGTAATTGTATTCAACCCCCCCCCCTTCTACAATTACTTTCTGTTTATTGCTTTTCCCTTCGGGTTATTTAATGCTTCAGGCCAAACCTGTTATTTCTACCTCAACAACACCAGACTATGATTTCCAATAAGAACTCTGATTCTAAATCCTTAAATCACAAAGAAATAAAGATTTCAAATCACAGTAATCTTAAAGGATATAATAGTAAGAGTTATATTATACATCACACATACAAATGCAACCCTTATATCCAAAGGTACACCTCTCCTTGATATGCCACCCTTATCCCATGTACACCTCTCCTTGATATGTCACCCTTATCCCATGGTACACCTCTCCTTGATATGTCACCCTTATTTCCTCATCAAACTTTTTATAAAACAATTAGAACAGACCACAGTTATAAATGTTCTAATGGAACAACATCAGTCCAGAATCATTTTTATCAAAATTCCCATTCTTTATACAAGATTATTAAAAATGACAATTTGTATAAATAATACATAAATTAATGTACAAATCCGGTCAACACAAACTTGGCCGGACTTCATCTTCAGTCAAGTCTTGGTCGGTTTACTAATCTGGATAACACTACAACTTGTTTGATTTAACAATCCGGACAACATTCCCTTGAAGCCTTGTCCGATTTACTAATCCGGACAACTCTCAAAACCTTGTCCGATTTAAAGCTACACTGGACAACAAGTGTCTGATTTAAGCTCAAACCGCTCAACCCTTTATCTGATGTAAGTCTAAACCGATTAACCCTTTGTTAAACTAGGTAAACAAGTTTTACAACAAAACATTAATCAAATCAAAGGAATTACTTCACAATTGAAATGAAATGATAAACCATTCACATTGAATTTCTTTTTAAAAACCAACTGAAAATCTTGGTGAAATGCAATTCGGTCAATCAACCTCACTTAAATCGCTCACTTATGGTCTCAAAAATAGCAAGAAGATGAAATGGAGATTAAGACCCTCCTTTTATACCTTTCCTTAACAGGAAAGTCGGCTACACCCTTCCCCATTATGCATGCATCTCATAACATACTCATGCATACATGCATATAATCATGCACACTTATGCAACCTTTCACAACTACTATTCATGCATGCATACACATTTACATATTTGTATATTCATACATACATTCTCATGCATATAGTTTCACATACCAACATGATCAAATATATCAATTTATCATGCTAACACGTAATCACATAACAAATATTCACGTATTAATTACCTCGGATGATAACCAGGATCCGGTTATCACATTATCCACCCCTCAAAAGAATTCCTTCCCAGAATTCCTTTAATCAAAGAGCCATGGATACTTTGATTTCATTTTCTATTCCAATTCCCAAGTTTCCTCTGATCCTTTGTGAAACTTCCACTTTACTTTAACTAAACTGATCTCTTTGTTTCTCAACACCCTGATCTTTCGGTCAACACGACTTCTGGTGATTGTACAAAGTTTAGCTTACTGTCTAGTTTAATCTCTTGTAACGGTACAGCGAGACTTGGATCAGCTAAACATTTTCGCAGGTTCGATACATGAAAAGTGTTGTGGATCAAACTAAGCTCTTCTGGTAGCTCCAACTGATAAGCCACTGGCCCAATTCGTTTACATATTCTAAACGGCCCAACATATCTTAGATTGAGCTTGCCTTTCTTTCCAAATCTGACAACACCTTTCCATGGAGAAACTTTTAACATCACAAGATTACCTACACAAAACTCAATCGGCTTTCGACGATTATCAGCATGGCGGTCCTGTGCTGTTCTGATTCTTTCACGGATCTGTTCAATCTTTTCAGAAGTTTCTTGCACAATCTCAGGACCCGTCAATTGCCTTTCTCCTACCTCATTCCAACACAATGGCGTTTGACATTTACGTCCATACAATACTTCATATGGTGCTGCTTGGATGCTAGAATGGTAACTATTACTGTATGCAAACTCTATTAGTGACAAATGATCTTCCCATGATCCGCCAAAGTCTATGACACAACTTCTTAACATATCTTCCAGAGTCTGGATAGATCTTTCACTTTGTCCATCAGTTTGTGGATGATAGGTTGTACTTAATCGGATTTCATATCCCAGAGCTTTGTGCAAACTCTCCCAGAACTTTGAAGTGAACGACTATATTTATTAAAGATAATAGATAGTAGAACTTCGTGTCTGGTTACAATCTCTTTGATATAAACCTGGGCCAGCTTTTCTAAAATATAATTCTCCCTTATAGGTAGAAAATACGCAGATTTAGATAGACGATCAACAATTACCCAGATCACGTCATACCCCTTTGGAGTTCGAGGTAACTTCATGACAAAATCCATTGTAATGTGATCCCATTTCCATATTGGAATCTCCAAATATTGAAGACTTCCATACGGCTTCTGATGCTCAATCTTAACCTGTAGACACGTTATACACTGTTCCACATATCTGGCTATGTCCCTCTTCAATCCGGGCCACCAATAAAAAGATTTCAAATCTCTGTACATCTTATTGGTACCTGGGTGAATAGAGTATCGGGACTTATGGCTTTCATTTAGTATAACTTTCCGAATATCCCCAAAACACAGTACCCAAATTCGCCCTTGAAAGGACAAAATCCCTTCATTGTTCGGTTCCATAGTTGAAATCATCTTACCCAATCTTTCTGATTTGACCAGATCTTCTTTCATGGATTCTTTCTGACATCTCAGAATTTCTTTATGAATATCAGGGACTAAGTTTATTCTCATTGCCACAGCTTTAATAGTCCCACTTCTTTCTTTTCTACTCAATGCGTCAGCTACCACATTAGCTTTTCCTGGGTGGTAGAGGATTTCACAATCATAGTCATTTACAAGTTCAACTTACCTTAACCAGAATTCACACTTGGATAACTTTGCGTACAGCTTTTCTTTTTTCAGCAATTCCAGTATCAGGCGAAGATGTTCTGCATGCTCTTCTTCGGTCTTAGAATATGTAAGAATATCATCGATAAATACAATAACGAATTTATCAAGATATTCCTTACATACCCTATTCATTTCAAATCCATAAAGGCTGCAGGCGCATTAGTTAAGCCAAATGGCATAACTAGAAATTCATGATGCTCGTACGTAGTTCGGAAAGTTGTTGTAGCGATGTCTTCTTTCCTGACCTTTAGCTGGTGATACCCTAACCTTAAGTCAATTTTGGAGAAATAACTCGCTCCCATTAGTTGATCAAACAAATCATCAATCCTTGTCAAAGGATACTTGTTCTTGATTGTCAACTTGTTCAATTCACGATAATCTACACATATTCGCATAGATCCATCTTTCTCCTTAACAAATAAGACCGGAGCTCCCCAAGGTGAAGTTTTGGGTCGAATAAATCCTTTATCAGTTAAATCTTTCAACTGGGCAACTAATTTCTTCAGTTCTGACGGAGGCAACCGGTACGGTGCCTTGGCTACTGGTACTGCTCCCGGTATAAGATCAATTCTGAATTCGTTGACTCTATTCGGTGGTAATCCAGACAAATCTTCTGGAAAGACTTTTAGGTATTCATTAACAATTGGAATTAATTCTTGTTTTCCCTTCTCTTTCTTCAAATCAATCACATATGCCAAACACGCATAACACTTCTTTCAGATACACTTCTGAGCTTTCAGCACAGTCAAGAGATTGGTATGATGATTCTGACTATCACCATAGATAACAATTGTTTCCTCTCTCTGGTAGAATGATTCTGATTATTTTCTTATTACAAACAATACTGGCCTGATGCTCTGCCAACCAGTCCATAGCCACTATTACATCAAATTCTTTTATCGACATACGAAATAACCGAATCGGTAGCTCACAATCCTCAATAACAATAACGCAGTTATTGAATACACTAGCAACAGATTCCTGACTATTAGCAGCATCAACTACTAATTCGTTATCAAGTAGCACAGAATTCAAACATGCAATTTGAGCAAACGATGGTGATACAAACGAAAAGTTTGCACCAGAGTCAAATAACACCTTAGCACGTATAGAATTCAGAAGGAAGGTACCTGTTACTACGTCTGGCGATGTTTCTGCCTCATTCTTTGCCATATGGAAGGACCATCCCCGTGCCCCTCCTTTCCTTCCTCTTGTTACAGTAGATCTTCCCCAAGTACCCGACACATTACTCCCCATTGTCAACTGTGGAGTTCTCAATAACGGACAGTTTATTCGTATGTGATCCGGGGAATTACAATTGAAACACCTTCGGTTGGCTGAGCAACTCCTTGATAAATGGCCCATTTCGCACACTTGTAACACTTTCTTTGGTCCATCTTGCATTCACCTTGATGAACCTGTCGGCATTGTGTACAGACTTTCTCACCGACCTTCTGTTCAGCTCTATTATCATATCTTACTGCTTTTGGCCTTCGAAAGTTTGATGAAGGCCCTTCCCATCTTCTTTTCTCCACAACTTTACCCTCTGATTGTCGATTCTTATTTCGTTCCATTACTTCGGCCGCATCCACAGTTAGTGAGAAGGTATTGGGATTCATAGCAATTACAAATTCACGGATTGAAGGTTTCAATCCCCAGATATATCATTCCACCTTTCCGGATTCCGATGAAATATAATGTTCAACAAATCGAGAGTATTCAATAAACATCTCAGTGTACTCTCAAACTGTTCTATTTCCCTATTCCAATTTCAGAAAATCTTCTTCCATTTGTCGTATAGCCGTCTTAGGGCAGAACTCATCCTTGAATTGATTTACAAATTCTGTCCAGGATAACGTCTGTAAGACATCTGTTCTGGCCAACGATTCAATTTCCCACCAAAACAGAGCATTTGACTTTAATACTGAGACAACAAATCTAACTTTATCAGTTTCCGGACACCGGATGGTGTTGAACACAGATTCAATCTCCTTGATCCAGCATATAGCTTTTACTGGATCCCTCTCTCCAAAGAAAGTTGGCGGTTTACATGCTAAGGACATTTTGATGTCTCCTTCCTTGTTATGAGTAACCGGAATAGAGGGATGTACTTCCACTCTTTTTATTTCCACTCTAGCCGGTATTCCCATAATAGACGTTAAGGTTTCTCATAACTTTCCCATTTCCTCCGCCAGCATATCTCTGGATATATACTCTGGATGTGGCACTGATCTTTCCTGAACATTCCCAGAATGAGATTCTTCATGCTCAGAATGTACTTCAGTCCGACCCCTTCCCTGTGACTGACTTCTCCCTCTGCCTCTTCCTCTAGTTCTCCCCCGACCTCTATTTCCAGAAGTACTTGTCAGAAGATTAGCAGATGATTCCTCTCTTTCCTCATACTCTGGACGGGCTATTCTTTCAAATCTTCGTGTTCGACTAGACATCTACAGATTTTAATGTTAATAATCACATATTCACATTCCCAAATATAATGAAGTATTCAAGTTCAGATATGTACCTGTAAATTCATAATTACACTGGCCATATGTAATTAAAATTTACCTTACACATTATCTTTTCAACTCATCATATTTATTTCCAATAGTGCTAAATATGTCCGAGACCCTTAACATGAAATGAAATAGTTTAAGTCTAGGTATCATACTGTTAAATACCTAAATCCTTTAAACTCAGGCTCTGATACCACTTTCTGTAACACCCCATTCCACATATTACATGTAACATATACTTCATACACAAGGAATACATGTTTATACACCACATAGGTCCCTTAGTACAAGAATCTACCAGTACTTAATACATGGTCCAAAAATTTAAAATACAATCTTTGTACTATTCCACATTCTTCTAACAAGATTATACATAGCATCGCCAAATCCTCCAGCAAATATGCACATAGGAAAAATATAACATTTTCCCTTTGCCCTTACCGTCTGCATTTCCTTCAATTTAAAATCACGAAACGAGGGTTAGACCGAAAGCTCTAGTGAGTTCCCCTTTTTATGTTATTGCAAGGTGAAAATCACCAAAACTTTATATAAAAACAATTTTTCATATATATGAAAAATATATGAACAAGTAAGAATATATTTACCAGCACATTTCCACTTTTCAAGCCAAACTCTCAGCTTTCAATTAACATATCTAGAACCCAAACAAGTTTATCATAATGCCATTTTTAACCCTTTTCAATTAACACAAGGTTTATTTAAAGCTTCAGGCCAAACCTGTTATTTCCTCCTCAATAACACCAAACTATGATTTCCAATAAGAACTCTGAATCTAAATCCTTAAATCACAAAAAAAATAAAGATTCCAAATCACAAGAATCTTAAAGGATATAATTGTAAGAGTTATATTATACATCACACATACAAATGCCACCCTTATATCCAAAGGTACACCTCTCCTTGATATGCCACCCTTATCCCATGTACACCTCTTCTTGATATGTCACCCTTATCCCATGATACACCTCTCTTTGATATGCCACCCTTATTTCCTCATCAAACTTTTTACAAAACAATTAGAACAGACCGCAGTCATAAATGTTCTAATGGAATATCATCAGTTCAGAATCTTTTTTTATCAAAATTCCCATTCTTTATACAAGATTATTAAAAATGACAATTTGTATAAATAATACATAAAATCAATGTACAAATCTGGTCCAGACTTGGCCGAACTTCATCTCCGGTCAAGTCTTGGCCGGTTTACTAATCCGGATAACACTACAACTTGGACAACATTCCCTTGAAGCCTTGTTCAATTTACTAATCCGGACAACTCTCAAAACCTTGTCCGATTTAAAGCTACACCGGACAACAAGTGTCCGATTTAAGTTTAAACCGCTCAACCCTTTATCCGATGTAAGTCTAAACCGATTAACCCTTTGTCTGATTTACACATAAACCGGGTAAACAAGTTTTAAAACAAAACATTAATCAAATCAAAGGAATTACTTCATTATTGAAATGAAATGATAAACCACTCACCTTGAATTTCTTTTTGAAAACGAACTGAAAATGTTGGTAAAATGCAATCTGGTCAATCCTCCTCACTTAAATCGCTCACTTATGGTCTCAAAAATAGCAAGAAGATGAAATGGAGGTTAAGACCCTCCTTTTATACCTTTCCTTAACAGGAAAGTCGGCTACACCCTTCCCCATTATGCATGCATCTCATAACATACTCATGCATACATGCATATAATCATGCATACTTATGCAACCTTTCACAACTACTATTCATGCATGCATACACATTTACATATTTATATATTCATACATACATTCTCATGCATATAGTTTCACATACTAACATGATCAAATATATCAATTTATCATGCTAACACGTAATCACATAACAAATATTCATGTATTAATTATCTTGGATGATAACCGGATCCATTTCCAAACAAATTTTACATCCACAAAATATGGTTCCTCATTTTGAAAATTTTCTTTTGAATTTCTTTTCTTATTAATCCGAGGACCATTTTCAACTTTAGACTTATGTGAAGAATTTGATTTAGATTTAGAATCCTTTGATCTGATAAACTTTTTACATTTGGCATTTATGAAAAAGAATTTAAACCACAATATTTTCAATGTATATGGTTAGAAGCAAAATACAAAAGAACTGAATGAGAAAACTTTTTAGATTTCTTCAAATCAGGTTTCAGATTTCTTCAAATCAGCTTTCAGAATACACTTTGTCTTGAAATTATTACAATCACAATTATTACGTTTTGATTTCAAGCATTTTACAGAATAATTAGCTTTTGAAACATTTTCAGATTTCTTCTGTAAGGATTATTCTTCTTGCGAACTTTGCCATACCTTTTCACAGCTGTCACAGAAAAAGATTTTAAATTAGTAAACAGTTTGATAGATGAACATTCAGTTTTTACATTTTGAATAGATTTAGGAGTAATCTTAAATTTATTTGAGGATTTAATTCCAGAAGACTCTCCTATTTCAAAAATGCTTTGAGAAATATTTATCTTTTCAATAACAATGGATTCAACTTTGAATGCAATATGAGTAACCTCTGAATTTTTATTCACTGTACTTAAAGACACTTTGTTGTCCACTTCAAGCTTAATGATTTTACTCATCAGCTCAGTTCGGTCATCAAAACATAAATTGAATTCCTTTTCAAGTTATGAAATCTTTTGAAAGTTAGACTCATGCATTTTGTCCTTACAAACCAGACGCTTGGTTAACTTTGAAATTTGTTCATTAAGATTATTAGATTTGATCAAAATTCATTTTGAGCATAAACAATTAATTCTTTTTCAGAATTGAGTTCATCTTCAAGTTCGGAGATTTTTTTATTTAAAACAAATATTTTCGCGTTCGAATCAACTTAAGAATTTGAATGCTCAGTCCAATCCTGTTCAGTGAAAATTTCAAAATCAGGTGAAGTTTCAGTTTTAAGAACTTCACTGGGATACATTGATTCAAGCTCAGTATGTGAAAATTGAATTTCTCTTGTTTCATAGCTTGAATTTAATTCATGATATTTTAGTCCCACTAATTTGAAAGTAGGTTTTTTAGAAGATTCTTCAACCGATTTATCATTATCATGATTTGAAATAATTGATGATTCTGATTCTGATTCTGCCTTGACAAATATTTCATGAACGGATGGAATTGTGAATTTTGCGGTCCCTCTTTCATTAAAATCATATAAAGATTTTTGGGGTCTTTTTTAAAATTTCATTTTCATTAAAACCCAAACCCACTTGATGATTATAAAATCTTGGATCTTTGGGTTTGTTTATTAAAATTTTCAGTGTTCACTTAGATTGAATTCTTTTGTAAAAAGTCTCTTCCAACTGTTTGATTCTCTCATGTAAAGTCACTCTTTCTTCAAGAATAATATCACATTTTTAACTAAACGTTATATCTCTCACATTCTACTTCATTCAACTTCTTTTTAAGTGAAAGAATTTTTTTTTCATTTTTGGCTTTTTCAGTTCTAAGGACTTCTTTCTCATATCTCAGACTTTCACATAATCCTTGATAGCAAAAACTTTCTTCTCTAAATCTTTCAGTTATTGCTCTTTCTGCTTTCATCTTGTCTTTCAGAATTCCAAATTCAATATTCATAGCTTCAATTTTATTAATTAATTCAAAATTGGAAGAATTACGTACCTCGGATTCATTATCTGATGACGAGCCTCCCTCTTCAGTTCTGGACATTAAACACTTATTGACCTGAGTAAAATGTGCAGCTTCATCATCAGAGGAATCAATACGCCAACTTTCTTCATCAGCAACCAGGGTGTTAGACTTGTATACCAAAAGTGTAAGTAAAATGCATTTGCTCTAGTCAAGAGGACTTAGTCTAGAAAGTAGCCTGGAACAAGAGCTCGGATGCGGAGATTGCTCAGACACGGATATACTCGGACACAAAGATATTCCTCGCACACAGAGCTCGTTGCCCAATCAAAGAAGATCAAGTCTTAGCGTCAAAAAGTATAAGGACTTGACGCAGAGCCCTATTCCAGACACAGAGCCTCTCATAGCACATGAAGAGCCTTTGGGTCTCCATCCTTAACTTGTGCACAAAGCTTCCATGGCACATCTCACAAGCGGTCCAATCCAAGACCAACATGTTTCATGCAACTTGAAGACAATGGGCCAATCCAAGGCCGACATGTGGAATGCAACTTGAAGACAACGGTCCAATCTAAAGCAGACACGTGGAGGCAGACTATTGATGGACGCGTTGACAAATATTATTTTTGATTTTGGAAGTTTCCTTTATGGGAAACTGTCCATAAAAGGATAGTTTCCTCCAAGGAAATAAGATAATGAATAACTTCATACTTGCAACTTCATAATAGATAAATCTGGAAACACGCTCCTTCCTGTTTGTAAGATATTTGCTTAAACACTTGTGAGAGATAGAAGCTAGTTGAGTGACTTTAGTACACACACTTAAAGGTGTCCTTGGTGTTCATGTTCAAGCTCTTCAGCTATTCAATCAAGCTGACTTGTTCAACTCTTCATTCATAATTGTGTTTGTTCCTTTATGCTTAACCATCTAAACACACATTTTTTGCTTCCGCTCATTCATTGAGTTAAGTTATCATTAAGTGCACTAGAGGATCTAGGTTTCTAACAATTGGTATCAGAGCTAGCTAACCAGTCTATTGATTAGGTAGATCAAATCCAGTAGGATATCCTCTATTATTTGGTTAGATTGTCTTTTTAGAAATCGTTTTGTACTCAAGATCTCATATTTTCTTTAAGAAAATATCTGTTGATCTCATATATTTTTGTAAAGATAATCACTTATGAATCTATTCTCCAAGTTTGTGTTCTACAATTTCCTTTTTACCTGTGATAGTATCTAAGGATACAGAGTTCCTAAGCCAAAAGGGTATTGTAATCTTCCTCCCTTCAACAAAAGCAGACTGGGTGGGGTAATGCTTTTTTAGAAGCTTGCTTGAAGCAAAAAAAAAAGACTAAAGACTTTATTCTATTACACCTTGACTTACAATTTCCATGCACTTTTGAAGAAGGGGCAGAATACCCATCAGGGCCCGGGGCCTTGTCACTTTTAAGTAAGGGGGAACCTAGTTCTTTTAACTTTCTCAACTTCCACAGAAAGGGATAAAAGGCACACTGTCCCTACAAAAGCTCCCTTTCATGAGTTGAACTGACAATTGAACTAGTTCTGCTCTTTCTTGGAGGAAAAATGAACGATATTCTGTATTCATCTTCAAAACTTCAAGTTCATCTTTTTATCACCTTCTTGAAAAAATTCTAACCCAAGCTAGAATCAATGTATAGTGTTGGATTCCTTACAAAACCCCCGACTCTCATTAGGGATGAATACCCTCAATGGAAGATTCAGATGATTAATTTTTATGAAGGTCTCGACCTTGAGTTATATGAATCCATTAAAAATGGACCATACGTACCCATGACCATTGTTCTTAAAATATATGCTATTGCTACTGCTGCAGAAATTCGATCCATTCGTGCTCCTAAGGAGAGAAAGGATTGGGGTGATGAAGATAGGCGAAGGGTAGAAATTGACCAAAAAGCCAAAAGGCTATTAATCATGGCTCTACCCAACGAAATCTTTCAGTCCCTTGATGCTTGTGATTCTACAAAGGATCTACGAGATCAAATTAGTAACCAACTTGAAGGAGGAATCAAAATGACAAAGAACCCCCGTGCTCAATGCCTAATGAGTACAACACTTTCCAAGATCTTCCTGATGAGTCTTTAGAACAGACTTATCACAAGTTCAACACATTGATCAGTAAATGTAGAAAATGTGATTTATTAGAACCCAGGAAGAGAACAACATGTTGTTCTTAAAAAGATTAAATGAAGAATGGGAAAATCTTTCTATGTCCCTCCAAGAAAATCAAGATTTGGAGCAATGGACCTTGCACGATGTCTATGGAACTCTGCAAGCACAAGAAAAAAAGATACAAAAAAAACAAGGTCTTTCTGGGTGGACATCTGGCTCTAGTTTCTGAATCAAAGGAAGCTAGCTATGCCAAGTCATCTACAGAAAGGACCAGAGAAGAAAGAACGAAAGGGAAGAAAGCATTGGTGGTAGAAAGTGAAGAAAAGAATGAATCATCTAACTCTGATGACGATGAAATTAGTGCTTTTGCACATTCTCTGGCTCTCATCACCAAGGAATTCCGAAGGAAGTTGGAAGAAGGACATTCTAAAGAAGAGGAAGAGACAACTGGAATGAGATGAGTGAACATGCGCATGAGCCAAGGAACCCTCCTTCTCAAATCATGAAGAAAGAGGAAGAACAGCCAAAAAAGAAGATGCACGAAAACAGATGCTTCAGATGCGGAAGACTTGGCCCTTTCTCAAAGGATTGCAAGGGTCCTCTAACTAAGGATGATGTGTACTATAAAAAAAATACAAGTACAACCATCTTCAGAGGAGCTTTATGGCAGAACAAGAAAACTGGGTCTCTGACTCTACATCAGATGAGGATGTCGAAGCTCATTTTTGTGAAATGACTATCGATGATGAAGCAGAAGAATCTGGATCTGGCCCTGACTCCCGGGTATGTTCCACCTCTGGCTCGAACAAAGCATTTCTTTACTTACAAAAGGTTTTCTCAAACTACAACAGAAGCACTAAAAAGAAAAAGATAAGAGAAAGATTGTAGAAAATGAAAAGAACTTTTTCAAATGAGAGACAAAGCTTCTGACTGAAGAGAAAAATGAGCTCTCTATGGAAAGGGATACCATTTTAAAATCAAAACTTTTCAAAGAGAATGTTTTTCAAGACAAAGGTCCTTGAACTTAAAAAGGCCATACAAAAGAAGGACAAGAAGATGATAGAGAAACAACGTGATAGACTAAACTCCTTAGCTCTCAAAAATTATTTTCAAAAAGAAAAGAAACTTTTGCACCAGAATTTGCAGAGAAAGAACTCTTGATCAAAAAGTATCAAGATGCTCAACAAGTATATGAGAAAATCAACTCTCAACAAGACAAGACAGGGATAGGTTATGTTGACCTAGACCTAACATGGAACAAGAAAACATCTCTTGAGTCTGTCTTTCGATTAGGTGCAGAGTAAAAAACTGATTTTCCTGCTCTGCATGAACATCATCTTTCAAACGATCAAAACTTGAAGATAGAGCTAGAGCTAGAAGGCTTAAATTCAAAAATATCTCTTACTCTTCTACTGAAGGTATGCTTGAACCAAAATAAGTTGATTTTAACAACATATAGAAGAAAGAACAAACTTTTAGCTTTGGTAATCATGATCAAGAGCCTATATCTATAGAAACAAGAGAAAAAATTGTTCCAAGACTCTGGATCCATGCCTATTAAATGAGTTCACCGAGAAAGTGAGACTTGTCTTTGAGCAAGATCTGTTTGAGACCATGGACCACTACTCTGTATCTCAACAAAGCAATCTAGAGGAAAATTCCAAAAAGACTTTTGAATGCTCCTCATCTAAGCTAAAATATAAACATGATGTAATACCTGTCCATGCGAATATGATGATTTAAAACTGAAGGATCTCTTTGAGGAAAAACATTATAATTAAAGCATATAGGAGATCATTCAATATTTAAATCCACCACAAGAACTCAATACAAACTCCAATATTCTAAGTCCAAAAAGAGACTTTCTCGAATCTGACTCTGAGCTAGAGGATGACTTGAATAAAGAGCATCTCAAAACAAAGATAGTGGTACAAGGACCAAAAGTTAACAAACTTCAAAATGGGATCCTTCTCAAATCTATTCCATCCATGGAGCAGAGAAAAAAGGTTCCCATATGTCTTGATTTCATGGACATCTATCAAAAGCTAAGTCATGTCTTGAGCTAGAAGATCAAAAGAGAGCTAAATAACAAAAGTCCAAACCTTTTATGTCCAAACCTACAAGTCCTATATTTCAAAAGCCTATTAAGTAAACTTGGGAACAAAAAGGTAAGTGGGCTACTAACTCTAAATCTAATACCTCTATTTCAGAGAGGCCTTTGAAGGCTAAGGGAACAAAATGGATCAAGAAAGGGCATGAGAAGACAAAGAAGGATTTTAAAATTCAATAGAGCCTAGATAGGAAATATTGTAATAAGCAAAACTCCAATTTTAATTAATCCAATGCAACTTTTTGTCACCAAAAATATGTGTCTAACTCTGTTGCTGCAATTAAAACATTAACTTTCCAGTCCAAATTGCTTCCTCTCTGGGTCAAACAAAAGAAACTTTAATAAGACCAAGAAGAAGCAGAATCCCAAAGCTAAATCTGGTAAAGCAGCAAATACTGGAAAACCATATGTAAACGCAGAACCTTCCTCTACCAAGAAACTAAACACTCCCAAACCTAATAACGAAGGACCCATTATGAAATGGGTACCTAAAAACCTCTAACTTGTTTTGTAGGAACAACATGTGCACATCTGGTACCTTGACTCTGGATGTTCAAGGCACATGACTGGCAACAAAGTGTATTCTCCTCTTTCAAAGAAAAATCTGGAGGAAGCATGACCTTCGGTGACAATATGCAAGAAATAAAGGGGGTATGGATTCTTCAATAAAGGTTAGGTTTTTGTGTCAAAGGTTGTTTATGTGTCTAGGCTAAAGCATAATCTTCTCAGCAAATCAACTCTGTGATTCTGGCTACAATGTCAACTTCCAAAGCGAGTCTTGCTCATTGTTATCAGAATTTGGTCAAGAGATATTAAGAGCCAATCGTAAAGGAAATCTATATCTTATGAACTTCTCACCCAGAGATGGTACAGAGAACCTCTGTCTCATATCTCGAAAGAATGAAGAAGCATGGCTTTGGCATCACAAGTTGTCTCATCTTAACTTTCCAAACATTGAGAAGCTTGTAAAACAAAACTTGGTTGTCAGTCTACCAATAGTAAAGTTCAAAAAGGATCATCTATGTCCTACCTATGAAATGGGCAAACTCAAACGAGTATCTCATAAGGCTAAGACTGATGTATCATGTGCCAGACCTCTGCATATGCTACATGTGGATCTCTGTGGTCCTATCTCTGTGTAGAGTCTATCTGGAAAAACGTATATCCTTGTATTAATTGATGAGTTCTCACGATATACTTGAATAGAGTTTGTAAGACATAAATTATGATTGTACCAGAGTTGTTGATAAAGCTCATGACCAAGATTCAAGTTCTTCTACAAAATAAAATTCAAAAGTTGAGAAGTGATAGTGGCACTGAGTTCAAGAATTCAAGAATCAAAGAGTACCTTGCCAAAGAAGGTATATCCCAAAACTTCTCCACTACAAGAACACCACAACAAATTGGTTTTGTAGAAAGAAAGAACATAACCTTGGATGAAGCTGCAAGGACAATGCTAGAAGCCTCTAGTCTTCCAACCCATTTCTAGGCTGAAGCTATTATGACTGCATGTTTCACTCAAAACAGATCGACAATGGTCAAGAGACACCAAAAGACACCTTAAGAACTCATCAACCGAAGAAAGCCTAACGTCAAATGTTTACATATCTTTGGTTGTAGGTGCTTCATTTTAAATGACCATAATCATCTTGGCAAATTTGACAAGAAGGAGGAAGAAGGAAATTTCTTGGATATTCCTTGAATTCCAAAGACTACAAACTCCTCAACCTCAAAACCAAGACGGTCATGGAGAGCATCAACGTCTTGTTCAATGATAAAGAACTAATGACTTCAGAGTACTCAAGTTCTGAACTCAAGCTTAACCAAGTGACTTCCAATTCTCTATCGAAGTCAAGGGAATTGGAACTCGAACAATTATTTCAAGACTTCTTTGATGATAACTACATCTCTGTATGTGCAACCAGAGATGCCTCTGCATGCATACAAAATGAGCCACAAGCAACAGGTACTAATATCTCTGGCCCTTCTAACGCATATGTTCTCACTTGTGATCATGCAGGTCAAGAACCAGAGTCTCACAGCTCTATATCAGAGCCCAGTTCCTTAGAGCCAGAGATTACTATCTCCGTATCTGAACCTGGTCCTTTTGCACCACTATTCGATGGGGAGCAAGCAGAACCATCATCACCAACTATGGACATAATGCCAAACATTCCCAATAAGCAAGATATTATAACCCCACCTTCTGTACAACCTCCAATGACAAGATGGACTAGAGACCATCCCCAACACCAAATCATTCGTGATCCTTCTAGCAGTGTATAAACAAGATCTGCCACAACAAATGAATGTTTATTTGTAAACTTTCTAAGTGTGGTAAAACCCAAGAAAATCCATGAAGCTCTTCAAGACCCAAGTTGGCTTGATGTCATGCAAGATGAGCTTCAACAATTTGAAAGAATACAAGGTATACACTCTTGTTTCTTTACCGAAGAATAAACTTGCGACTGGTACTAAGTGGATTTTCAGTAATAAGAAGCATGAAGATGACATCGTAATAACGAACAAAGCCAGGTTAGTTGCAAAAGGCTATTGCCAAGAAGAAGGCATAGACCATAACGAACAAAGCCAGGTTAGTTGCAAAAGGCTATTGCCAAGAAGAAGGCATAGACCATGACGAGATCTGTACGTGTATTTCTAGCCTTCTCTGCACATAAAGGTTTTCAAAGTCTATCAAATGGACGTTAAGTCAGATTTTCTTAATGGTAAGATTAAAGAGGAACTCTATGTGCAACAACCTTCTAGGTTTGAGAGTCCAACACATCCAGAATATGTCTATTTTCTAGACAAAGCTCTGTATGACTCAAACAAGCACTGAGAGCCTGGTATGAACGTCTCTCTACTTTTCTAACCACAAATGGTTTTGAAAAAGATAAAATGGACACAACCTTATTTATCAAGAGATTTAAAGATGAGATGCTTCTAGTGCAAATTTATGTAGACGACATTATCTTTGGTTAAACAAACTAGAGATATCGTGACAAGTTCTTTGCATTGATAAGAGTGAGTTTGAAATGAGTATGATGGGAGAATTAACATTCTTCCTTGGTCTTCAAGTAAAACAAACAGAAGAAGGTGTCTTCATTAGTCAATCCAAGTATGTCCTTGACATCTTGAAGAAGTACCAACTTCACAATTCTTCAACTATGAGAACACCAATTAGGTCACTTCTGTATCTCACAGCTAGTAGACCAGACATCATGTTTATCACATGTCTTTGTGATAGATATCAAGAAAATCCTAAGGAATCTCACCTTTGTACTGTGAAAATAATCTTTAGATACACCAAAGGGACTCAATTCTCGGGTCTTTGGTATTCTAAGCTATTTGTCTTTGACTTACTTACATATAAAGATTCTGACCATGCATAATGTAAGCTCGATAGAAAGAGCACATCAGGGAGTTGTCAACTACTTGGAAACAAGTTAGTGAATTGGGCATCTAAAAAGCAGAACTGTGTGTCAACGTCCACTGCAGAAGCAGAATACGTAGCCGCAACAAGTTGTTGTCCACAAGTCATATGAATGAAAACTCAACTCAAAGACTATGGTATTGAGTTTGATACGATCCCAATTATGTGTGATTCAGAAAGTGCTATAGCCATCACAGTCAACCCTGTGCAACATTCCAAAACTAAGCACATTGATGTTCAATACCATTTCATCAAGGAGCATGTACATAAAGGTATAATTGAAATGTTCTTTGTTTCCATAGATTTCCAACTTGCATACATATTCACAAAATCTCTTGATAAAAAGAGATTCAATTTTTTGGTTAGCAAGTTGGGTATGCTTAATCTACAAGGTTAAGACAGAGCATATGCATTCATATTGAGCATATGTCTATTTTATTTACCAAGTTCATAATACAGAGCCTCTTGGTCAACTCTTATCAAATCTTTTAAAACTTGTCATATAGAACCTCTGTACCTTAAACTATAACTCGTGCATATCTTATCATGTTATGATCCAAGTATAGTTTAAGAGGAAAGTACACAAACAGAGTTGTTCATTTAAAGGGGAGACATGAATATTCAACATACAGAGTCTTTGCCTCATGAAATCTATTCATGATGGCAAAGAATCTGCATAGTTCAACCACGAGTCTCTGTATCGCTCGAAAGGTATGTTTCTATCTTTAAATCCTCATAGGTTTATCTTACAAAACTTTCTCTGGTTTCAAAATTCTAGTTGACTATTGTTTTAAAGACAAGGCCTCTGTATGTATTGTACATAGCCTCAATCTCCAAGAACTTGGTTTTTATATCTTTATAAACCAGAGAGTAGGAATTTCTTCTTAAGTGTTAAGTTCAACCAAGAGATATTTTCATTCTTATCAATAGCTCTAGTTGAAAAACACTTGATTTTCTTCTTCTTCTTCTTCTTCTTCTTCTTCTTCTTCTTCTTCTTCTTCTTCTTCTTCTTCTTCTTCTTCTTCTTCTTAGTGTTAAGTTCAACCAAGAGACATTTTCACTCCTATCAATAGCTCTGGTTGAAAAACACTTGTATTCATTTTCTTCTTTAGTGTTAAGTTCAACCAAGAGATATTTTCACTCTAATCAATAGCTCTGGTTGAAAAACGTGCATTATTTGATGACCATCTAGCTTTAAGTATAGAGCCTCTATCTCCAAAAAATATGATGAACCTCTTTATCCTTCCAAATTAGAATGAAGGATATGTTTCTTTCTGAGTGTTGGTTTAGACCAAGAGATATTTTCACTCTTATCATCAAGCTTTGGTTGACAAACACTTGTGCATTTAAAAAACCAAAGATTTTATTAAAATAAGAATATTAGATGGGGTCACTCTTGAAAAGTCACAGACTGTATCCCTAATTTTTCAAATAAGGGAGGCGGGATGTGCACAATGAGCTGCATGTCAGGCCACATGGCTTTCCCCCATTAAGTCTGGGGAAAAATGATTTAAAACCAACCCTCAGGGTAAAATCACACTCGATTGCCTTTGTTAATTTCCCTGTTTAAAAAAGAAATTATCTCATTTTTATTCTTTACGCTTTCAAAAATCTTCAAACTTACTTTGACGAACTTGAATCTGCAAAGAACTTTCAAGATCTTCAAAGAACCTTCAAAGACCTTCAACGATAATCAAGAACTTGAACCCTTTCCAGGTCTTCAAAAGCATATTCGATTCCAAGTAAGTTGTGAAATTTCATCTTCGATAAAACCCTAAAACCATCCCTGTTCTAAGAACCTACAAAAACAAACCCTAATCTTCATAAGCCTGTTCTTAAACACTAAACCTGCAAAAATGTCTTCATCCTTAGAATCAAACAACTCCTAAATAAAAACCTCCACACTAAAATCCATTGAAGGTACAAACCATCATGTGATTCCCCTACCTCTCAAACCCAATAACCATGCCCTACACCTCATCCTAGACAACTTTGACTCCAAATACCACCATATGGTAGATGCTCTTCACCACCATTTCTTGAACCCAGACTTGACAAATGTAGACAACGCAATCCCTGAGAGATTCATCTAGGAATATTGGCAATCTTGTGAAGTAATGGCTTATGAAAAAGGGATCCTAGGAGAAGTTTACATACCAAAAACAAGGAATTCTATCTAGTCGGGATTTCTATGTCTTTTTTCTCCTTGGTGTTGCAAATCCCAAATAAACCAGATATTAAATTTTCTACACACGCTCCATTTCCAACAAGTGAAGAAATTTTTGGATTTCTTAAACGATTGGGATACAACCAACAGATCAAGTACCCCTCCCAATTTAGGCACCAGTTCCTACCGCCTATGTGGAATGTTTTCTTCATATTGATGAACAGGGCCCTAACCAGAAAAATTAGGAGCATGGACATGTGCTCAACAAACATCCTATAGTTGTTGTACGGGATATACTTTGATTTGCCTTTGGATTACTTCTTAATCCTCTACACCAAGTTCAAGGCTATCGTGGCGAAGAAGACCTTGGAAAAGTAAAAAGGCAAGGATCAGTCTGCCCTGCTTTTCCCTAGGTTTCTAGGCCTTCTCCTAAGGCCTCGATTGGAAGAGAGAGAAACTCCAAGTACATCAGGCCCCATGGTCAAGGTGAACATACTCTCTACCTACCGTCCAACTCTGCACATGGATGGATATCCTACAGAAGGCCAGTCCCCATGAAACTAATGGCATATATCAAGACGAGGGAGGTGAAGAGAGCCTACAGATGTGTACGCGAGTTACTAGAACCAGTGAATCAAACCCCGAGATGTATAAGGAAAACCGTTGATGGAGAGAAGGGAGAACAAGTGACAAAGAGGGAGACAGAGAGGGAAACACAAAGGGAGATGGAGAGAGAAGAAAGAGAGAGAGAGAGAGAGAGAGAAAGGAGTTGGAAAAGAAGAAGAGGGAAAAGGAGATGAAGGATAGGAAAAGAGAGGAGAAAAAGAGGGAAGAGGAACAAGACAAGAAAGCAAGGCTAGAGAGGAAGGAGAGGGGAAAAAAGAAAAAGAGAGGAGAGCAAGAGTTGAGTGTGAGAAAGAGAGAGAGAGAGAGAGAGAGAGAGAGGAAAGAACAAGAGGAGAGAAAGATAGGAAAGAAAAAGAAGATGCTCTACTTCAACAACAAGAGAGTACAAGTGAAGAAGAAGAAAAGGAAGAAGAAGAAGAAGAGGAGAATTCTGATGAAGAGAGCTTTAGTGATAAAGAAGGTGATGAGGGAGGAGATGCTCAGGCTGAGGGGGAGCCAGAGCAAGAGGGATCTAGGAACAAACACATATACTTCCCAATCCCAACTCCTAGTGGAAGCACATCATCTGATCCAGTTGGTCGAGCAACATGAATCATTGAAATAGATGTGCACGCCTTGAACCCGCATCGTCCTAGCCAGCCAAAGGTTGCATCTGCCTCTGGTCAATATAGCCAAAGGGAAACCACACTTCAGACTTCATCCTGTCAAAAGGGTGAATCCTTTGAAAAGATAAGTGGCATGTCTCCCCATGCCATGATACAATCCCAAACAGAGGAATTTGTTTCCTCTGCACTAGCGCTATTGTTGGAGCAAAATGTTGTATTCAAGTTCCTGAGCTTAAACTATTTTATTTTCTTTGTAATTTTTTAGTTGTTATTTCCTTTTATAGAAAAGTAGTTTACTTTCTTTTTTATAGTTGTTGCTATAAATAGCAGTTGGTTAGTTTTGTTGGTAGCGCATACAAAAAGTTGACAAATCATTCATACACATTTTATGAGATTGAGAGAGAATCTGTAATAGTGATCAAGAACTTGTACTCAACAGTTTGTGCAATAAACCTGCCGACTATTTTACTTCATTCTATTCTTGAATTTGGTATTGAATTGTTGACTGTGAATTGAATCAGGGATCACAATTGCTATCAGAGCTTAATCAGATCAATGAGATTGGATTTGGATGAGATTCTTGACTGGAATTCTTGATTTTTTGTATTCAAAAGTTTTTGTTACTGTTCTTGCAATTTATGCTTAATTCTACCTGTTTGATCCATATTTGTCAAGTTGGTTTCTATTGATTTTGTTTCTGCATGTTTTGGCGAACCTTTTTATGGAAAAAAATTGCATAAATTTGCAATTTTTGAGTCAATTTTGGTGAATTCTTGAATTCTGGTGTTAAGTGTTCTTCTCATCGGCCGTTGAGTGTTAATCATTCGATAAGGTTGATTTCATCTCTTGTTGAACTTTGTGTTGAAGTGTTCTTCATCGTTTAAGTCTATATTTTGACCAAGTGTTTGTTTTCATTGTTCATAACACTTGTTGATTTCTTAAATAGTAACTTCATCGCTCAATATTTGAGCGATTTAGGTCTGTTTTGATTGTTCATCGCCGATTTTGTTGATCAATATCTTGTTGTCATCGCTTATTACTTGTGTGATTTGACTTGATTGAATTGTTCATCGACTAGTGCTTTGTCCGATAAGCATTCTTATTGATCAAAGAGGTGTCCGGAGACCCTCTTCAAGTCTTCATCGCTTGATTCTTCTGCAAAATTATTTTCATCATACAACAGACTTGTCCGGATACATTGTTCATCGATCATAATTTTGTTCGGATATCTTTGTCTTGTCGATTATTGATCAAGCATTTCTCATCGGTCACAAAACTATCCGATATTCTTCTTCATCAGTCACAATAGTTGTCCGATAATCATCCTTATTGTTCATATTTTCATGTTTCAAGTTTTGTCCGATAACCTCTCTTATTGATCAAGTCTTGTTCGATTACCAGTCTTATCCGGTAAAGTGTTGTCTGATAAAGTCTATTCGATATTTTTTTCATTTGTGTCCGATATCTTTGAGCATTGTCCAATATCTTTGAGCTTTGTCCGATAAGAAGTCATTCTAGAAATTTTTCTAATTGTCAAGAAATTCCTTTCTATTGTGTTGTGTTCAAATCCAGTCTTTGTTAATTTCTGTAAAAGATCATTTTTTCAAGTCTTAGTAAAATTTCAAACGATATATTGAGCATAGATTCAGATTCCATTCCCCCGGTTCATGCTGTTGGTGAGTATATGCAATAGAAAGTTCGGATGATCCATTTTCTAGACAAAAATATGAGATATTAATGCTATCCATCAAGAATGGACCTTACATCAGCTACATGGATCTACCAGAACAAACAACTACTGATGGTATTGTTGTGCCTTCTTCTAAAAGAAAGAAAGATCGTCAGTATTACACTGAAACTGAGAAGCAAAAGGTCCTTATTGATAAGAAAGCATCGACATACATGTTGATGGCAATTCCAAATGAACTTTTTAACAGAAATGACAGTAGAGGATCAACGAAAGAACTCTGGGATGAGCTTGAGAAGCAAATGCTTGGAAGTGAGAAGTCTATCCAGACAAGGATGAACTAGTGTATAAGTGCATATGAAGGGTTCGGGGCTCGAGAGAACGAATCAATCACTGAATCCTACAATAGGTTCAATGTGATTCTAAATGACTTAAGGAGGAATGGTATTCAGAAATCCATGTCTGAGATAAACTACAAATTTTTGAAGAATTTAAAGCAGAATGGAACACTCTTGCAGATGAATAAAAATATGTCAGAGAAGGACATACATGATCTGTATAGCATTTTATATGAACAACATGAAACTATGAGAGAGTTGATGGATGAAAAGAAGAAGATTGCTGACTCTTTGGCTTTGTTGTCTAGGAAGCAAGGGAAGAGTAAAGCTGAAGCAAAGAGCTCAAAGTCTTTGAAGACAGAGTTAGAACAGACTGAAAGTGAATCAATTGAAGATTCCTCTACTGATTCTGATGACGACATTTGTGAGTTCTCAAAGAAACTTGCTTTGCTAACCAAGAAGTTTCAGAAGAGGTTTGGTAAGAAGGAATTTGTGAAGTTTGACAAGAGCAAAGGGAAGGAGATCAAGCAAGAGAAGTTCAGTAAGCCAAAGACCAGAAGGAAGCTAAAGCTGAAGAAAGCAGATGTTTCAATTGTAGGAAGCCTGGATACTATATCAAGGATTGTCGTTTTAAGAAGTTCAAAGAATTATATTACTCAAGAAGGTTCATTTGGCAAAAGCTCTTGAGGACGGCACAACCTTGGTAGAGAAAGAAGAAAGCTGGCTCATAGATTCATCAGATGATGAAGCTGCTCATTTTACTAAGTCAACATGTGCTTAATGGCAAGGACTGAAGCAGAAGGCTCATCATCTGAAAATGAATATGAGGTACAAAATTCTTTAAATACTGAACTGATGAAAGAAATTGAGAACATTAATGCTGAATTTAAAATCTTGAAAGACAGATTAAAAGGTGAAAGAGCTTTAATGCTCAAATTCAGAGAAGAAAGTTGCGGCTATAAATGCTTAAGTGAGGGTCTTAGGGAAGAGCAAGAAATTCTGAAATCTGAAAAAACCAAAATTGAAAATGACTTCTAGCTACTTAAAAAGAAGTTGAGTGAAGTAGAGTGTGAAGGAGATAATGTTCTATTAAACTTTGACGTGATTTTTGTTGAAAGGTTAAATCTTCATGATAAAATAAAAAGTAGGAAGATATCAACTATAAAAGAGGCCAATATGAACAAACTCTAAATATTTTGACAAATAAACCCAAAGATACTATATTTTAC
The DNA here is from genome assembly GCF_001531365.2 of Cynara cardunculus var. scolymus. Classification (NCBI taxonomy): domain Eukaryota; kingdom Viridiplantae; phylum Streptophyta; class Magnoliopsida; order Asterales; family Asteraceae; genus Cynara; species Cynara cardunculus. The sequence continues at coordinate 30,123,391 of NC_037528.1, read as the reverse complement.
AATCCACAAATGGGTTTGGGTTTTTCAGAAAATGACACGTTGAAAAAGGCCCATAAATCTTTATATGATTTTGATCAGTGGGGATCTGCAAAATCTGCAATTCCTTTTAATAAGGAAATCTTCGTCAAATCTGAATCAGAATCACCTGTTTTTGATAAAATGTTATAGTGATAAAACTGATGAAGAAAATTTTGATAAATCAAATTTTAAATCAGTTGGGCTGAAATACGATGATCTGAACTCAAGCTACGAGATTAGAGAAATTAAATTTTCACATACTGAGCTTGATTCATTGTATCCAATTGAAAGCTTTCAAAACAAAACTTCATCTGTTTTTCAATCATCTTCCAAGAATCCTGAAAAGCTTTCTGAATTTGTTGAAAGCATGACTCAGAAGTTTTTGAAAATATTTTAAATGAGTCAGATTCAGATCAGAAATATAGGTGGTATATGATTCAGATAAGACTGAGGAGATTACTGAACAGGATTGGAAAGTGCATCCAAACCCTACGTTTTGATTCAAATTTGAAAATATCAGTTTTGAAGAAACAAATATATGATCTTGAAGAAGAACTAAGAGATGAAAAATAATTACATCTTATTTCTCAAAATAATTTTCTAACCAAATCAAATGAGTTCGAAAGCCAAGTTTCAGAGTTGACCATGCTTATTGTTTGCAAAGATAAGCTGCATGTGTCCAACATGAAAAAAGATTTCTGATTTGGAAAATGAATTAAGTTCGTGTTTTGATGATCGTACTCAGCTTATGAGTAAAATCATTAAGCTTGAGGAGGATCTCAAAACGTCTTCAAGATCAGTTGCTAAAACTTTAGAAGATGTTCAGATTGCTTCTAACTCTAAAACAACTATTACTGAAAATATAAATCTGTCTATGAGTACCTTTGAAAAGGGAGAGCCTTCAAATACTAAAAATAAGAATGTTTCTAAGGTTTCTCTCAAATCCATCAAATCTGTGATGAATGTTAAATCTGAATCTTTATCTGCTAAGCGTTCTACTAACTCAAAATCCTTTTCTGTGACAGAATTGTTAAAGATTGGTAAAGACTGCAAGAAGAAGTCTTCACATTACAGTTAAATGATAAAAGGATTATTCATCATTAATCAACTTATATGAACCCTAAGTTCCAACTACAATATTACTGTTGGTTAAAATTGTGAACTTACTATCAATATTTACATAATATATGGATACCTCTTTCTTAATATTTAGAAACATCTAACATTCTGATAAAACCTTTGTAGTATATAGGCGTATATAAGTTGTATGTTGGATACGGGCGCATTTAGCCTTCATGATGATTGGTTTTTGGCTATTATGTATGTTAATTTGCTTGTGGGGATTCTATGTTTATATAGGAAGTTCAAGTTGGAATGGATCCTGTTGGAGAGCTTCAATATCCATCTTGCCCAAAGAAAAACGAAATACGGAATTCCCATGAATTGGAGTCTTCCAATGTTGTAACCACCTTTTTGATCACATTCATTGGATTAAATCTATCTAAAGGTTGAAATTTGTTTTCAGGTTTCCAACGTTTTGCTGGTTTCATTTAAACCTCCCCGTATTATTCTATTTCTTACAATAAACTTTCTTTTTTTATAGGTGTCATTTTTTTAGTCAATCGGCTTTCTTCAAAGAGAGGTGTGATTTGTTGGATGTCTGCTAAAGCTGAATCATCCTTATATAAATTTTTAGGGTGTTTTTATTTTATTTTTAATAGATTAAACTTCAAAGAACGCTTTTATGTAGTCAAGGGAACCTATTTTGAGAAGGATCTCATCTTAGATGGAGTTGATCTAATTCATTTGTTTATTGTATATTACATTTGATAATCAATTTAATTAAACTAAATTTGTACATTCGATTAATACTGGTAGATGATTAAATTTGTTTGGTTTTATCCAATATTTGGGTCAATTATTTAATCATTTTTACCATATTCGTACATTAAGATGCAAATACAAATATTATGTAAAATATTTTTTTTTTATGATTCAGTAGTAAGTTAGATTGATGTGAATATATTGAATTTTTAACTATCAGATATTTTATCAACGTTCGAGTTCATTGAAACCATAACACTTGTTTACTTAAATCGTTTACATTTATAACTCCCAGTACACTGTACGGGGTATACAACTAGTAATATCGATTCTATACATGACCGGTCTCAATCTTAAACAAGTCTTAAATATGGGTCTCTAACGGGCCGTTTTCAATTTGGCAATTTAAAGAGTTATAGATAATTTTTTTAGCAGTGATGCAGGTCCGTACACATGCGAAGACACATGACACATGGGACCGGAGGAGGTGGGTGTCGTCGCATATGTGGAGGGTGTTGGACGGCATGGGGGGTCTGCTTCATGACCCACATGGATCAGACCGTAGATATGCTGGATTTGCTTCACCAATTTTTCATTATTTTCCATTCAAAGATAGACAACGAATCATCCTTCCTCTGCTATCCCTTTCCCAACAGCGCATACTTCTGCTCCATCTCAATATCAGTAAATCTAGGGTATACTCTGCTTCATTTCTCTAATTTGCACTTCTCTCCTGGCTCATTTATGTATGTATTCTTGATGTTTTTTGCTTATTTTTACTTACATATATATATATTTATGCACATATGAATGTGTTTTTGTGTGTGTGTGTGTGTGTTTCAGTTCTGGAAGTTTCATTCTTCCCACTGTGTTTTTCTTACTATAGGAACTGCGATTTTGATTTAGTTGTTTTGAGATAATTCTTCGTCGCATATAAGCTGTGTCACTGGATCTACTTAGTTATCTTTGATTTTTGGTTCAGATTAACCGCTAAAGTTACTGTTTCTGGTACTGCGTGCTCGGGAAAGACTGTTTACAATAACTTTTCTGGAAACAGAGCTAACTCTGGTGCACAGGGGTCTTTTTCAGGAAGGTATGCGTGTGTAAGTTCAATATGGAGTTGAACTCAGCATTATTTACTCTCAGTTACCTTACAAATTTCTGAAATTTTAATCTGTTATTTGAAATTAGCTAATGAATCATGTTGTGGTTTTGTATAATAATGGATCCCCTGTGATGAATGGTATTTCATAAACATAGGATCTACCATGTGAAAGATACCAAACACGTGTAATCACAATGCATAACAAATCAATAAAAGATCACATACCTCCAACCATTGATACAATTCAATCACTGCAGAAAGATGGACTACTTGGATGAATTCTAAGCCTTGAGCAAAATTTTAGATTTTTAGTCATAGATATGCCAGGTTCCCAAATAAGAGGCCTGTCTTTTTTCTGAGAAAACTAACAAACATATAATGGGTGATTATCCCTAGGGTTATTACGATTATTATGGAAATATTGGACCACCAATTTTGAATTTTAAGTAAATTTACCAAAATTCCTTTCACTTGATGTTAATTGAAGAAACAAATATGGATGTAATGGATAATTGGTATAAACGAATGGAACCTTAATGTTTAGGTTCCCGTTTATATAAGTGTTCATGGGACCCATCAAGGATGTTCTGAGTTTTTTATATAATATTCAGGAATTTATTAACGGGTTACAAGATGCTTGACTTTTATATGAAAATTTTACTTTCGCCACATAAAAGGATAAAGAGTGCTGAAGTAGACTGTCGATGTAAGTTTGTGTGATTGATAGTAGGTTCCTCAAATGATTTTGTTGTTAATCATAGTGTGAGTGTATATGAACTACTGACACATGAATAATGCTTTTTTAACAGATAAGCAAGGATGAACCCTCCCAAAATCAAGCGTCGAGTGGGTAAATATGAGGTGGGAAGGACGATTGGTGAGGGAACTTTTGCAAAAGTGAAGTTCGCTAGGGATTCTGAGACTGGGGAACCTGTGGCTCTCAAGATTCTTGACAAAGAAAAAGTTGTTAAACATAAAATGGCTGAACAGGTTAATTTAACTCTGACAATCTCCTGTTTTTTATTGTCCCAGGGGGAATGAGAAGTGTTTTTGGACTTGTGACTTTCCTCTCTCTCATGTGCACACACACATGCATGATATATTTTAACATCATTATATAATGTTGTTCTTATAACCTCTTTAAAGCCTTTTGAAATTTGATGAATGATTTTCACTGCTTTGTCTATGCAGAATGAAATATTTTACACTTTGCGCTTCCCATATATCAAATTCGTTCTTTTACTTCCTTTCTTATGTATTATCTCGGGGATGCAGATAAAAATGGAAATAGCAACTATGAAGTTGATAAAGCATCCAAATGTCGTTCGCTTATATGAGGTCTCTCTCTCTCTCTCAAACACATATGCTTCGCATGAGTACGTTGTCTGCTCGACCATAGTGATTATCTGAAAGGCTAGATATCTATTCAATAAGGATCATTGTTCCTTCTTCTATTGAATGTTTTAGCAGTGAAATATACGGTGCCGTTGATCTAGGTAAAGATCATATGCTACCTATGGGAGTCTAGATTTTGGCCAGACCATTTTCAGTACTGAAGTGGCATGGTCGGAATCTTCTATTACAACTAAACCTTGAAACAGTACTTTACACATGGTCCAAAATGCAGCATCATCCTCCATTGAACACTTGTGTCATACCAAAATCTAGCAAGGAAATGGCTCAATCTTCATTTTTTTTGCAATATCTGCATACTTCCATAAACACTCGTCTAGATCTTATAAATCGACTTAAACATAACATCTGATGGATGCATATAGTGCTATAAGATCTGTTGTATAAATGATGCTGCAAAAGAAGACGATACATGAGGTTACATTTACATTTAGTCTCCCGCACCACAATTATTATCCTACAAGTAGTGTCTGTATGCTTATCTTTTTATAATCTTATTGGGAATAACATGGAACTCCTGGTGACCTTTCTTTTAATATCTCATTTTCTTCAATAATTAGATTTCCAAAAGAGGACAGGGGTTTAAAAATCATGCTGAACAGTATCTAACAGTAATATTATGTTATGTGTAACCGCTAACAATGTTCTCATCCTTCAGGTTATGGGGAGCAAGACCAAGATATTTATCGTTTTGGAGTTCATTACAGGGGGAGAGCTTTTTGATAAAATTGTAATTCACTGATCTTTATACACGTGTATTTTCTTGTCATTTGGTTTTTTTTAATTTGATTTGTCAACGTTCATGCACAAAATGCGTGAAAGATTTCCCCCATTTACGGGAGTAGAAAGAATGAATCTTAATGTTACACTTTGGTTACGAAGGTGAACCATGGACGAATGCATGAAGATGAGGCCAGAAAATATTTTCAACAGCTCATCAATGCCGTTGACTATTGCCATAGTAGGGGTGTCTATCATAGAGATCTAAAGGTAGTCAACATGGTCTTTTCTTTTAAAAACTCCTCTTCACCTAGTAGTTATTAGTGAATAATGATGTCCTTCTGAATTTATAGTCTCATTACTTTTTAACATTGCTTTTGCTGCAGCCGGAAAATTTGCTTCTGGATATTTCAGGAAACCTCAAAGTTTCTGATTTTGGATTGAGTGCCCTTTCTCGACAAGTTAGGGTAAATAAATATGAGATTACATATTCTATATTTCTTCAAGTTCATGTTAAATCCATAGACTGAACGTTATAACATGTGACCGGTATATGAACTGTGACATCTTGATTCCCAATGTATCATCAAAATTCATGAACTATATTTCAGGTTGTTGGTACGGTTTAGCTGTTAAAAAGACTGTTCTGCCCTCAAAAATGCCTTCTCTTTGCCCCCCTTCTTTGTGAAGAATGCAACCCTTCTTTTTTTGTTGTTTTCCATCCAGTGTTTTCAAATTATGATTGGGCACTAACCGTTAGCTTGGATCCCATCTGATCATACCAAAGCACTGCAGTACAAAGGCAGTGTCAGTAGCTCCCATAGAACTTTGTACAAACTGTCATACATCACAGGGTGATTGGCTTGCGAAGGAAAAAAATATGGTTTGCCAATGTTACCATGCATACAAACATAGTGTTTTCATTTTCTTACGGAAAATATAGGGAATTTTTTAAGCATATTATGTGAAAAGGAAATGTAAGAGGCCCTTCCAATTGAAATCTTAGGTTAAGCAAGCCTAGTTGGAAGCAGGAGTAAAGAATGATATCCTAATATAACCTTCAACTCTATTAAGAGTCGATGTAAATCCAATATGACTTCTAATACTTCTCTTAGGGTTGGAGTGTACAAATGTCCCAACTTTGTTACGGAAGCATGAACGGCACAACTGCAGATCTAGTCATATTAGTCTTGTTAAGGTCTGACAGGGTATCTGTTACTTTTAACCTCTTGCTGCTGTATGGATATATTTGAGTTTAGAATCAGTGTATGAGTTGGGTTTGCACTTAAATTTATGTTTTTTTACAGGATGATGGCTTGCTTCACACAACCTGCGGAACTCCAAATTATGTGGCTCCTGAGGTGCAGACAGCTGTTAATATTATGCGCTCTTTCTTCAGTATCCGTACACATCTTCCCCATGTGCTTGTCCATGTAGTGATGATATTTCATCCTTTTCAGGTCTTGAATGACAGAGGCTATGATGGGGCAACTGCAGATTTATGGTCGTGTGGAGTCATACTTTTTGTATTGCTTGCAGGTTACTTGCCATTTGATGATTCTAATCTTATGAACCTATACAAAAAAGTGAGCATTATATTAACTTGTGTATGCAGTTGATTCCCTATCATCATCATCACCTTTTTAGTTACTTTGGGTGTGTAGATTTCAGCTGCTGAGTTCACTTGTCCTCCGTGGGTCTCCTTTAGTGCCATAAAGTTGATAACTCGCATATTAGATCCCAACCCCATGACGGTAAGTGTTTGTACTTGTATAGACGTTTGTTATTGATGTAATGGCTTCGTCATTCCATGAATAAGTTTTATGCGGGGTAGCTCTTGACCAAAACAAAGCACCTTGAAATTAGTGTCCTCTATATATGGATGGAATGCAACTTATGCAAGACATATTTATTTATTCATTTAAAACAGCCTAACAGTCGTATAATATAGTTTGGATGCATGAGCTGTCTTCACCTGTCAAAGTTAACAAACAAAATGTAAATACTGGGAAACTAGGAAAGTAAATCTTTCACATAAACATATTTTTAAAAAATGTTCGAGGAAGACATTGCTGAAAATTTGAAGTAGTTTTGAATATGTTATGTTTGATATGATTGTTTGGCTCTCCATTAACTAGCTTAAACTTTTAGATGAGTTGGGAACTTGTCACGGTATGATTTCACATGTCAATCTTAGTTAACAACATAGAACTAATTTTGGTATTGAAAAATGAAAAATTGGGTTCATATTTCCCTCCCCTCAACAAAATTCATTACTTGTATCAATTAGTTTACAGCTTAGTGGTCCCTAAGGAACTATGTTGTTCTTTATTCAAAATAAAAAGGAACTGTGTCATCAAAGTAGACAATTACATGCCATATTCCCACCAATAGCTCAAATGATCACAAGTAGGTGATTTGCATGTTATATATTGTGCTCTCAAGTCTCTAGTTATCTTCCCCAGTCCTTCTCCGTCTTCTCATGTACTCCCTCCATCCCAAAATAAGTGTCCAGAATTGAAATGGCACAGTTTTAAACATTCATAATTATTACACTTTTTAGTTAACCAAACGACAACTTTACACTTATTTAATTTCTCTCTCTTCACAACTCTTAAATATTTGTGCATGAATTAAGGGTATACTTGAGAATTTAGTTATTTTTTTCCGAAACTTGACACTTATTTTGTGACAAACACAAATAGAAATGTCCGCACTTATTTTGGGACGGAGGAAGTATTTAATTGTAGTACCAGCTCGATAATATGCATACATTAAAAAAGATCATTGTGATGCAACTATTTGCAAGTACTAATAGAGCATTAGTAACTGTATCCGAGTTCCTTGCAGCATTTAGGTATCACTATGATCAATCCTTGACAGCCTATGTACATGCAAATAACTATTCCTATCTTAACACCCTATTTCTGTGGCAGCGGATCACGATACCCGAGCTTTTGAATGATGAGTGGTTTAAAAAAGGTTATAAACAACCAGAATTCATCGAGAAAGAAGAGACAAATTTTGATGATGTGGAAGCTGCTTTTCGCGATTCTGAAGTGAGTTTACCAAGTTTATTATACTATATATAATCTTCAAACCTTTTTCCGAGCGATGATTATTAGATATAAAGGATGTTCAATATTTTTATATTTTCAGGGTCTGCTATCTCAGCACATTGGCCCATTAGTGACTCTTTTTTGCTTATTTCAATAATAAATTAAGCTTGTTCATTTGCTTCACATGGCATCAGAGCACCATGCTCTTGGTATTAGAACATGATCAATTGTCCCTGACAAATGGAAGAGCAACAAAAAATTTAACATGCTGGAAAAAAAATCATCATGCACTACCGACTGAGCTTGAACAGTGCCACTGCCTTTCGCCTTCACATGGTCAATCAAAACATTGATTCAGATATGAAGGCAGGTCATGATTCTGCTGTTAACTTGATTTAGGTGGGTTGCAAGAAATTGTCCATCTTCATTCATTGAAAAGGTTTGCTCAAAGGAGTTCCCAGAGTCTGGCAGCTAACATCTCATGTTCACCTGCTTCAATTGATAAATCGAATGGACTAATTTTTGCAAGTCCTTGCCACGGAAAGGAGTATTAGTGAGGAATTCTCACAGATTTTACAGGACAGATCACTGATTTGATATGTCGAATATTCATTTCCCTTCTCTTGTATGACGTATTGACTCAGCTAGAGTCGAAGTCAAAGCGGATCTAAAAATACTGTCCATTTACGCATCTTGGTTCATTGTTGGCGTTTCTAAGAATCATGGGTTTGGTAATTGACCTAATGTGGTAGCATACTTGTCTTGTGATGGATGGTAAAGCTGTAAAGCAAATGATATAACTGATGGAAGAAGAGAACGTTCTAGTAGAAATTTCTGGAAAGGATTTGTGCTCCATGATGGGCATGCTTTAGCTTGACCAGTTTGCAAAATCTAGATGGTTTCACTGAGTCATTTAGAAAAAATGACCTCCTGACTATATAAGAAAAAATGGGTTTATATTCATGAGGAGGTCATGGATTTAATTAAAATCTCATTTAAGGTTACATACCTAAATATCTCTGGTTTCACTTAGTGTGAAAAAGATTTGTGGTCCATATGTCTTCTTCTGGGAATATGATATCTTGGAAGAGTAAGAAGCAGCAAGTCTTTTGTCTCTCTAGAACAAAGTCTGAGTATGGGGTCATGCTGCATACACGTTACTTGACTTTTGTTCAACACATTCCTCGCTTAGTTTGATGGAGACGCATTGGAATAATGAGGCTTCTGTGCAAACATTTCCAAGAATCATATTTTTCATGATTGTAACAAGCATATCGAGATGGTTGTCATTTTGTTTGTAAGAAGGTGGTTGGCTATTCTAAAAAAGTCTCCAATTGAGTCAGTCTCCGTGGGTATGGTCAGACAACTAGGGTACCTTGGTCCTGATATCGTGACAAATACCCTTTTTATATGTATTGTGGTTTTCAATCTTGGCAGTTGGCCTGCTATGTACTCTACATATCTTTTGCTCTCGCATTATCAACATGCTTTTCAGTCCCCAACTTTACAAATGTTTAATTCTGTTTCTGTGAAAGACCATATATTTGGTTTCCGACCGAGTATCATGTGAAAGAAAAGAAAGACATCCGGCTGTCATGAATGTTTTAGAGTTGATATCTATTTTCACATAGAGGTCAACTCGAAATGTCGCTTGCTGTCTCATTATGAAATTAAACTTTTCTGTTCCTTTATTTTGCGATGCTTAATTCAGTATCTGTGGAAGTTCATATATATTTGGTTTAAAACAGGAGTATCATGTGACAGAAAAGAAAGAAGAACTCCCAGCTGCCATGAATGCTTTTGAGTTGATCTCTATGTCCAAGGGGCTCAACCTTGGGAATCTTTTTGAGCTTGAACAGGTTAATACTCTATTTTTCTGTAGCCTTTACCTGTTGAATGTGGTTTCTAATATACCAATAGCCTTTTAATTATTGATATTACAGAATACATCTTTTACGTTATGACTTGCATATCTTCGCTTTCAGTATGATGTATATCAAGTAGCATAGATCAAAGTACAATTCAATTTGGGTCATTGCAATATCTATTGTCATTCTATATTAATACTGAATTTCAATGGTATCTGGGCTGGGAATATACGTGGCTGCAGGGATTCAAAAGGGAGACAAGATTCACATCAAGATGCTCAGCAAATGAGATAGTTAGTAAAATCGAAGAAGCGGCACGACCTCTTGGTTTCGACGTGCACAAGAAAAACTACAAGGTTGGAAAAAGTTGCCTCACTTACTCTATTAATATGAACTTAGAATGGCTAAGGTTTGTGGATGAGTAAATCAATCATTATCTGTTTTTCACCTCAGTTAAGGCTTGAAAATATCAAAGCTGGGAGAAAGGGAAACCTCAATGTTGCTACCGAGGTAACATGTTGTGAAGCATAAATGATAAAATGATTTTAATGATTTTCTTATACATAGAGTATCTTTCAATTTGTACTGTTTTACCAGGTATTTCAAGTAGCACCATCACTTCACATGGTTGAGGTACGGAAAGCAAAAGGAGACACTTTGGAGTTTCATAAGGTATGATATTCTGCCCAAGATATGTTTCAAGTAGCATTCGTTATTATAATCATTATAAGGTTAATATTAGTATATCCTTTTGCTAAATATGGAGAAAAGATGTCTTCTTCTTTTTCAGCTCTAAAGTTCTGCCAGGGTCGCACTGCATTTTGTCTCGGGAATTTTTTTTCTGCTCTCGAGGATTCACCGACATTTGTCTTATTCAAATACAGGCTTAGATGACCTACTGATTTAGTGTTTAGATTTTGGTCCATTAAGCTTTTGGGTCTCATTGAACTTTATTTCCTCGTATATATTAGACCTAAAAATTGAATTTTAATGGGGTATGATGGAAAATGACATTAGAGGTAAACACAGAAACAACAGTGCACACTTACTTCACAGGAATCAAGTGTAGTAGGTATATCCTGATACAACAGACCAATCTGATTTGTTGCAATATTCTTATTGGTTTTAGTTTTTGATCTACTCATGTTCGTGTGTTTGTTTCTTGTTGGTGCAGTTCTACAAAAGACTTTCTAGTAGCCTTACTGATGTCGTTTGGAAAACAGAAGAGGATATGCAAGAACCCAAGTAAATTTAGGGCCTCCTGCTCTGCTTGTATTTTATTATCGTTGCCCATTTTTCGTGTTTTCAAAATGAACCATGCTGCATATTATGTTTGTGTCATCTGTTTGTATCGTCGCAAAAGTTGTAGATAGAAGACATGTTGCAAATTTGTTCATTTCATAAAAACCCAAGTTGTAAAATCTCTATATATTTAATAATTTTTTAAAAACTCAAAAGAGTCTTCTTTTGTACTTCCTTTTTTCTGCTAAATTAGATAGAGTTATGCAATGAGAATGGTCTTATTGGCCCAATTCCATTCCTATGGATCATGCTTATTTTGTATAGATTTAGTCTCTCATTTGTATAGGATGAAGTATCTTTTTTGAAGTACAGAAAAAGTCTCTCGTTTGTTAAGATTGAAGCATTTTCTTTTTAAGCAAGGCATGCACACTTCTTATCTTTGGTGACTTCCTGTGAGGTTGGGCTCTACCGCTAGGCAAATGACCCTTTGGTCTTTAGTTAAGGATGAAGTATTTTTGTGTGTGATTTTTCTCTTCTATTTTGAGTCCTAACAAATGTAATCGGAAATAAGGGAAAAGAGCTCCAAAGAAAAACTACGTCGTCTACTGTATGGTTGCATCATTCACAAGTGAATTTACTCTTGGCTATACACACAGTAAAGAATGTTGTATGTGATCCCTCAAGTGTCACAGTTCCATGCACATCAGTAGCTGCTCCTTGCTTGAAGCATCACTTGCAACAAACTGCAAAACATGCCAACTTCAATGACAATCTCAAAATAAAGAGAGAAAAAATCTAACGACTGTACAAACCTCGAGGCCCGCTTTTTTGTACAGTTCCTGAGCGGGCTTGTTGTCTGCGGATACATGGACAAATAGTTTCTTCATACCTAAACAAGAAACGCAATCAAAGAGGTGTTAGAATCCAATCATTTTTTTTAAATATATGGTAGGATAGGACGAAGTTGGAATACCGACCTACAGAGGTTGCAATATCAGTGGCCAGGCATAACATATTTGACGCAATTCGCCGGCGCCGGGCATATTTTGCCACAACGACATTTGAAACATATGCATACTTGTGTGCATCGAAAGGTTGCTTACTTGCCAAAACACCCGACTGCCTCTTTACCTCCTTAAAAGAAGAAAGAAAATGATTTATCCTTTTAAAGACCAAAATAAGAGGACGATAACATTAATAAGAAGGTACTCTCACCGTCCCATGAGCATTGCAACCTATGTCTCTAGACGTAGTTAGATGAAAGTGCTCTATTTATTACTAGTTAAACGTGGAAGAGACATTGCAACATATCCGATACTAAATCATTATAAGATGGGTGAATTTACCCCGGGATATGTTTCTCCTTGCAAATATTGTCGGATGCTCAAGTCCATAGTTCCAACGATACTGTTCAAGACAGTTCTTTTCACATTTTTCACTTCCTTCTTAACCTGAAATGTCAAAAGAAAAAACTCAACTGATAAAGTTACATGATTTTTACTAGATATGTGTATTTTAGATGCAGTATGTTAGACTACAGTTCAGATGACTCCTTGATTAACAGGCTGTTTATTTATAGCTTAACTAGGTTCGACCCCGTGTATTACACGGGGGGTATTTTAAATGAGAAAAACTCTGGACATTAACTCTAAAAGAGAACTCTGAACATTAACTCTGGAATACAAGAATTCAGAATTATGTTGTTTGAGTTTATATTGATTTAGGAGTGAAGCCCCTAAACGACGGGGCTCCGGGGGCAACGCCCCCGGTAGCGGGGTCCAAGGGGCAGAGCCCCTGGCTGGGGTCAGCTTGGAAATTTTTTTCCTGGATAATATTACTTTGTGAAAAATGCTTCAAAAATCCGAATTTGAAATTTTAAATAAAGTTTTGATGACCACTCCAGAGTTATAAGACTTACAACTCTGAATTTTCCTAGAGTTCTCATGCAGAAGACATCAAGAGACAGAGCTCTTACTCAAGAGTTAAGTGTCTCATATACAGAGCCCGTACTGTATTCCAAGCAAGATCAAGACTTAAATGCCAAAAAGGTTAAGTGCTTGATGCAGAGCTTCACTCCAGATGCAGAGCCTCTGCATAGTACATGCAGAGCCTCGATTTGACTCATGTTTTCATTCCAGTTTGAGTCTGTCTTATTTACACTTAGGGGGAGATTGTTATACCCGATCTTGTAAAAGTGCAAGTAAGAAGTTTCTTAATGTAGTCTTTAGGACTTAGTCTTTTGAAGCGGACTGGACCAACAACTCTCATGCAGAAGATATCAAAAGACAGCTCTTACTCAAGAGTTAAGTGTCTCATATACAGAGCCCGTGCTGTATTCCAAGGAAGATCAGGGCTTAAGCATCAAAAAGGTTAAGTGCTTGATGCAGAGCTTCACTCCAGATGCAGAGCCTCTGCATAGTACATACAGAGCCTCGATTTGATGCAGAGCTTCACTCCAGACACAGAGCCTCTGCATAGTACATGCAGAGACCTATGAGTCTCCTACTTCTAAATCTAGAGGCGAAATCGTTGGACGGGTCTCTAAATCTGGAAAGGAGGACTCCAGATTTTGGAACTCTGAACCGCCAATTACTCTGCGAAGGCGGTTATACCACGAATACGTGAAATTAACCGTCCGAAGAGACACATGTCACTTAAATAGACCTATTTGAACCGTAAGTGAAAATTGTGTATAGATACATGTTTAGGCGGAAAAAATCAATAACCGCCACGCAGAAACACACGTGTCCCAAAAGTTACTTATTTATTAGGATTTATAGATATGAGCGCAATGGTCTGGGCCGCTTATTTACTCAGCCATACACGAGGGATACTTTACAGCTTAATTGTTAGACCATTAAGCCAAAATGGCTATACGGAATAAGCCACGACCCCTCACTTGTCCCTGTAAGCCATATCGAACAAATTAATACCATAACTAATCCAACCCTCTCTCTTCGCCTCCCTCAAACCTGGTCCCCCGTCCCTCAAAACAAACATATTTATCCAGACAGACAACCCATACAGTCCCTGACTGTAATGTCAGCAAATTAGATGCTGAAAGATGCTCAAATAAGGTGAGGGAAATGAAATGCAAATGTTCTGCTTGCTGCATAACAACTTGGCAAAGGTTGGATGATGGGAAATATACATACAACAAGAGAAGAGATATATGAGTCGTGATAAGTTTCCATTCAACGTATAACACGACACCAAGACATACTAGTTCTGATAACTTCTGTTCAAAATACTCAAAAATTAGATTCTTTACATGGTAACTTTCGACCCTTACAATGCAGTCAGGTTGATTTTATGCTCAGCTCTATGTCTATGCTTAAAGAACTATGCATATGGCATTACAAAGAATAGACTCTTCAAATGATTGAACTACTTACTTCACATCTTATGCATCGACGCATATTTTGTAATACCAATTCGTGTAATAAGTGCCCCTGGATACCTATTGGTGGACCATTTAAGGAAACTTATGCCACAGTTGGGACTCGGGATATTGGTAAATGCTATGATCCTTGTGAAACTGGAATTGATTAAGGTGAGATATGATGCAAAAAGGAACGAGAACTAAGATGAGGAGCATATACTATTTGAGTCAACTATAACACGTTCATTGCTACTACTTTGTAGATTATTATGCTATTCCGGTTTCCAGATTTAAATACAGTAAGTAGATAAATAAACAAACATGGCAAGACAGAGAAGCAATGAAATAAAAAGAGCATCTGCTGAGACTTACAGCAACAAGACAGAAGCACTGCAACAAGTTCCCATCCTGTCCTGAACATCTTTTTTTCAAAGCTTTGAACTCCTTCACATTAAGTAAGATGTGGCATTCAGGATTCAATAATGGGGGCAAAGCAGAGTTTTTTTTATCATGTGGCATTCAGGATTCAATCATGTACCTTTCTTTTGTTCTTTATTTTTATGTTCTTTTAGAAAACCACATATATGATGGAGGAAATGCTAGAAAGACAGTTCAAGAAATTTTAAAAGATAAAAACAGAAACCATTGGAGATCCTGCCATAAACACTCCATCTGTGCAACACTAATAAAAATGCACAGGGTAGTTGCTTGTACCAACCAAAAATAATCTATGCATCGGTGGACCATAAGATGAGTAACCACCAATAATTCTGCTGGTATGAAAATTTTCTTTATATGTTCTCCCCCTGTTGCAAATCTTATCATCTCTTTATCATTATTATTAAACATCTTCACCCACAAATATGTAATGGTGTTATGTGTGAATTCATGTTTCACAATTCAAGTACGAAATATATTAACCCCGTATCAAAGAATTGTTGTCTTAACACATTACCTGATCAGCATACTTCATTTTAAAAATTTCAGCGTGCCTGAAAATTGACAGAGTGATGAAGTTAGCTCTACAAATTGAACATTGTCAAGATCTACCAAATAAACTGCATATATAAAGTTTATATACAAAAAGCAACAGCTAAAAACGGTGGCACAATTTGCTAAACTTCCCAAGAAGGTCAAGGTATACATATCTCAAATAGAAAATCACTAACCGCTTGTAGGATGAGGCTTCCCAATGAGCTTCTGCTCGCAGCCAAGATGCCATCTGATACGTGAAGCAATTTCAGAAAAATTAACTCAAGGAAAGAGGCTAAGTAAGGTAACAAGGAGTAAGAAAAAGGAAAACCAACCCAATATTCTTCATTCAATACTGCTTCACGAGCAATGTAACTACCAAAGCTACGCCTTTGCATGCCAAGGTATTCCTCATCGCGGAGCTGTAGTCGAGTAAAAATCAACTCAGGCTGCTTCGAGTCATCATTACTGGAAACAGCTGGGTGTCGAATGCTTTGAGTATTATCCCAGTGGGTCTCAAGGGTTCTACATCGAGTGTACGAAATTGGGAAATTCTCCCTGAAAGGATTAGGACCCATAAAAGATGGATGAATAATGATCGGATGTTGGATCGAAAAAAATCTTGATAAAATATCTTCAAGGGCCAGCCAGTGGCCCAATGAAATGGAAGAATTAGTTACATTTTTCATATGATTTCGTGTGGATACGCCAAAAATAAACAGGGTTCAATTTGTATTATTTTGCCCTCGTTTTGATGATTGACTTGAAACTTCTAATCATGCAAGCTTTCACAAAAATGATCGGATACAAGTTCAAAACAAGATATCTTGATAAAATATGTCAGTGTTAAGCCTGAAACTTCAGGGGTTCTCTTCCTCTTTTTGATGAATATTTCAATATGCAAAGAATACAAGTTAATACCATGATCACATCAACGCATTGTGTCTATAACAAGCAATTGGACCAATCTTCTCTGAAACACACTAAAAACCCTAATGCTAAAAGTCATTGAAAGAAATTAATATTAAATCCTTAATATCAGTTTATCCATTTGGCTATAATTATTCTTTCAGATACTCTGGATCTGAAATCCTTGATATCATTTTCCATAGTTGTAAACAAGTGAAACTATGTTAAACTGTAAAAGAACACACAAATTCTATAACATGTCAATTACGAATCAACACGATTCTACAATCCACTAAGATTTTCTAATGATTGAAACCAATGCTGTATACATATATCGATTATCAAGAAGAAAAAAAGATTGAATTCAACGAACATTAACGCCTGAATCAATGAAGAATAAGAAGGAAAATTGAAAACAAAAATACCTAAAAAGGTCTACGACAAGCAGAGAATCTTGTTTCTTGATGCGATTGGAGAAGACCAAAATTGGTTGTCGCACTTTGAAGTGAGGGATAAAGCTTCCATGTAACGAGTCCATTTTCGTTCCGATCACAAATGGTAATCAAAATCGCAGCAGAAAAAAGTTGTCGTTTCACCGATGATAACCGATGGCAATGCATGCCCCAAAATCAAGGGAAGAATCAGCAAATGCTTGTTGTATAAGAACCAACAGAAAAATCAAGAAGTGGAGTATCAAGGATCGGAAGGGGGTTTGAAAGCGTGGGAGAATTGGAATTAAAAGTGGAGTATTCCAGTTGAGGGTTTTGCAAAGATTCCGTTGGGTCTGTCATGGGAGCTTCATCACCGTTTACCGATCAAAAGACGAAATGGAATTAAAATTGGAACCACGTGTTACGTGGGAAACACGAGTAGTTTGGTTAATAATCTTAACATTGTCGGTATAAATAGGCGCATAAAATCTATTTTTGTAAATTTTTATTATTGAATTATACTTCCAATTTTATAATAATCTACTTTTAAACTATTTTTTATTAAAATATTATATTTTAATAAATTTACATATTATAACATTGAATAATTTTTTAATTTAAATTTATTTATTATATCAGATTTTCATGCTACTTCATTATTCATATAGGTTGTCCACATATACTATATTGATGTGATTTTTTTATTACAACATTGAACTTTTAAAATTATTTTATTATATTATTTACTAGTTCTTATTAAACAATTTACTTTTAATTTTAATATTTAGATATTTTACATGTTATTTAATAAATATATTAAATAAATTAAAAAAATTCTAAATTATTCATTAATATATCAATATTAATAAAACTAGTAGAAGAAAACTTATCTCGCTAATATTTTTAATAAATATGTGTTTTTTGAAAAAATAAAAATGAAATTTGTTCTTCTTTTATCAAAAAAATATCATCTTTTAAAAAATATATTATATTTGTTCAAAAAAACTTCCTTGACGTATAAATATATTAAATTAATTAGATTTTTTTGAATTATTTATTAATATAACAATACTAAAAATTATAGAACACAATTTATTTCGTTAACATTTTAGAGAGAACTTTAAAATATATGTATTTTTTTAACAACATAAAATAAAAAGTGTTACATTTTCTATAAACAAAATATATCTCGAAAATAATGTAGTATATATTTATTTAAGAAATATTTTACTCTAGAATATTTAATTTGCATGCTACTTAATAAGAAAAAAGTCAAAAAAACTAAATGTTTTTAAATCATAGTAATGAAAAATGAAAATCACTAATAATAATTCGAAATAAGTTTTTATTTTTATTTTAATTACGTCATCAAAATGATATGTCATCCACATCACCTCATTAAAGTCACACAACCAAAAAGGGTCAAGGGGTTAACCGGTTTAAAAGGTAACAGGTTACCCATTGCTACAATGAGTAGATTTTTTTTAAAGTATGATGCCTTAATAAAAAATAATTTGAAAGTACATTGCTATAATAAAGAAAAATAAAAGTAGAATGTTATAATAAGAAAATTTATTTCATGCATTTAAACCATATAAATATATATCAGTTGTTAATAAAATTATTAATAAATAATATTTAAATAATTAATAAAATCTAATTAGTTAAATTTTAATATATATATATATACATATATGCACGCGCGCGCGCGCACACACACACATATATATATATATATATATATGCATATATAAAAATTTATTTATGAATAAAGTTGTAAAATTAAATAAAATGAATAATAATAACGACGAGGTGTGGATAATTTATGCATCGTTTGTTTGACTAATGATGAATATGTATATCAACATTAAGTACGGTTAGTTGTTCAGGCCAGCGTGACCCGAAAGTCAACAATATACGACTATTATGTGTGAAGAGATACATGTAATATGTATTGATAATAAGTTATAGGATAATGTAAAATGTTAATAAATGTAATGACATACATGTAATACATGTTTTAGGAGGTGTAAGCCATCAAAAGTCTTGACTCTTGTTGGTTGTCAGTGAAAGCCTGATTCCAATAGTAGTTGGTGATAATTGAGTGTAAATTACAACCGAAATATACTCATTATCTACCTTAATACCTGTTGTTGACATGGTTGATAAAAAATAGAAAGATAAATTTTATACATGTTTACACTAAAAGATATTCTGATATTTATTCTGCATAGAGGTTGTAACACCCCCGTCCCGCGTGGTCAAAGACGGGAGATGCCACAATTGGAATAAAACAAACAACACGCTCTATAAAATAGAGCGGCTAATAAAATTTACTAAAAGATAATTACGTAACCACAGACGGAGATAACGTGTCTCAAAATACGGTCCCAAAATACCAGTATGTCTACATAGTCATCAAATTTTTAACAAAAGTATGACTTAATGAGTTATCTTCAATATTGTCATCTCCGTAACTCTCATCCCAAAATCCCTGCTAAGTCATGTACCTGCCGAGGACAAGAAAATCTCAGCTGAGCTTAATGCTCAATGAACGGATAATAATATAAATAAACAATGAATATGAGATAACAAGTTCAAAAACAATTTATAACGCCAAGTGATAATCCAAAAGAAAGTCAAAATGCCCCAAAAGCATGTCAAGGATCCGAAGACCAAACCGCATCATGAGGACGCATTATTCCCAAAGGATGATCAGTCCATTCAGGTACAAGTGAGGAAAGGGATGTGAGCACAACACATCAATCCTCTCCGTGGATTTAACCACGGCCACAATTCATTATCCGATAACGGTTCCTAGGATCGATCCATACRCCCTCTATTCGACCGGTACATAATCAAGTCCACTTTTAAGGACTATAAAAATGATGACGCCATGATCGTTTTAGTCACCATGGAAACATCTCAATACCGGTGCTCCAGTTATTGAGTGTATAGTAAAATGTCTCACAAATAAAGCAATAAAACAAGTCAAGTGATCAAAATGATCCATATTTCGAATAAGAATATAAGTCGTAATTCAAAAGGAAACAAAGTTCAATAACATTTGATAAGCATAAAGGAAATTCAGAACAAATTATTCGGAATTTATCACAGATTATCCGGATTAGGAAACCTTACGCAAATGGCTATCCCCGTGTCAAGTGAGATATGGAATYCGTACCTTAACCGAATTTGACAATTAACGCACGATCAAACGGAAATTCACGATCAAGTTTGATTTACCCGCATGCCTAACGAATGCATAAACGGTTACTATTTATAAAGCATAGAAACCATAATATAAATATTCTAATAAATTTACTTAGGTCATAATGTACTTGATACGAATTGAAACTCAAACGTAAAAAGTTAACCTTATTCTCTTTCAATCCAACCGTTTCCGACCCTCTTATTTCTAAGCATTTTTATCTTACTTAGAGACCAATATAGATTATATTGTCTAAATCAAAGTTGTAGATTGGCATCATACGAGTCTAATGCTTTTGAAATCATCTCATTTGGATCATCCATCTATTTTATATGAATTTCACAAAACTATAAATTAATCCCGGATACAGTGTAAACAGCCTCAAAAACACACTGTTTTGAGCTACTTAGAGTCATAACTGGAATTTTGACCCTTAATAAAAGTTGTAGTATGCAGTATGATCTTTCTGACTGCAAAATACGAGCTTAATGTGACTTACAGTTTGTGAGTTATATACTGTCAAAGTACGGGAGTTACATTGTCGGTAAAATTCGATTCCGTAATTCCCGACTAACTTTTATGATCCAATTTTCATGATTTGCTATATTTACATGCTATAAACGTACTTCAACATACTAAACAGTAAAACAAGTCCAATGGTCGTTAACCTAAGCTTAATCATGCATTTTTACTTCTTCCGACATTTAACCGAACAATTGGTGTACGGTTAAACATTTACCCACAATCTAATCATATTGAAACTATAATATACCCTTTTTATTTCTACATCAATATAACCAGTACTAGCATCCTAAACATCAAATATATCATAATTTTGACAATATCAATCCGTAAACTTAGATATAAACACAGTTTATAAACCGGTCTAAATAACCCTAAAATAAACACCTTAATGAAATTGAATGAAATTTATACCTTTAAGAAGGGTTCATAGAGTGGATTCCGAATATATAATTGTTGCCTCGATCCTCTTAGTAACTTGACGTGAAATTTGAAGAGAAGATGAAATATCTAAAGAGAGAGAACATGAGAAAAGAAAGAAAAAAAACAGAAACTGAGACAGTGATTTCACCGCTCATCCATACACACACACACACACACACACATATATATATATATATATATTATTTTCTTTTTATTTTTAATTATATATATATATATATGTATATATATAAAGTTTAATCGTTTGACGGTTTTAACCCTTCAAGTTTATATTCTCAACTTTACGTCAAATTAGGTATAAACTCAACTTTTGACATAAAACTGGTCTGAGATACAAGTTGGTTAAGTATAGGGTACAAATATATTATGCATAATTCTACCAAAAATTTACTTATCTCAATTATACGAGTTAACAAAACCTGGATATTATAGAAGCACCATGCATCCATCAAGTAGAATTGACTTATAAGGTTTTATTGTTGTATGGGCTCAAAGTAGACTTCTAGAACTATTTACCTGTTGTTGTCTAGCATTATTTCACTACTTCTTTTGTTGCAACTTTTTGCTAGGTAAAAAATTCAAAAAAGAGGAGCAAACATTGATGAAAAAATATTTTATATGTTATAATAAAATGAGCTCAAACTATAAGAACTGATGAGACGCATACTTTTTGGCGAACTAAGTTAAATTGATATCATTTAGATGATCTGTCGATATGGTAAAACTAGCATCCTTAGCAAATATAAGTGAGCATTTCCCTTTCCACTCGTAATACCCTCCTTACAAAATTAATAAAGAGTAAGATCAAGAATTAAAAATATTAGAAAATATTTTTCAAGTCCAATGCCAAAGAAGAAAAAAAATTGCAATAGACCGATCAACATCGATATCTTGAAAACCATATGAAAGATTACCGATCTGAAAAAATTATAACACATCTTTCTTGTTACACTCTTCTAGCATCAATGCAAAAATATTCTAGCATAACATTTATTAAGTTCATGGATAAACAAACAAAAAGATACTTATCTTTTTATTTTCTACATATGCTTAAAAAATGTTATCTAACCATAAGGGTGGTGCTTGATTGGTTTGAGCTTGACTCCAAATGTCAAAAGTACCAGGACGTCTCAGGTTCAAATATAAGGAGGAATAAAAATCCCTTTGTGGCCACAGAGGTTCAAATGCGGTGACTCTAAGCTATCTGCAAAGCAGGTGGTCGCCCTGGGATTAGTCGGCTCGCATAACGGGTTGGATATCCAGGTTAACAAAAAAATATTATCTTATTTCATCAAGAATTCATATGACACTTTATCCACAAAAAAATATTAATATGCTTGCATAATTTCAATTTTAGTGTAAATGTCTCCAATTAAAAGGCGAAATACTATACTTACATCAACAAAAACTAATATCATATCTGTCTTCTTGAATGACGCTTCAAATCAACAAAAATGCAAACCACCTCCTCAAAAATTGAATAGAAAGGAAGAATTGAGAGATTTAAGGGAGATTATAATGCTTAAACAATGTTACCTTATTTCATCTAAGATTCATATGCCATTTTATCCACAAAAAAAAATTCATTTGCTTACATAATTCCAACTTTAGTGTGAATGTCTCCGACTAAAAGACGAAATACTATACTTACATAAGCAAAAAAATAATAACCCATTTTTTTTGATAAACTTTTCTAGCATCAATGCAAAAATATTCTAGCATAACATTTATGAAGTTCATGGATAAAAAAACAAAAAAAATATTTTTCATTTTATGTTCTACATATGCTTAAAAAATGTTATCTTATTTCATCAAGGATTCATATGCCAGTTTATCCACACACAAAAAAAGGATTCATATGCTTGCATAATTCCAATTTTAGTGTGAATGTCTCCAATTAAAAGACGAAATACTATACTTTCGTCAACAAAAACCTATATCATATGTGTCTTCTTGAATGACACCTCAAATCAACAAAATGTAATCACCTCTCCAAAAACTGAATAGAGAGAAATAATTGAGAGACTAAGAGAGATTATTATGCTTAAACAATGTTATCTTACTTCATCAAAGATTCATATGTCACTTTATCCACACAAAAATATTCATATGCCTACTGCTCGTCGGTTTATTCAACCTTAGATTTCAACACAAAAATAGAACTCGACGCAAGTATACACCTTAAACTACTGTCGTCTTGTAACAAGTAATAATGGTAAAATACCAGATATCGTTCCCGCAGAGATAGCTTTGCAAAGTTCGTCAAAAGTCCAGTCTATAAAAACTAGTTTCAGATGGCGAAACGAGGGATTTGATTTATCTAAAATTGGGTGATTTGATTAACAACTAAGAAAATATCAATCTTAAAAAGAAGCACATGGTGCAACAGTTGATTAAGACATTAAACAAATGATTCAGCAAAAAAGTAACATAACATTCATGTCACAATTATCTAAAATCAATAAATGATTTTATATAACTGTCATAGTATCAACTATCGGGTCAGACGGCCTCCCAAGAGCACACACCGGTCAATGTGTTATCGATACGATATCATTTATGTTAGACGTCGTGAATTTTAGCACAACACAGTGTTACCATCCTACACCATAGGAGTATAGCATTTGTCAGACACTAAAGCTATTTATAGCCTTCTCCTATTACCTCAGATTTTGAAAGCCAATACATTTTTATACACAAAATTAATTGTCAATCAATTTTTATGTAATCATCAAATGAAATATTAAGCACCTGAAACAAATAGTAGACTATAATGCTAATAAGACACCTTTGTACTTTCACATCGGCTTTGGTCTTAATTTCCTGTTACACCCCAAGCTAAGGCGTTTAGCCCATCATCGCTCTGTTTCTTCTCTCGAAGGATGTAAGAACTGAAGAATAAATAACTGATAAGGAAAGGTAAATTGCAGAAAGTAAATTGCAGAAATAAAATTACAAGAAATGGATGTACTGGAATTTAAAGTACTGGAAATTAAATGACAAAAATATAAATGACTGAAAGTAAATTGCTGGAAATTAAATTAAAAAAAGTAAATTACAGTAAAGTAAAATGCAGAAAAGTAAAGACTGAAATGTAAAAGACTGAAATATAAAAGACTGAAATGTAAAGGACTGAAATCAAATTACTAATAACTAAATATTATTAATTAAAATTAATCTAAGACATGATGTAAAGTAAGTACTTGATGAGATGAAGATGTGACAAATGAAAACCTTGAAAAAAGGGGTTGACTTTGAAGTAACTTGCAAGGCAAGTAACAAAACTTGCAAAACAAGTTTCGTTACTAAGACCAAAAAGTTACTTGCAAAGTTTTAAGAACAGAGTATTTAGTCTACGTAAATTAGTCATGAGTCACAAAAGATGAAATCCAATGTAAAGCAACAGAGATCGACTAATTCGTAACTTGCAACGAAAGTCAGAAAACGTATCGTAACTTGGAAATAAGAACAGAAATGAGATGAAGATTAAATACGAGCACTTGTATTAAAACTTGAGAACGAAATCACATTTCACAAAAATCGGTTCTTGGTTGGGAGCAAGAAAACCGAAAGCATAAAACCGAAAGCAATAATATAGAGAGTAATTAACACAAAGATTATATGTGTAAATGGTAAAAACAAGTAAGAGGTGTTTTTAAAACAAAGCCTTAAGCCTCTATTTATAGGCTAAGGAAGCTTGCACATGGGAGGCACCTAATAGAACAAAAGGGTCTTCAAAAGTGGGCTTTGACCAGGCCAAAAGCCGTTGACTCAGCAACTTCAAAGGAGCAACCCAAGGAAATTCGGCCCAGGCAAAAGGTGCAGCTCACGGACTGGTGCTATAGGATTCTGCCACACCTGCTCTTACAGGACTGCTGCAGGATTTGGCCCAAAAAATCATAAAAAATCTGCATAAACAGGGAATTAACATTAAATATGATATATTACTACTATTATATAGAAAAGACATAAAAACACTCAATTAAAACACTAATGGGCAAATAAAACAATTGAAAATGGTTAAGAAAATGATGTAATAAGGTTAATAAATTAACACTTATCACACCCCAAACTTGAATTGTTGTTTGTCTCCAAACAACAGAAAAATGACAAATTAAAAGACTCAAATTTCTATAAACTAAAAAATTGAGCATAAATATTCACTAGCCAAAATATGCAAATTTTTGAAAATTTTAAATGAAGGTGTTCTACTCTTGACTTGATGCTTGATATCCATAGCCCTTCATAAACCTAGCTCCCCCAAACTTAAATCTTTCATATTGCCAAACCATAAGCTAGCCTACATTTCTTTTGCTATACTAGATTCAACAGATAATTTGGGACTTTGAATTGGGTTTGCATTTGGCTTTTTCTTTTTCAATGCATGCCTTTTAGCTCATCTCACTTTTTCACTCCATAGCACAATTTTACTGCTATGCATCTCATATTGAGGTATTTGGACACTTTGGTTCTTTTCAAATATTTTGGTGTACTTTGACACTCTTTTGTATGCACAAGACATGGAACTTTTTTCCTTTGTTTGTCTTTTGGTCTTAGTGCATATGTTTCATGAACTCTATAAAGTGTTTGGTACTTTTAGGACCCTCCCTCAAACTTAAGGGAAACAATGTCCTCATTGTGAGTGTATCAAGGCTACAAATTGGCCAAATTGAAATGAAGGCCCAATTGAATCAAGTAAAACTTTGGAAATGGTTGGCTAGTTCTAGAGGCTCAATTTAAGACAAAGATGGTTTAAGCTTTGGATTATTGTGGCTATGACATCAATTCAAGAATTTGTACAACACATTCATCATTTATTCTATTTTTGGTGCATACATGGCTATAAGAATAAATGCTACTTAAAATCAGTGCCCAAAAT
This sequence comes from Cynara cardunculus var. scolymus, assembly GCF_001531365.2. Lineage (NCBI taxonomy): Eukaryota > Viridiplantae > Streptophyta > Magnoliopsida > Asterales > Asteraceae > Cynara > Cynara cardunculus. The sequence continues at coordinate 30,097,395 of NC_037528.1, read as the reverse complement.
CCTAAAATGAAACAGAAAAGCAAAAATGATCAATACAAGTGTAATTGGTTATCTTTAAAAGCAAAAAGACTCAAACCTAAAATAATTGAAATAGAAAAGCAAAGATGAGAAGTCACAAGTGTGACTTGATCATCTTGTGAAAATAAAATGACTCAAAGACTCAAAGCAAGGACTTAGACAAAACCAACAATCCAACTCTAAGTCAAATTGACCCTAGAGTAAGGATGTGGTACCAATGAAGAGTTTCAATCCTAGTCAACAGTCAAACAGACTGTATTACCATACAACATGAGACCAAACAATGGGATTGCCATTGCTTTACAATGAGATAGTCTTAAAGGAAACAAACAATGAGATTGCCATTGTTCTACCATGAAATAGACCAAATAGAACCAGACAATGCGATTGCCATTGTTATCTCATGACACAGCCTACACTGTTTTTTAGCATAGACTAGGGAGGTAAAATTTTAAAGCATCAAACATGGCCCTCCTTCAAAACAGTCATATCAACAGCCATCACAACAACAGCAGCCAAACTGTTTAAACAACAAACATAAAACAACAAGACATCTCAAATGAGGTAAATAAGACATATTACTAAGATTAAAACAGCAAATGACATGCCTAAATGAACAAGGACTGTTAAACATGAATGAGATAGGACATGGTGAAAACAGCAAAGAAAATGCATGAAAGGGACTGCCTTAAAACAACAAACACAGAAATACACTCATAACTCATGCTAGCTTTTGGCTAAAACACTGTCATGATATTCTAAAATAGAAAAATAAAACTAAGATGGTACCTCAAAATTGCATACCACAGGACAACAAACAACAATAAACAGTAAAGGCAAATAGCATACTAGATCTAAAAACAGCAAATTTAAGAACTAAAAAAAAGTTTCTGTTTTGGCAAACAGAAATGGAACAGTTAATGATCAAAACAACAAAGAAATTGCATGGTTAGGACTGCATAACACATAAAACAACAAAAACAGAAATAACAATCCTAACAACAGGCTAAGTTTGGCTAAAAACATGCTTCATAAAAAAAACTAAAACAACAAAGTGAATACCAAATAGTACCCAAAGATCAAACATTAATTTGAAAAACTAACTAGACTACTAGGACCTAAGATACTACTGTTAAAACAGGGGAAACATCATGGATTTCAAACAGCAAAAACACATGTATTATAAACAGTAAGTCACAACATAAAGTAGCTGAAAACAACAAATTTCACAAAAACAGCAAAACAGTAAAACAAAAGGTGCCATCTATCTAAAAGCATGCATAACTAAACATCAAAATATTAAAAGGGTAAGAGGGTAGAACCTGTCTTACTCAGACTGAGTAGGAGAGTCTGAATGCTGCAACAATATGGACTTTGGTGGAGGTGAGAGCTTGATTGCACTATTTAAATTTCCATGCTTTGATGCAGCTCTAAGTATTCTCTCCTTCTGCATCTTGTACTCAGCCCATTGTACTCTCTCTTTCTTGAAAATGTCTACCTCCTTCTTCAAGTCATCCACGCTCTTCATCAGCTTGTGGTGCTTCTTCACTATTGTCCTTTTCAGTGTGTTGGCATGATCCTCCATTGCCTTCAACAATTCAGCCTTTAGGGTTGCCATGGAAGAAGTGGCTGATTCTGGCTGTATCTTTGCATTCACCCTCATTAATCTATCCAAAATTTTCTCGTTTATGGAGGTCTTCTCCATAGACATCACATCTTTGGGCAAGGCTAGGACTTGGGCCTTTTGCATGAGTCTGTGAATCAAGGAAGGGTAGAGCAACTTGCCATTTGTCCTTTCTACACATGCTTTAATGTTGGAGCATATCATCCTCCCAACATCAAATGGCCTAGCCTCTAAGATACAGTAGAGGATCAAAACTCTTTCTAGGCACAAATTTGTGTCATGGCTAGTAGGGTGAATGGTGTGCCTCATGAAATAAAATCATAAATTGGCTTCAGGCTTCAAATTTTGGGTTTTTAGAAGCCTAGCCCTACCCTTGAAACTCCAAACGGCCCCCTCCTTGGCTATCCTAGCTAAGATCGCATCATATTCCTCATCAATGCACCCAACTGTCAACCTATCTAGCTTAGAGTATGAAGGTGGTATGAGCTCTAATAGGTCATTTATGGCATTGGGTGAATAGGAAACAAGGGTCTTTCTCACTCTCAAGTCTACCCCATCAGTGACAGCTACTTCTGTATAAAATTCCCTAACCCAACTAATATTGTATTTGTTAGGTGTATCACACAAAATCTCCCAACCCAAAGAGTCTATTGTGGCCTTGATGGAAGGATTGGCCAATAATAGTTGTTGTGAAAAGCCCTTTTGTACCACCCCTACTTTCTCAGAAAATTGCAAATATGTTTTTCTTGTTAAGGGTGTGCTAAACAAATGCTTGGGCTTTAGAAATATACCTGGCCCATCCTTAAATTGTTGCCCTGGCTCCTTTCTTCTTCTTGTTGCCCTTTCCTCAGTCTCTAACTCCTCACTGTCCTCTCTCATTCTCTTTGAACTTCTAGTTTCAACTCTGCCCATTCTCCTCTTCCTTGCCATTTTTTTCTCAGACTTGCACCAGTATCAATCTCCTCCCTTTCTTGCTCAACATGTGGGCTGCTATGCTCAGGGCTATGGTGAACAAAATGTGTCCCCTCATAATATTCATGAGTCCTAGAGTGTATAGGGCTAGTGGGTTGGTTTGGACTAGGTATGTATGGTTGAGTGGAATGGGGTGAGGGTGGTGGTGTTTGAGTGACAGGGGGGTTTTGAGCATCATAGGGGTTTTCATTATGCTCAAAGGGTGTAAGTCTAGGATTAGTGGGTGATAGACCTAAGACAAAGTCTAATTCTTGAATGGAGACAGTAGGTGGTAAAGGATAACAGTTTTAGTAGGTGTAGATGGTGTCATTATGGGTTGAATTGGTGAGGGTATTGGGCTGGTAGTGGCTGTTTCAACAGGGGATGGTCTAGAGACTATTTGGGATGTAGTTAGATGGTCAAATATGGTAGGTTCTACAATGGATGATGAAACAGGAATAGAGGTGAAATATGGTGCTTCCATGAAGTTGAATTCAATGGGTATGTCTCTGGTGGTGGTAGGTGCATGGGTGGTGGTAATAGGTGGTTTGGGCAGGGGATGGATCACACTCTGGTTCCTCCCTAATCATCCTATCCATGGCTGCCAAAGCTGCACTAACAGAGTGCTTAAAGGATGCATTTTCCTTTTTAGGTGCTTGGGCAGCCATAGAAGGCTGAGTTTGGATCATGGCAATAGCAGGGGCACAAGTTGCTGTCTTTAGCCCCAAAACTTCATTGGAGGCTGCAATGGCCTCATCCACAGATTTCCTCAACATAAAGCCAACACTGGCTTGAGGATATACATGAAAGCTAGACAATAGATCCATAGTTAAAGGTCTAGTGATTTTCAAACCTGTATGAAGCCTCTCTGTGATGCTTGGAGGTATGCTCTGAGTACTCATTTGTGTAGCTGCTTCTGCCAGGGTGTTTAAAGAGGTATAGTCCTCTTTTGTTGATTTTGATGCACTGGCTTGAGCAGCAGGACTCTCTGTTGGTGAATCACTATCATCTAATAAATTAATCACAATCCCCTTCTTTTGCTTAATGGGCTTGAAATTGGCCAACCCTTTTGCTCTGCTTCTGGTCATTCTAGGAGCAGCTAAGTATTGTGGTTGTGGTTCAGTCTTTACAACTCTTTGAGAATGAGTTTGAGGAGGTGGTTGTTATTGGGGTTTAGATTTGGCGAATGGAACTTGCCTCAAGGGAATTGCATTAATGGTTTCCTCCTCACTTTCACTGGATTGGTCATTGTTGGTAACAAAGGGCATGGAATCAGATTCTCCTTCCCTTCTTCTAGGCCTAGACTTAACGATGGCCATACAGGGTGAACAGAGGACTGTTAATGGTTCTTGGAGCAAATAAGAGCAATGGTAGTGAACAGTGGCTAGAGACAAACCCGAATGGTGTATGAACAGTGGTTAGGGGTTTTTAAAGGCTCTAAACTTCTTCTCCAAGATTGTATCCTCGAAAATTTCAAAATTTTCACTGATCAATGACAGTTATCGAGTGATTAGTCAGAAATGGTACCTTTCTTAACAATGCTAGTTTAATGAAGTCTTGTCCTTCTCGAAAAGGGTTATTTGATGAGCTATGGTTGACTGTTCTTGGTATGATGAAGAAAGTACAGTGATGGAAGTCTTCGCCTGAGTTATGAGTTTGGAGATGAAAGGACGGTCACCGGTCGTGGTCTAGTACGAATGTGCGAGATCTTTGACATGCCGTACCAATCGTAGGCTTCGATGTTGGGCCTCTTCTTCCATGGGCTTGTGATTTGGGCCGCATGAACCACAAGCTTCACATTTGGGCTTCTTCTTTCATGGCCTGCTAACAATAAAACAAAATGGCCATCAATTTCTTTTAGCCGGGCTTGGTTAATCAAGAGATTGGGCCGACTGTTTGAAAGCAAATCCCGGCCCAAAGATAACAAAATCCAAACCTTTTAATATAAACCTAATATATTACATATTATGAAAGAAATAGATAATTATTTTAGAAAGAAAAATTAAATTAAAAGCTTACTCTAAAAATTTAAAAATGAAAATGCAAAATAAAATAAAAATAAAAATAACAACTTATAAATATATAAAGACTAAATATTTTACAAAGAATTATTACTTTAGAAAGATAACCTCGACAAGTTGCTTAACAATCCTGGAATCAAAGAAAGGTTTCACTCGTTGCTCGTTCACTTTGAAAGTTCTAGATCTATTAGGTCAATAACTCCATAGGGGTATACTTTGGCAACAACAAAAGGTCCGGTCCATATGGAATTCTGCTTTCCAGGAAATAACTTTGACCTTGAATTGAACAATAGGACTTTTTGGCCTTTTGTGAATTCTTTTGGAAGAATCTTTTTATCATGCCATTTTTTTGGTATTTTCTTTGTATAGCTTAGCATTTTCATAGGAAAAATTCCTATGTTCTTCCAATTCACAAAGTTGCAAAGTCCTTTTTCTTCCGGCCTCTTCTAAACTCATGTTAAGCTCCTTAATGGCCCAAGAGGCTTTGTGCTCTAATTTCACAAGTAAATGACAAGCTTTTCTAAAGACCAATTTATAGGGAAACATACCAATAGGGGTTTTGTAAGCAGTCTGGTAGGCCCATAAAGCATCATCTAACTTAGAGGCCCAATCCTTTCTATGTGGCTTGACTACTTTGGCCAAAATCCCTTTTATCTCCCTATTTGACAATTCAGCCAATTCGTTGGTCTGAGGATGGTAGGCAGTTGCTACCCTATGCTTGATGTCATACTTATCAAGAACTTCTTCTAACATGTTGTTTATGAAGTGAGTGCCTTCATCACTAATTAAGGCACGAGGTGTACCAAATCTAGTGAATATGTGCTTTTGTAAAAACTTAACAACTGGTTTAGCATCATTGGAATGGCAAGCCATAGCTTCCACCCATTTGGACACATAGTCCACAGCTACCAATATGTAGGCACAATTATTGGACAGAGGAAAAGGTCCCATAAAGTCTATACCCCAAACATCAAATAATTCTATTTCTAGAATTCAGTTTAAAGGCATTTCATTTCTTCTAGAGATATTTCCACTCCTCTGACACTCATTGCAACTTTTTACAAAGTTTTGAGCATCATTGTGCAAAGTAGGCCAGTAGAATCCTAATTGTAAAACCTTGGAAGCTGTCCTACTTTCTCCAAAATGTCCTCCACAAGGTCCTGCATGGCAGTGGTGTAGAATTGATAGTACTTCTTCTTTTTCGATGCATCTTCTAATCACCTGATCTGCACACATTTTAAACAAGAAAGGGTCACCCCATAAATATTTCTTTGAATCATAGATGAGCTTCTTTCTTTGATACTTATTAAATTCMTTGGGAATAATCCCACAAGTTAAGTAATTAACAAGATCAGCAAACCAAGGCACTGTAGTATGATTATGAACCAAAATTCTTTCATTTGGAAATACTTCACAGATGTCACTACTTTGCACTGGTTTGTCTTGTTTTTCCAATYTTGACAGATGGTCAGCCACTTGATTATCCACCCCTTTTCTATCAATGATTTCCAAATCAAACTCTTGCAAAAGCAAGACCCACCTTATTAACCTTGGTTTTGCATCTTTTTTAGAAATAAAGTACTTGATGGTCGTATGATCAGTATGAACAATCACTTTGGTTCCCATTAAGTATGATCTGAATTTTTCAAAAGCAAAAACCACAACTAATAATTCCTTTTCAGTAGTGGTGTAATTGATTTGAGCATCATTAAGAGTTTTGCTTGCATAATAAACATGATGAAAAATCTTTTCTCTCTTTTGACCTAACACTGCTCCAACTGCCCAGTTACTAGCATCACTTATTATTTCAAAGGGTTTGGACCAATCAGGTGTTATTACCATAGGAGCAGTGACCAATGCTTCTTTTAAAATGTTGAAAGCTTTTCTACAATCTTCATTAAAATTAACATGGTCATGCTGTAATAATAARCAAATAGGTTTTGATATTTTTGAAAAATCTTTAATGAACATCCTATAAAAACCTGTATGTCCTAGAAAACTTCTGATTCCTTTTACAGTTGTTGGTTTAGGCAATTTCTCAATTACCTCTAACTTTGCTTTATCAACTTCAATGCCCCTTTTGGAAATTAAATGCCCTAACACTATGCCTTCTTTTACCATAAAGTGACACTTTTTCCAGCTCAAAACCAAATCTGTTTCCTCACATCTTTTAAGACTTTTTTCAAGGTTTTGCAAACACAGGTCATATGATGTCCCATATACTGAAAAATTATCCATGAAAATTTCCATGGAGTGTTATAACATATTTGAGAAAATAGACATCATACACGTTTGGAAAGTGGCAGGAGCATTACAAAGTCCAAAAGGCATTCTTCTAAAAGCAAAAGTTCCAAATGGACATGTGAAAGTAGTCTTTTCCTGATCATCCGGTGCTATGGCAATCTGATTGTAACCGGAGTAGCCATCTAAGAAACAATAAAACTTTTTTCTTGCTAGTCTATCTAACATTTGGTCTATAAAGGGTAATGGAAAATGGTCTTTTTGAGTGGCTTTATTAAGCTTTCTATAGTCCATACATATCCTCCAACTAGTTACCGTTCTAGTAGGTATAAGTTCATTCTTCTCATTTGGTACAATAGTGACTCCTCCCTTTTTGGGTACACATTGCACATGATTGACACAGGTACTACTAGCAATAGAATAAATTATTCCAGCCTCAAGCCATTTTAAAATCTCTTTTTTGACAACCTCCTTCATGACAGGATTTAGCCTTCTTTGAGGCTCAACGGAGGTGAAACTTTTGTCTTCCAAAATAATTTTATGTTGACAAATGGTGGGAGTTATCCTCTTGAGGTCAACAATTGTCCATCCTATGGCCTTGGTATGAAGTTTCAACATGTCAACCAACTTTTCTTCTTGGTCAGCTTCTAATGATGATGAAATAATGACTGGCAACTTTCCTAAATCTCCTAAAAAGGCATACTTCAAATGTGAGGAAAGTTGTTTTAACTCTAAATCTGGGGCAACATCTAAGGAAGGAACAAGAATCTTCCTATCCTTAGTTTCTAAAACATCAAAAGCAGCAGATTCTTGTGGTTTTTCTAATTCCTCAAAATCTTCCTCTTCATCACTATCAGTCTCAGATAAACCTAAGATTCCCCCTAAACTTTTCTCTTGACACCAGGTTTCTATCAGACTCAAAGTAGAACACTCTTCTCTTTCTTCCGGGTACCTAAGGGAATTAAAAACATTAAAAGTCACTTGTTGGACTTGGACTCTCATGGTTAATTCCCCCTTTTGTACATCTATCAGGGTTCTGCCAATAGCTAGGAAAGGTCTCCCTAAAATGATGGGAATGTCTTTGTCGGCTTCAAAGTCTAGGATGATAAAATCGGCTGGGAAAATAAACTAATAAACCTAAACTAGGACATCCTCAATATTTCCTCTGGGATAGGCTATGGACTTATCAGCTAACTGAAGAGTTACAGTTGTAGGTCTAGTTTCACCTATGCCTAGGGTATTGAAGACAGATAAAGGCATAAGGTTTATACTAGCACCTAAGTCACATAGAGTTTTCCTATCTCTTTTCCTCCAATTGAATAAGGGATTGTAAAACTTCCAGGATCTTTCATCTTAGGAGGGATTTTACTGGACAACAAAGCACTGCAACCTTCAGTCAGAGCTACGGTCTCATATTCAATCAACTTTTTCTTTTTACTCAAAATGTCTTTTAAAAACTTTGCATAACTTGACATCTGCTCAATAGCTTCAACCAAGGGTATGTTTATGTGCAATTGTTTAAAAACATCAAGAAACTTTTTAAATTGTAATTCTTTCTTTTGATTCCTTAATCTTTGGGGATAAGGAATATAAGGAGTGACTGCAATAGGAGAAGTAGTCTTTTGAAGAGTTGGTGTTGGAATGGGTTTCAAAACTGGTCTCATAATGGGTTCTGATTCAGTTCTATAAGGGATTATAGGACTGGTCTGGTCATTTATTACGGGACTGTCACCAGATTGTGACACATCCACTACAACACTTTCTTTGAGAGTCTGGATTGTCTTGGGTTCATCAGGAGATAACAGTGGAAAATCTGATCTTTCTGGAATGGCCGTACTATCTATGGGCCTGACTATAGATTGAGGCTCACTAGTACTCACAGGAATGGTAGTCACAAAGTCTGGTATAGAGGTAACAGAATCTTGTTCTACACTTGTTAGGATCGAATAACTCAAATTCTTGATACTAAAACTTACTTGAATGATCGGTTTGACAGTAGTAGAATGTGACAGCAGTCAAATTCGGAATTCCAGGTTAGCTTTTATTAAGATTATATTAGTGTTATTGAAGTTAATTTATAGATTAGGAATTAGTTAGGTTAGTTTAGTCGAAATTTTTTAAGAATTTCTGGCAGTTGCTTAGAAAGTCCGGTT
>NC_037528.1:30085800-30086939 GCF_001531365.2 Cynara cardunculus var. scolymus | reverse complement strand
AGGCATGAACCGATTTTTATAAGTTAGGTGTGCAATCTGTCAATTGATGGCAGATGTGTACATGTGACTTTAAAGTGTCATATATTCCTCTCAACTCATCCAAAATGAGTGATTCTTAGTTTAAAGGTTTCGTATAAGTGTTAGGTTTCTAATCCAACTTGAATCTTTGCAGAACACCAAGTAGAACTCTTTTTATGAGTGTTTTACTMGCATGGTGCAATCTGCCATTTCAGTTGTGATAAGTTGCATTGCATGAATTATTTGAAGCATCATCTCTTACCCAATCTTCATGAAATTTGGTCACGATGGCTATAACTCAGTGCTATAAACCATATAAAAAGATGGGAATTTGTCTCATTTTTAAGTCTCATTATTGGATCATTTTTGTAATTTAAGTTTCTGTCCAGAATCTGAAATTCGTGATTTGGTTAAATTTTGTAAAATTGATATTCTATGGGATAATAGCAACATTTCCGGTATAAATTAACTCATTAATGAGCATATGGACAATATATATATTTGGACTATGGATAATATTTTGGATCAAAAGTGGACAAATATGGACTTAGGCTTTATTTAAACCCCATAGGTAGAGATGAATCAATAAGTGATGAATTTGGTTATTTCTATTGATAGGGAACCGTTGAGTTAGCACGGTATTCGGATCGCATTGCTTTATCTTACAAAGCTCTATATTGAAAGGTGAGTTTCACGGCCCCTTTTTGCTAATTTCTCGTTTTGGGGTGAAAAGCATGGTTAACGAATGTTTGATAGATTTATATCGTTATATAATCTTGTTATGAGCTTTTAAATTRTACACACTATTGATATGTTGAGTAAAGTCCCTGTTTACACTACTATTAACTCTTTCGAGCCTATGATTCTTGTGGATAGCGTTATTTGGTTGTCATACCCACCTTGTTACCGTTGTGTAAGGGTGCACTTGGTCATTAAATTTGCTCTACCCATGTGACACGAAGCGGTCACCTCTGAGGTAGTCCGTTAGGAGTGTTACCCATGTGACACAAAGTGGTCACCACTGAGGTAGTTTGGCATGAGTTCTGCACATGTGTGGTTCGAGTCCCCACCGCTGAAGTAGTTCGTAAGAATATTCTACACATGTGGTTCGCTACCACCTC
>NC_037528.1:30082739-30083990 GCF_001531365.2 Cynara cardunculus var. scolymus | reverse complement strand
TGATGATGATGGTTATTCTTGGATGGATGATTCTATGGGTTAGGCATTAGAAGGAGTTCCCTTGAATAGAATTTTTGATYAGCACCATTGAACTTATATTTTGGGGTGTGTTGCCCGTTATCTTGGACATTGTAGTTCTTTTCTTTTGGTTTGAATGCTTTGATAAACATTGGTGATTTGGAAATTATGAGTTGAATGTTTAAGTTATGTTTGTTTATCTTGATATTGTATGTTGGAACATAAGTGGTGTTTCTATTGTTTAAGTTCCTCAATGATTATGTTAAGATGTTAACATAAATGCATAATGTATGTCGTGTGTAGAGTAGTTATCTGAATCGTAACACCCAAATAAGTAATAGCTTATAACTAAACCTCAAATGGTTTGTGTTTTAGAGATATGCCTCCGAGAAGGGAAGATCTCGATCTTGCAAGACTTGTGTCTGAGCAGGTACTAGCAGCACTCCCAAACATAGTAAGCCAAGTAGTGGCGGGTCTGAATGCTAACCGAGAGAGCAACCCGGGAACAGGCACGAATAGAGATAGGGAATGCACATATAAGTCGTTCCGAACCTGTAAACCTAAGGAATTTTATGGAACTGAAGGAGCGGTTGGACTATTAACCTGGATAGAAGGAATGAAATCTGTCCTCCATATCAGCAAGTGTGCCGAAGGAAACAAGGTGGAATTCGCTGTTTGTCTTCTGCAAGGACGAGCACTGACTTGGTGGAACACATAGGTACAGACTCGAGGCCGAGATGCAGCCAATAGACTATCATGGGAAGAATTTAAGAAAATGCTCAAGGAGGAGTACTGTCCAAGGAGTGAAATCCAGAAACTAGAAGCAAAATTATGGAACCATCAGATGAAGGGAAATGACGTGGACTTATACACTGGACGTTTCCATGAGTTAGCCAAATTGGTGCCACATTTGGTGACGCCGGAAGAGAACCGAGTAGATCGATAHGTTTGGGGCTTGTCTCCTGTAATCAGAGGGAATGTGACTTCGGCTGACCCGAAAACTTTACAAGAAGCAGTGAAATTAGCAACCAGACTCACCAACAATGCAAACCGTTCGGGATCATTCACAAGTGATAAGACAAGAGGAAAGAGGATAATGGAGGAACCTGCTAGAAGACAGTTTGGAAGAAGGATGGGTAAGGAGCAGAAAGTATCAGGAAATTATGGAATTCAGGCACCAGCGACCGAGAAAGGGAAAGGATCGTACGCAAAGTGTGATAAATGCAACAAACA
>NC_037528.1:30079527-30081251 GCF_001531365.2 Cynara cardunculus var. scolymus | reverse complement strand
GCGCAACCACTGACGACCCTAACACAGAAAGATAAGAAATTTATTTGGGGCGAGAAGCAGGAAGAAGCATTTCAGACACTTAAGCACAAATTGTGTAATGCGTCGATTCTAGCATTACCAGAGGGAACGGATAATTTTGTGGTGTACTGCGACGCCTCGTATCAAGGAGTGGGGTGTGTATTGATGCAGAAGGACAAAGTTATTGCGTATGCATCRAGAMAATTAAAAGTCCATGAAAAGAATTACACCACCCATGACCTGGAACTTGGAGCAGTGGTATTCGCACTCAAAATCTGGAGACACTAYCTCTATGGCACAAGATGCACTATCTTCACTGACCACAGGAGCCTTCAACATATTCTCGATAAGAAGATGTTGAATATGAGGCAGAGGAGATGGGTCGAATTACTCAAYGACTACRATTGTGAAATAAAGTACCACCCAGGAAAGGCTAACGTTGTAGCAGATGCTCTGAGCAGGAAAGAAAGGGTGAAGCCATCGAGAGCACAAGCTATGGGAATGTTGGTACAGACAAGCTTAAAGGCTCAAATTCTCGAAGCCCAAGAAGAAGCTCTGAAGGAAAAAAATTTGAAGGACGAGACCCTGCATCAATTAGAGAAAAAGTTTGAAGTACAATCAGATGGGATACGTTACTTTAAGGATAGAGTATGGATTCCAAAAGTCTACCATCTAAGATCGACAATCATGGAGGAAGCACACCAATCGAGGTACTCAATCCACCCAGGAACGAATAAAATGTACAAAGGATTAAAAGAGCACTATTGGTGGCCAGGAATGAAGAAAGATGTGGCCCTATACGTGAATAAATGTTTGACTTGTGCGAGAATCAAGGCGGAACACCAGAAACCATCCGATCTTCTACAACAACCAGAAATCCCAGAATGGAAGTGGGAGCAGATCTCGATGGACTTCGTGACCAAATTACCCAGAACCAGAAAAGGGCACGACTCGATTTGGGTAATTGTGGATCGACTCACGAAATTCGCACATTTTCTACCTATTTGAGAAGATTTTAACGTAGAGAGGCTCGCACAACTGTATGTCAATGAGATTGTTATGCGTCATGGAGTACCTGTTTCAATAATTTCAGACAGAGATAGCCGTTTTACCTCGCGATTCTGGAAATCACTACAAAAGGCGATGGGCACAAGGATAGATTTAAGTACTTCGTATCATCCTCAAACCGATAGACAAACGGAAAGGACTATTCAGATGTTAGAGGATATGCTGTGTGCTTGTGTAATGGAATTCGAAGGTAGCTGGGATGATCACCTACCGCTGGTTGAATTTTCCTACAACAACAGCTATCATACGAGTATACAGTGCGCGCCGTACGAAGCCCTTTATGGACGTAAGTGCAGATCACCACTCAATTGGTTGGAAGTTGGTGATAGTCAATTAATTAGACCAGACATTGTTCAGGAGACAACATATAAGATCAAGATGATCCAAGAAAGGTTAAAAGCGGCCAGAGATCGCCAGAAAAGCTATGCGGATAACCGTAGGAAGCCAGTAGAATTCCAAGTTGGAGATCAGGTGTTATTAAAGGTATCACCATGGAAAGGACTCTTGCGTTTTGGAAAGAAAGGGAAATTAAGTCCAAGGTATATTGGTCCATTCAAGATACTGGAAATGATGGGACCAGTCGCTTACAAACTTGATCTACCGCAAGAGCTCAATGCCATTCATGACACCTTCCATGT
>NC_037528.1:30076819-30078115 GCF_001531365.2 Cynara cardunculus var. scolymus | reverse complement strand
TGCATTTGGTCTCACTCAAAATCATTGAGATTTGACCCCCCAAATGCTCAAAACGTTATAACTATGCATATGAGATTTTCCAGTAGGGAAACCCTACTTTGAATGGTCATAACTTTCTGGATAATCATCCAAAATTGTTGATTTTTCTTCTGGTTGTTAGTTTAATGAGATACCTTTCAAATGCCAATGATTTCCCTCGATATGGTGGTGATTTGAGGTTTCATTTACTTAAAATATGATGAACATGCAATCTATCCGATTTTGACAAATTTGTATATGTGTGTTCCATCGATCATATCTCTCTCATAACTCAATAAAAAAGGATGATTCTTCTTTTTAGAGTTAAATATATGATTTTTATCCTACATGCAAGCGGAATCACATAAAATTATGGAGTTTTGATTTCCATGCACCTGAAACTCTATAGGTGTGTAAACTGTGAGACCACCAGTAGGTAACTTCTAATTTGTATGCTAGTATCGTTTTCCTTGTTTGTCCTTAATGTTTGATTCTTCTTCTAAAACTTTCTTTTATGAGTTAGGATTCATTTGAATCCAGTCTCACTCAAAAATACGATGTTTTGAGGCATGAACCAATTATTATAAGTTAGGTGTGCAATCTGTCAATTGATGGTAGATGTGTACATGTGACTTCAAGGTGTCATATCTTCCTCTAAACTCATCCAAAATGAGTGATTCTTAGTTTAAAAGTTTCGTATAAGTGTTAGGTTTCCAATACAACTTGAATCTTTCCAGAACACCAAGTAGAACTCATTTTATTAGTGTTTTACTAGCATGGTGCAATCTGCCATTTCAGTTGTGATAAGTTGCATTGCATGAATTATCTGAAGCATCATCTCTTACCCAATCTTCATGAAATTTGGTCATGATGGCTATAACTCAGTGCTATAAACAATATAAAAAGAGGAGAATTTATCTCATTTTTAAGTCTCATTATTGGATCATTTTTGTAATTTAAGTTTCTCTCTAGAATCTGAAATTCTGGATTTGGTTAAATTTTGTAAAATTGATATTCAATGGGATAATAGCAACATTTCCGGTATAAATTAACTCATTAATGAGCATATGGACAATATGTATATTTGGACTATGGATAATATTTTGGATCAAAAGTGGACAAATATGGACTTAGGCTTTATTTAAACCCCATAGGTAGAGATGAATCAATAAGTGATAAATTTGGTTATTCCTATTGATAGGGAACCGTTGAGTTAGCACGGTATTCGGATCGCATTGCTTTATCTTACAAAGCTCTATATTGAAAGGTGAGTTTCAC
>NC_037528.1:30074185-30076719 GCF_001531365.2 Cynara cardunculus var. scolymus | reverse complement strand
GACCGCAGCCATTGGAATTGTTATCAGTCCAAAAATCATTTATATCAAATCTTCATTTTAAAATAACAATTTCTTTCAAAATATTTTCAACACAATTCCTGGTCAACAATCCGGTCAATAATCCGGTCAACATCCGATCAAGCATTGTTCGGTTTAAACACAGGATTTAGAATCAACTTTGTCCGGAGATCAAGTCCGGACAACATACCACATATACTTTGGATGGTTTAACACTTGGAATAAATTCATCTTTGTCCGGATATCAAGTCCGGACAACAATCCGCTCAGGACTTGACCGGTTTAAATAAACCGCTCACCACTTAATTGATTCATCATCCGCACAATAAGCCGCTCAAGGCTTATCCGGTTTAACTAATCCGGACAATAAGCCGCTCAAGGCTTGTCCGGTTTAAACTAATCCGGACAATAAGCCGCTCAAGGCTTGTCCGGTTTAAACTATATCCGGTTTAAACACTTATCCGATCACCCTTTGTCCGGATAAACACTTAAATATAAAGTATGGTTTCAATCCAAATAATAAACAACATTCAACTAAAAACCAGTATAAATWTTATGCAAAAGTTTAGAAACCAATCACCTTAACAAGCTTTTGAAACCAAATTCTGGAAATCAACCCTTTTGAAACTTGGCACTTGCAATCCGTACAACACTTCTTTTAAAAGCACAACTCTCTCAAAACCAGCAAGAAGAAGCAAAGGAAGAGGCTAAGCCTCTATTTATACTTTCCAAAAGCAGGAAGTCGGCTAAACCGCCTTCCCTTCTCCCTTATCCACCTCATGCTTACCCAAATCCATGCCCACATGCACTCATATGCATACATCCATATTCCATACATACATAATATATTTATATATATATATATATACACACACACACACACACATATATATATATACTTAATCAATTTATACACAAATTCTCATACTGGCATGTATCAATTATCATGCTATCATGTAATTATTTAATCAAATAATCACATATCATTTACCTTGGGAGATAACCAAGATCTGGTTATCACAGGATGGGCTAGTCTTTGTGATCTTCTGGACCGACTTGCCATCTGTAGATATCAAAGTTAAAACACACATTTTTCACATTCCCAAATATAATAAAATCTTCAAGTTCAGATATGTACCTGTAGATTCAAAATTACATTGGCCAGATGTAATTCCAAATGTACCTTACACACTAATCTCTTAATTTATCATATTTATTCCAAAGGTTCTAACTATGTCTGGGACCTTAATATGCAATAGAATAGTTTAAGTCTAGGCATCATCATGCAATTGATCACCTAAATCCCTTAAACTTAGGCTCTGATACCATCTCTATAACACCCCAATCCACATATTGCATATAACACATATGTTGATACATAGAATACATGTTTTCCCACATAGGTCCATGATACAAGAGTTTGGAATATAAAATACACAACCCAAAAATTCCAAAAGTACATAATCTTGTATCCTAGCATCTAAGCTTCCAAAACAGCTAAGCATATAGGGAAGTAATTCACATAACACACTTTCCCTTATTATCGTTACCTGCACACATAATTTGAAAACACAAAAATGAGGGTTAGACATGAATGTCTAGTGAGGTTCCCTTTTATGTAATGCAGGGTGAAGATCACCAAAACATTTATTTCAAATCATTCAACATATGAAGCAAAACTAAAAACATACTGCTTCGGTCCATCGGACCTCTGGTCTCAAACAACACTTAGAAAATATTTCGACAACCAGGACCAGAGCCCCTCTGGTCTCTTTTCCAGAGCTTCTGCTCTTCATGACCAGAGCCGCTGGTTTCACATCATACTTAGAATAATTTTCAACACAGGACCAGCGCTCCTCTGGTCTCTCTTCCAGAGCTTTTGGTCTTCATGACCAGAGCCTCTGGTTGTACTAACCAAAACTTCACTCATATAAATGATCTTTAGATAAACTCTCAATCAATAAGATAGCCCTTTTTCATAAAACAAACAATTATAAAAAGCTCATGTTCGACCAGAGCCTCTAGTTGTACTAACCAGAGCTTCTGGTTCCAAAGTCATGACCAACCAGAGCCCCTCTGGTTCAACATGTAAGTCAATCAGAGCTTTTCTGGTCTGTTTTTCATAAAAAGACTAAGTATAAAAACTCTTTCGAAAAACCATTTCAAAACAATGAATCAAATCACTAAGCTTTCTTCTCAAGATATAAAGCTTATTTTTCCAAACCAATAAATCTTATAAAAGATTTTTCATAAATAACCAGCATCCTCTDGTTCYATTATGRRARTCRATCAGAGCTTCTCTGGTCCTTGCAAGGTATAACCAGAGCTCCTCTGTTCCCTCATAATCAATGCTTTTACCCAAAGCATTATTACTCGATCATATTATCTCCAATACCATCACATCATTACCATCATTTCTACTAAAGACAACATCTCTAAATCCTCAAACCACAAAGAAGTGAGAACTCTAATCTGTTGTAACTCTAATAGTTATCATGGTAAGAGTTAGGCGATGC
>NC_037528.1:30041988-30073845 GCF_001531365.2 Cynara cardunculus var. scolymus | reverse complement strand
TGTTGAAGAACACAACTCTATTTGATATTTATCAAAATCAAATTCCAAGATAACAACATCATAAAACTGTTAAAAACAGTTTATCATCTTAACTTCAAAACCAATATCAAACTCAACAGTTGATACGCAAATATATGAGGAAACTAGTTCCAAAACCACTCACAGTTTATAATCAACGGTAGTTTAAAACTCATAGTTATACTTAACAGTTGTTTAAAACTTACCTTGAACAGATTTCTTGAAGATAAATACACAGCAAAAGCTTATTCTTAKCAYAGATTCTTCAAGAACACTTTTCACCACCACAAGCTTTCTTTCTCTTTTGAACAGACCTCAATTTGAAATGATAAGATAAAATCTTATCTTTTTACTTCTTTAAATACTCTCACCAGGGCGGTGAAGATTATTTTAGTTATAAAAACTTAAAGGCGGTGAAAGCTTCCTCCAATAGAAATAATCTTGGGCGGTGGATTTTACATTATAAAATTCATGATATCTTAACCAAGAAGATACAATGATTTCACCCGAATCATTAAACTCAATAAACACCACCTCATGCATGCTTCACACTACATGCATACACGTATGAATTATATATGTCATGCTATCATTTCATAATATGCATGATATCATGTTAATATTTCACATAAATGCTTCATACATTTCTACTTAAATATGCACATTTCACATAATCCACATAATAAACATGTATAATTTACCTCAACCCAGGTTGTCTCAGACCCGGTTATAACATAGCTCACATCCCTCAATCATGATATTGCAGTTTTTGAACACATAATTCACAGATACTTGACCATTAGCAGTATCAACTACTAACTTATCGTCAAGAGGCACAAAATTCATACGAGCATATAGATCAAATGATGGGGATACAAACAAGAAGTTTGCTCCCAAATCAAACAACACTTTATCGTATAACAAGTTCACGAGGAATGTACCTGTCACTACATCGGGTGTAGTTTCGGCTTCATGTTTGGTCATTTGAAAAGATCGTCCCCGCGCCCCACCGATCCTCCTCTGCCCATACTCGGTCTCCCACGGCCAGTCGATGTATTGCTCCCCATGGTAAGCTGTGGAGCTTTCAACTATGGGCAATTGTTTTTGAAATGGTCTGACGAATTGCAATGGAAACATTTTTTGATTTGCCGACAGAAATTCAAAGTATGCCCCATTTCACCATAATTAAAACATTTTATTGGCTCTGCTCTACATTCTCCTCGATGATACTGTCGACACCGAGGACAGGCTCTCTCCATTGGTCTCTACATTGATCTATTATTAGATGTGACAGTTTTTGATCTTCGATAACTTGTTGAGGACCCCTCCCATTTTATTTTCTCAACTTGCTTTCCTTCTTCGCTTCTATTCTTGCTTCTTTCTGTGATCTTCGCTGTATCTACTGCCAATGGAAAAGTAGCAGGATTCATTGTGATAACAAATTCTCTGATTGAGGGCTTTAGACCCCAGATATATCGTTCCACTTTTCTGGCCTCCGTAGAGATGTAATGTTCGGCGAATCTAGAATACTCTATAAATTTCTCTGTATATTCTCTGACTGACCCAGAGTTCTGTTCTAATTTCAAAAAGTCTTCTTCCATTTGTCTGACTGTTGTTTTGGGACAGAACTGCTCTTTAAATCTATTCACAAATTCTGCCCATGTCATAGTTTGCAAAATATCTGTTTTAGCCAATGATTCTACCTCCCACCAAAATAATGCATTTGACTTCAAAACAGACACTGCAAGTCTAACTTTATCTGATTCTGCGCACCGAATGGTGTTGAACACGGATTATATTTCTTTGATCCAACACATAGCTTAAATTGGATCTCTTTCTCCCGAAAAAGTTGGTGGTTTGTAAGTCAGAAACATCTTTATATCTCCTTCCCTGTTATTGACAACCGGAACGGCTGGATTAATTTCAATTCTTCCAGTCTCGATTTTGGCAGGGATTCCTATAATGGAAGTCAAGGTTTCCCTTAGCTTTCCCATTTCTTCAGCAAGCATGTCTCTAGTCGCATATTCTGGTTGAGGCATCTGTTCTTGATTTATATTTTTAGAGTTGGATTCTGCTTGATCTATATTAATTTCTGCTTGACTAATTCTGCCCTTAGTTTGTCCTCTGCCCTAACTTCTGCCTCTACCTCTACTTCTGCCTCTGCATCTACCTTCAGATGTGCTAATATGGGCAAAAATAGGAGAATCCTCCTCTTCATTGGGATTCAGGCGGGTGATCCTTTCAGACCTTCTTGATCTACTGGTCATCTGTAGATATCAAAGTTAATAAACATATTTTCACATTACCAAATGTAATAAAATTTTCAGGTTCAGTTATGTACCTATAGATTCAAAATTACATTGGCCAGAAAATTACATTGGCCAGATGTAACCCGAAAATACCTTACACACTGATCTCTTAAATTATCATATTTATTCCAAAGGTGCTAACTATGTCCGGGACCCTATTATGTAATAAAACAATTCAAGTCTAGACATCATGCACGTGAATACCTAATACTCTCTTAAACTCAGGCTCTGATACCATATTATGTAACACCTCCAATCACATATTGCATATATAACACATATCTCATACATAGAATACATGTTTTCCTCACACATGTCCATAATACAAGAGTTTACATTACAAAATACACAACTCAAAAATTTCAAAATACATGCTCTTGTATCCATATCAACTATTCTTCAAAACACATCCAAAATGATCTTCATAAAGCTAAGCACATAGGGAAATAATTATAGAATGCTCTTTCCCTTATTATCATTACCTGCACACATATTTGAAAACACAAAATGAGGGTTAGACATGAATGTCTAGTGAGATTCCCTTTTTATGTAATGCAGGGTGAAGATCACCAAAATATTTAAACCATTTCATGTAATGAAGGATAAATTCACATTCTGTTTGGGTTCATCGGGACTCTGGTTCCAAAGAACATACTTAGAATATATTTGGTTTTTGAGTCCATCGGGCCTCTGGTTCTAATGACCATACTTAGAAATATTTCAACTATTCAGGACCAGAGCCCCTCTAGTCTGTCTACTAGAGCTTCTGATTCCTCGACCAGAGCCTCTGGTTGTACTAACCAGAGCTTCTGGTTCAAAAGACGAGACCATCCAGAGTCTCTGGTTCAACGGGTAAGCCAACCAGAGCCCCTCTGGTCTGTTTTTATAAGAAAAAGTTTCTAAGTATTAAAATCTTTGAAGTATCTTAAAAATGTAGATTTGACATAGAGCTCGTTTCCTACGAAAATAGAGTCTCTGGTTTAACTAAAACTTTGTAAAAGACTTATATAATTTTAAAGAAGCAATCTTTTCTTTATTTTTCCAAAACAGTTTCCAATACTCAAGTTATAACAATATCACCTTCAAATTATTAAAACAGTTTTACCATCCTTTCTTTCAAAATCTAGCATCAAAACCCAGCAGTTTTGTATAACAATATACATAAAGGTTTTAGTTATCAAAAACTCACTTTATCACACACAGATTTTTGCAGATTATAGTACACAGCAAATTCTTCAAACACTTTTGAGTAACAGGTTTCTTCAAGAATACTCTCACTGCCTTCAACACCTTTTTCTCTCTAAAAGGTTTCCTTTTTCAAAATAAGATGATAAGAGATGATCTTATCTCTTTTCTTTCCTTATATATTTTCACAAATTCTGTGGAATCTTTTTATTAATTTAAAATTCATTGTGGGTTTAATATTTTTAAATACCACCTTTCTTCATTATGAAGATATCACATCTTCATATTTTTAAATAATACAATCCACGTATATTTTACTTCATGTATGCACACACCTAATTCAGGTATGCACAACAACATCTTTTCACATATATGCACACTACTTATGCTTTTTAATTAAGTAATCATGCATGTTGTCACATAATTCAAATAATAATCACGTATAGGTTACCTCAACCCGGGTTGTCTGAAACTCGGTTATAACATTCTTCCCTCCTTAAAAGAGTTTTGTCCTGGAATTCATTCATTCAAATAACCAAGGGTATTGGGCTTTTATATCATATTCCAATTCCCATGTAGCCTATGAACCTTTGTGAAATTTCCACTATACTTTCACCAAACTCATTTCTTTGTTTCTCAATACCCTGGTCTTTCTGTCAGTTACTGCTTCTGGCGTTTCGATGAAATTCAACTTATTGTCAAGTTTGATCTCAGGAAGTGGTATCGCTAGACTCGGGTCTGCTAAACATTTGCATAAATTTGATACATGAAAGGTACTATGAATTAGGCTGAGTTCCTCTGGTAGTTCCAACTGATAAGCTACTGGTCCAACTCGTTTGTAGATTCTGAATGGTCCAATATACCTTGGACTAAGCTTTCCCTTCTTCCCGAATCTCATAATACCCTTCCATGGAGATACTTTTAACATTACAAAATCTCCCACATTGAACTCGATTGGTTTCCTACGTTTGTCAGCGTAGCTTTTCTGACGATCATGAGCAGTCTTAATTCTTGCACGAATCTGTTCAATCTTTTCAGAAGTTGTTTGCATAATTTCAGGACCTGTTAACTGTTTTTCACCTACCTCATTCCAACACAGCGGCGTTCGACATTTTCTTCCATACAAAACTTCATAAGGTGCCGCTTGGATGCTGGAGTGATAACTGTTAATTGTAGGCAAATTCCATCAATGGCAAGTGTTCCTCCCATGATCCTCCTAAGTCAATGACACAAGTTCTCAACATATCTTCGAGAGTCTGAATGGTTCTTTCACTCTGCCCGTCTGTTTGTGGGTGATAAGTCGTACTCAATCTGATCTATGATCCCAAGGCTTTTTGCAAACTTCCCCAGAACTTTGAAGTGAAGCGACTGTCTCTGTCGGATATAATGGACAATGGAATACCATGTCTAGTCACGATTTCCTTAGTGTAAATTTGAGCCAATCTTTCCAATGAATAAGTTTCTTTCATTGGTAGGAAATATGCAGACTTTGACAGTCGGTCCACTATTACCCAGATTGCATCATAACCTTTCGGAGTTCGGGGTAACTTCATGATAAAGTCCATCGTAATGTGATCCCATTTCCACACTGGTATTTCTAATGATTGTAGGTTTCCATAGGGTCTCTAGTGCTAAATCTTAACTTGTAGACAAGTTAAGCATCGTTCCACGTATTTTGCTATATCTTTCTTAAGACCTAGCCAATAGTAAAAAAAATTCAAGTCTTAATCAGATGGACGTGGGATAAACCCATTTGGTGCCTATCACTGATTTGTCAGATGAACGTGGGACAAGATACCAGACTTTGTTCCTATCAAACTCAATGAGCTTCTCCTGCATGGCAAGGACCTAACTAGGGTCAGAGATAGCATCATTAATTTTCGTAGGGTCAACTAAAAAAAAAGTTGACAAAGAGACATATATTACCTAGACCACGACGAGTCTTGATACCTGCATCTGGATTACCAAGAATTTGATGAATTGGATGGTCTTTTGTCCATCGCAGAGCCGGTAGAGGAATTTGATCTAAGTAGGTGATTTTGGGAACAAAAGATGAGGCTTCAGCTGCAGTATCTTCAGCAATAGGGACTATCGCCAAAGGAGCCTCAGATTCAGCGACTGAAATAGGTTCAGATACTTAAGGCATTTCATTCACTAATTAATCAGTGTTTGAAGTAGAAGGAGCAATACAGCTAATGAGCATGGTAGCGATCTCTAAAGAAGATGCGTTGGAGTGACTAGCTGTAACTGGAATGATAAGTGGATCAACTTCAGCTTCAGGGGATTCAGTGTTGAGAGGAGCACTGTAGGAAGCTTCAGGTTGTCCATAGTGAGAAAACATCCAGTTTTCTAATTCATCCTCATCATTTAAGATGGGTCTTGAATTAGCTGATTGAGATTCGTCAAAGGTGATATGAATAGATTCTTCTATCATCTGTCTTTGTTTGTTGAATACTCTGAAGGCTTTGGATACTAAAGAATATCCAAGAAAGATTCCTTCATCATCTTTGGGATCGAACTTTCCAAGTTGGTCACGATTGTTGAGAATGAAACAAGTACAACCAAATATATGAAGAAAACTTATAGAAGGCTTTCTTCCATGAAAAAGTTCATAGGTTGTCTTCTTGAATCTTGTCATGATCAGCGATCGATTTTGAGTGAAACAAGCGGTGTTGATAGCTTCAGCCTAGAATTGAGTAGGGATATGGGATTCGCTGAGCATTGATCGAGCAGCCTCAATGATTGTTCGATTTCTCCTTTCAGGACCCCATTTTGCTGAGGAGTCCTCACTGAAGAAAAGTTGTGAGAGATTCCCTTGTTCTCAAAGAAGTTATCCATAGTACTGTTTTTGAATTCAGTGCCATGGTCACTTCTAATAGATCGTACCTTGATGAATAAGTTATCCATAGTACTGTTTTTGAATTCAGTGCCATGGTCACTTCTAATAGATCGTACCTTGATGTTGTTGAGTACTTCTATTTTTTTGATGAACAAAATRATTTCTTCAGGTGCTTCATCTTTGGATCTGAGGAAGAAGACCCAAGTGTACCTGGCATACTCATCAACTATGACAAGTGTAAACTTCTTTCCAGCTATGGATTGCATGTTGACTGGACCAAAGAGATCCATATGCAATAGCTGAAGAGGTGCAGTCACTGAAGAGATTTGCTTAGACTTAAAGCTAGCTCTTCTGTGTTTTCCTTTTTCACATGCTGAGCAAAGAGATTCCTTTGCAAAAGAATGTGGAGGAAGACCAGTGACAAGATGATTTCTTGACAGCTCGCTGAGTGTGTTGAAGTTGAGATGAGAAAGCCGTTTGTGCCATAGCCAGTTAATATCTGACAGGGCTTTAGAGAAGAAACAGTTGTTCTCAGTGAGAGAGGAATTCATATTGATGATATATACATTCTCTAGGCGAGAACCGGTTAAGGAAACCTTATCATCTTTGTCAAGAACGTGACATGAATTCTTTGAGAAATTTACTGGGTAATCTTTATCACACAGTTGAATGATGCTAAGAAGATTGTGCTTCAGTCCTTCAACATATGCAACGCGTTTGAACGTTGTTACACCATTGGATAATATACCAAAACCTTTAGTATATCCTTTTCCGTTTCCACCAAAGGTTACGGAAGGTCCTCTTTCTTCCTTGAAATGAGTTAGCAGGGATTTGTCTCCAGTCATATGTCTTGAACATCTGCTATCAAGATACCACATACCTTTGACATCCTACACAAGGAAAGAATTTAAGAATGCTATTGGTACCCAGCTATTGGGGTCCAGCGTTGTTAGAGGCATCATCCACTGGTGCTGAAGAGTCAGTATCAGCAGATGGCATCACTAAACCTGAAGAGGCTTGAGTGGAAAGAAGAACATCCTCTGTTACTACTAAAGTAGTTTCAGTGAAAGTCTTCACTGAGCCTGAAGAAGAGGCTTCAGTGGTGGGAATTACAATGTCTGATGCTGAAGACTTGTCAGCAGGAGTTGTCTTCGCTGAGCCTGAAGAAGAGGCTTCAGCAGTTTGCTTCACTTTGGTTGCTTTTGCAGCCTTAGTGGATGATTTCACATTGGTTGATTTCTCAGCCTTGGCAACTTTCTTGCACTTAGCTGGTGAACCAGCCTTGGCGGCAAAAGGACATTTGCTGGCAATATGTGTTTTTTCACCACAGTGTTTGCACTTCCTAAAGCTGAAGGTAGCTTTAGGGCCATGAAGTATCAGATTAGAAGAGGGACCAGCTCCAAGGATTCCCTTCTCATTGGTTCTTGGAGGAACCTTTGACGCTTTGGATTCCTTAGGTGAAAAGTTCACCTTGAGTTGAGACTTGGATTTCTGAGAGGGTTCAGATTTCCTAGTCCCTAAAGAAGAAGCTTTTACAAGCTGAAAGAATAGACCTTGATCTATTGGACTTGTTAGACTTCTTAGGAATAGGTGTTGTGACAATGGATTTACCTTTGTCTTTGCAACCAGAACTCGAAGGAGTTCCTTCAAGATGACTATCAATAAAAGAAGACTGAGAGGGATAAGTGTTAGGAATGGAAGAGACGAAGGTGCCAAACTTGAGCATGGACCTGTCTGTAGCACGTTTTTCCTGATCATAAGAGAATCTTATACCAGTTGTTATCTTGGCGGGGATCTGAGCGTTGATGATCTCAGAGGCTTTGAGAGAAGCTTTGCACCACCCTTCAATGGTAGCCTTCTCAGACTTAAGTTCAGCGATTGCTCGCTCACGCTCAGCGATAGCCTTTTCAAGTTCAACGGTGATGGCTTGGATTACAATGACCTGATCCTTAAGATTTTCCTTGACAAAGGTCAGCTCTTTGATTTTAGAATGGCAAATCTTCAACTGTTCTTGAAGATCAAGATTAAGCATTTCTGCTTTAGATTTGCCATTGAGGGCATTGTAAAGATCCACCGTCAACGTATCAAGTGCGGATAGGATAGAGGAAGAAGAGGGTTCATTCAGGATACAAACCTGAGTAGTAGAAGAGATAGATAGCTAAGAAGAAGTAGATGCTCCTGAAGACTCTTCATTTGCATTTTTAGCCATCAAACAAAGATAGGTTGTATCATCCTCGTCAGAAGATGATTCATCGGATGAGTCAGCCCAATCATGCTCATATGCGATAAGACCTTTTGTCTTTCGCTGGTTGTTTTTCACCTTCCTGTACTTCTCCTTCAATTTTAAGTATTTTTCATCCTTGGTCCTAAAGGAGGATGGGGTTTTGGAAGATGGCATCACAGCTTTCTTTGATTTGCATTCACTTGCAAAATGTCTAGGGCGGTGACAATTGTAGCAGAATGTTGAGGCCTTGTCTATTCTTTCAGACTTTGGCTTTTCCTTAATGGTCAGCAAAGGAGATCTATGATAGTTGCTTTTGCTGGCGAATCTCCTAAAAGATTTAGTTAAAAGCGCCAGGGATTCATCAAAATCTGCTATATCAGATTCTAGAATATCCTCAGAGTTAGAAGAGTCTATCTCAGTAATAATAACAAGTAGAAGAGAAGAAGTAAAAGAAGTAGAAGGGGTTTCAGCTGAAGTAGCTTCAGAGATTAAATCTAAAAATGAGCTTTTCATTTCTCGGGAATCTTTGACTAGATTCCTCTTCAGTTGACGAGATTGCTCATGATTAAGAAAAATCCCGTAGAGAGTAGAGAGAGAAAGAGAGGACATGTCATTAGACATCTTAAGACACATGGAAAAGGTGTCCCAAGACTCAGGAAGACATTCCAGAAACTTAGTTAAAGTTTCAGAGTTGGAATATTCCCTGCCTACAGCCCTTAGATCAATAAGGAGACAATTGAAACGTTGATGTACTTCAGACGGCGTTTCAGTCTTTCCATAGAGAAAGCTTTCGTACTGCCTTACTAAATTGATCTTTCTAGTTTCTTGAACCTGAGTGGTTCCTTCACATTAAACACAAAGTGTGTCCCACATGGATTTAAAAGTCTTGAGCTTCATCAAAGAGTGATAAATCTCGTCAGGAAGAGACATAGCTATTATAGACGTAATACGAGTGTCTATAGCTATTTTCTTCTTGTATTCATCACTCCACTGATGAGGGACCTTTGGAATCTTCCATTCAGGAATTGCGGCAGTCGTAGCTGTTGCTGGAACAGCCGAAGAAGTAGCAAATGATACATATGGTCCATTTTCTATATAATGTGGAATTTCAGGATCCATACCTTCTAGAAAGAGGGACATCCGGTTCTTCCATAGACTGAAGTTGTCACGGACTAACCGGGGAGGTTTGGCAAGAGGGCCATTATCTTGTGTGTGAGTGTTTGTGATTTGCAAAGCCATTTGAAAGCAGTAAAGTTATCTAGAGAAGAAGATAAAATAATGCAGAAAAACAACTAAACAACTTAGAAAAGATAGAACATAGCTCTGATACCACTTGTTGGTCTCTTGAGGGTCTACAAGATATATATCATAGTTTGTAGAAGGGGGGATGAATACAAACACAGTATTTTCAAATTTAAAATGTATATTGATAAGATAAGATCAATACAAATTTTACAAGACTGTTTGCGTAAAGATAAGGTAAGAAAACCTATCTAAACAATCTTTGGTTACACACAGAATCTTAGCAAATGAGAAAAGAAATGTTGTAAAGAAAAGTTCTTTTAATTAAGCTCGAGAATGCTTAAAGTAAGAATAAGGTTAAGAGAGTGTTGCGCGCACTCCGCATAGAGAAGAAATAATTTTATTTATACCCAGTGCATTAAATGTTCATTTAATGCAATATGGTAGGGTTAGAGTGCGTGTCAAGCCTTAAGAGGAAGGCTTGTCCTTTGCTACAGTGAATAGTACAAAAAGCTTATTCATGAGCAGACCTCCTTACCTAAAGTTGGTGGGTAATAGAGTCAACTAGTAGGCTCAGTACCGTACTAACATTTAGAAAGGGTATGGGTTTGTCCTTTGTATGCATAAGGACAAGACAACAACAATCGTGCTTAGCAAGCTTCCTTTGATCCCTGAATGCTGGAATAACATGGTGGTCTCTTCAGTATTCGCTGAGGCTTGAGCAGTCTTCACACATATGTAGACAGGCTTGTAATCACTGAATATTGCTTCAGATCACGTACTCGCTAGTCTCTAATCTTTAGTTTCAGTCTTTGACTTTGACTGAAGGTTCTTTGGTGTGAGTGTTGTCTTCTTGAATTATCGTTGTCTCTGATTGAATTACAATACAAGTTCTTCAACGATCACTAAACAGGCTCAATGATGATCGCGTGAACTGTTTCTTATTAGTTTTAATCGGTTCTGACTGTTTTAACAGTTTTTTAATGCTTTCAACAGTTTTGACTATTTTTACTTATTTTTGACAGTTTTTTGCTGATTTTCTGATTTCTCAACAGTTTTAGTGTTTTTTCTGTTATTCTTTTTTAGCTTAATTGATTTTGATTTCTTTTCATTAATTTCAATGCATTAGATCCTTTGATCAATCTGATTTTTAAAATGGCAGTTTCTTTGGAGAGGGAGAATAGAGATTTGTCAGATAAAATTTCAGAGTTGGAGAAGAACATGAAGGATTATACAGATAAATACGTTAATATGTTCTATGAGAATCATTCTAATGTGGAATTTTATTAAATATTTAAAACGAGAACATAAAGAAAAAAGTGAACGTGTTGAAAAGGACTTCATGCATAAGATTGAAAAGCTTGAGAAAACTCTGAGTTCTGTGAGAAAATATTATGATGAGGATTTGAAAACTTGGAGTAAAGCTAATAAAGATCTTTTCAATAAACATCAAGAGCTTAGAAGTAAATTGCAAACCGAGAGGAACTCTTCTGGGAAAACTAATAAAAAGACTGAGGATTTAACTGAAAATTGTCATAAACCTGAGAGTGATATGTGCGAGTTAAGGAAGTTACTGGACTTCGAGAAAGAGAAGGTTTTAAAAACTGAAAAGAGGTCTGATGTTGAAAGGAAAATGTTTGAAAGCAAGATAAAAACATTAGAGCTGAATGTCACTTTGCTTTCAAAACAAATATCAGATTTTGAACAAGTTATCATCTTGGAACGATCCAAGTTTGATAAATAGAAGAAAGAGTATGAAGAAGAATGTCAAAGAAAGAATTTGGAACTGTTTGACACCATTGTTCATAAGAAAAAAACATTAGATGAAGAGAAGAGAGTGTTTGTTCTTGAAAAGAAAAACACTGCCAAGAAAAATGCTGCAATTGCCAAAGAGCTTACAGAGAAAAAGAAATGGCTTGACATTGCTTCAGAAAATGAGAAGGGAAGTCTAGACGAAGAGAGAGAAAGGAATTTGAGAAAGAAAAAAAAATTTGAAAAGTTAAAGGGATTAGAAGGTAAGTTTTTGGATACTGCAAAGAGATTGTCTGATCTAGAGACAGAACCTGAAACTGAATTGAAGATGAGAGTTGAACTTAAAAAGAAGTATGATTTAGTTACTGATGAACGAGACCAGCTTTTAAAGAAAGTCAAAGACTTTTCTTGTGCTCAAAGCACAACTGGTTCTCCTTCACAGTGTAAAACAAACTTCTATGACTGTGTTAAATCTAAAAGTTATTCTAGCAGTCCTAAATCTACTGTTTCTAAGAACTATTCTCGTTCTTTTAATCAGTACTATCAAGGGTATGTTATTGGATCATCCAATTATCATTCAAAAGTTAAAAATGTTTGGGTTAATAATTTTGAATCTGTTTCGTCTTGCAATTTTGTTGTTACTAACAATAATCTTCCTTGTTTTGTGAAATCTACTATTGATCTGATTAATCTTAGCAAGAGAAGAATCATGTGCTCCACTTGCAAGACAACTGATTTTGTTAACAGGAAACGGTACAACAGGTGGACTAACGATAACAGATATCCGAAGAATTGGAAAGGAAATAACAGGTATGATTACAATAATTGGTATGGATCTTTCAATGTGTATGATCATCCTGTTAAAAGCATGAAAATGAAAACATCTAACAAAAGTTATAACATCCCACAACCTGATACTAACAAAGAAGGACCCAAGTTTGTTTGGGTACCAAAATCTATTTGATCTTATTTTGTAGGTGTGTCATTACTGCGTTGATCAGAAATTCATACAGATGATGCACTAATTCAAGGGGAGTTGTAAACTGTCCAAATGAGGTTTCTGAATACATCAGTTCAGAACCCGTGCTTACAAAAATATGGTTTCTAAACACCCAGTTTAGGACCCGCGCTAAACATGTTTCCAATTTTTTTTTTAATTTTTGAGCTGAAATGAAGTATTATTTAAATCTATTTTCTAGGGGGAGTCTCTAGAAATTTTTGAATAAATGTTTTTGGAAAAGTGAAATATTTGTTTTGGGAAACGAGTACATTTTCTGAACAAGTATTTCCTGAGATTTTACTTGCGTAATTTCTCATCGTACATAATTTCAATACCTATTTCAACTATTCTTCAAACTATTATTATCACGTCTCTTATAAGAAAATCATTTTCGGTGATAATACGCTCTTTGTATTCAAAGGTTATTTTTCTCTGATATTTTTTTTACCTTGATTGATATACATTTCTTGATCCTTTGAATATCAGAATCTGTAAACTTGTTCTTACAGATCTTCATTCATTTCTCTCGCATACTGAACAATCTGATTTTGCTCCTTTCATTGATTGTGCTTAAAGCCAAATATCTTGATCAAATTTTATATGATCATTGTGCTTTATTTGCAATAACATTTTGATCAATCATTGTGATCAACTGAGCATACTGCTAAATTTTAGGAGGGACTGAGTACTTAACAAAAATACCTCTATGGAATGTCAAAACCGACAAACCTACCCAAGAGGACAACCATATTTTTTCAAGTTTTGATCCAAATTTTTGGTGAAAAGTTGTTAAAATTGTGTTTGTGCTTGAATTTTAATCGTATAACTCTTTGGTCGATTTAGGTTAAACCGGGTATAGTTGTGTGCGATTTAAGACTTGTGATTGTGTGAATTTGATTGTGCGATTTAGTGATAAACCGGGTATCATTTGAGCGATATAGATTTAAATCTCTTGTTGGTGTGTGCGAGTTAGGGTTAAATCCTTTAAACGTTGTCCGATTAAGAGATAAATCGATTGTATCCTGTGCGATTTAGTTTGTTAATTGTGCGATTTAATCTTGTATATTGGGGGATTTAAATCTTGATCGTATTGACTTTGACTCATAAGTGTGCGGATTGTTGATTTTGAGTGGATTTTGACTTTTATTGTCAAGCGGATTAAATTCTTTGACTTTTTGAGCGGATTGAATTGTTTTTATAATTGAGCGGATTTGATCGTATATTGAATTGTTGACTTGTTTGACTTGACTTGTTGACTTTTTACGTTTGTATTCAATTTTGTTATTTGTGCGATTTTTGGCTAAGTGTTTGATTTCACCGGATTACTCATCCGGATTTATTGTGTTTGAGCGAGCTTATTGGTCTTTGTTGTCCGGATATCTAATCCGGATAACCTGTATTGATTAGGTTTTTGACAAACTTTTTGTCCAGATATCTAATTCGGATAAGCTTGTCCGAACTTCCAATCCGGATAAGTCTTTGTGCTTAAATTTTTCTAAGTCTTGAATGTGTGCAAATCCTTGTGTGCGATTTATTGAAATATTTTTTGAATATTAATCATTTAAATCAAATTTTGAACTGCAGAAGATCCGATATCATATAAATCAGAGAAATTGAGTTCAAGGGAAGCGATGGTTATTGGTACTGATACCAAGCCACCAGTCTTATTCAGAGGAGATTACAATCAGTGGAGAGATAGATTCCTGAATTTTATTGAAAGAATGAAAGAAGGTGAACTGGTCATGGAATCTCTGGTGGAAGGACCAGCAGTATTCTATAAAGAGACACCTGCCATTCCTGAACAAGGCAGACCTGCGATGGTTATTGGTACTGATGTGTTGTACAAGTCATATATGATGCAAGCACTGACCAATGACATTTATACAAGCATTGACAGTCACAAATCTTCTGGTCACAGCATGTGGGTGCGGATAGAGAAGATGATGATGGGTTCCAAGGTGGGAACTTAGTTAAAAATCACCAACTGTATTTATGCGTATGAAGAGTTTAAGGCTAAAGAAGGAGAGAGCCTTGACGATGTATATGACAAGCTTACCAGATTGCTGAATGAGCTGACCAAGAATGGAATTTCTAAAACTGTCATTGAAATTAATGTTAAATTCCTCAGCAACTTACAACCGGAGTGGAAACCTTATGCCAATCATATCAAATTCAATAAATCCTTATCTGATATCGATATACACGAGGTTTATGAAACTCTGAAACAGAACAAAGAAGAAGTTTTAGAGGTCCAAGATTCAAAGAAGAAAAAGGAAAAGGAAGTTTCTGATCCTTTAGCATTTGTATCTGAGAAGAAGAGTAAAAGCAGATCTGGGAAGCAAGTGAAAGAGATCAGCCAATCGAGTGAATCACCAAGTGAAGGGAGTGACAGCTCTGACTCAGACTTAGAGATGAATGAACTCTAACATGCCATGGCAATGCTTACCAAAGCATTTCAAAAAAAGTTCCAGAAGAAACCGCACTCGAGTAATCAGAGATTCTCTTCAGGATCAAAATACGAATTTAAAGATAAATTTGGTGAAAAGAAGAAGTATGACGAGAAGAGATATGAAAAGAAATATGAAAAGAAACCTGAAGAGAAAAAGAAGTTTGTCAAAAGAGTTGCGGATGAAAATACCAAATGCTACAACTGTGGCAAGTTGGATCATTTTGCGGTGAATTGCAGAAAGCCAGTAACAAGGAATACCGACTACTATAAGAACAAATTTCTTATGTCCAAACAAAGAGATGTTGGTAAAGCGTTAGTGGTTGAGGATGATCATTGGTTAAACTTAACCGATGAAGAGGAAGAGTCAGAAGCTGTGGCTCACATCTGTTTAATGGCTGAAATTGATTCTTCAGATGAAGAAGATGAGGAGAATGCTGAGATGGATGAAGAGGTATTGGAAAACTCATGCATTAATCAGATGCAAAAGATGATGCTTAAACTCCAATCTTTTCAGCAACAATTAAAAACTGAAAAATTGCGTTCAAATAATTTTCAAAAAGAATTATAAATGCAAAAAGAAAAATACATCAAACTCTTTGATGAAAATGCTGGAAATTTGGACTGGGCACAATCTTTATTATCTGAATCAAAAACATTTAAGGAAAAATCCAACATCTTAAAAACCGAATTATCTGATTCAAATGACCGATATAAGTCGTTAGAGTTAGTGAATGAAGACTTAATTGTTAAAATTAGTAAGCTTGAATTACAAATTATTGATTGAAAAACTGAAAGCTAAGGAGGAGAAGTTATATAAGAGAGGACAGACTGATCAAACGATTTTTCTAAACAAACCCTCTGAGACAAGATTCTTTAACCCTCGGGAAGGGTTGGGGTATGAAAATCCAAAATTTTTACGAAAAGCTTTATACTATATCCCAACTTTATATAAATTTGAATATCTTGATTGCGGACCCGAGTTTCAAATTAAATTTACAAAATCTTCTGATGAAGTAGAACAACAAGAAGATTTTAACCGAAAAAGAAAAGACAAATTGCAAGTTCCGTTCGATTATAAAAATTTTAATGATAGCCACAAAACACAAGTCTTTGCACTTTCAACTGATTATTTTCACAGTTATTCAAAAGTAGAGCTTGAATCTAGACCTGCTAAACCAAAACTTTACACTCCAACATTAATTTTAGAAAAATAAGTGGTTCAGTTAGAAAAGATTTTAAATGAAGAAAGACTTTTATTCAATAAACAAAAGCAAGAGTTTCTAAATAAAATTGAGATTTAGAAAATTCTAAAGTTAAAACGAAACGAGTTGAATCTGAATATTTTTCGTGTGCTAAATCTTCAAGTGACACTTCGGATCCAGAAGAATTAAATATTTTAAATGAAGAAATAAATTTTTCAGATATCTTGAACTCAGAGACCTGTTTGGACAATGAGATTGATCAGTTTGACTTTTCAAAGAAACTTCCCAGTCACGAGAATTTTCTTGTTAAAAATGAAATGACTGAGGATTCCGACATAACTTTAGATTTGAAAAAGAATTTCAATACAAAACATGTTTCCGAGAATTGGTATTATAAAAATAATAAATCTAAAAAGAATTCGAGGAAATAGAAGAAGCTTGCTAATAAGAAAATTAAACATAAAGTTCATTGTTCATCTAAAGCTGATGATTTTATGTTTCCTATTTCAAATAAATCGTTGAAGTTTAAGAAGGTCTGGAGAGTAAAGAAGAAGAAAAATCTTCAAATCAACAGAAGAAGAATAATTTTGCTGATTCTGTATTAAATAAATCGACATTGAATAATCATGTACAAATATATTCAGTAGATGAATTGTTTGATATCAGAAATAGTAAAAATAATTGTTCTCCGTGTAGATTGGATGAGTTGCTCAAGTCTTTTACTTCTTTTAAACCTTATCATATCATGCATTCTGCTTTATCTGCTTTATCTAAGAAAATGAATTTTAAAGAATGTTGGTTTGGTACATATAGTATACCACCAACAAATCTAATATCAAAGGACCCAATCTAAAATGGGTACCAAAACCCAATTGATTCATTGTRCAGGTTAACCGGCATGTGTGGTTCTTAGACTCAGGATGTTCTAAGCACATGACTGGTAGAAAAGAATTATTATCTAACTTTGTTGAATCATTTGGAGGTACGGTAAGATTCGGAAACGATCAATACGCGCCTATCCTTGGATACGGTGATGTAATATTTGGGAATTTAATGATAAAGAAAGTGTCGTATGTCGAAGGACTTAGACATAATCTTTTCAGTATAGGTCAGTTTTGTGATAAAAATTTAGAAGTTTGGTTTAAAGCTAACCAGTGCAGCATTCGTACTACTTATGGTAAGGAGCTTCTAGCTGGAATCAGAAGATCAAACCTCTACACAATCGACCTATCCAACACACAAGTAGATGTTGAAGTCTGCTTGATATCCAAGGCATCCTCGAAGCAAAATCTGCTATGGCATCGACGTCTTTCTCACCTCAACTTTAAATATCTGAACAAGTTGGTTTGTGACAACTTGGTTAAAGGCATCCCGGACTTAAAGTTTCATAAAGACCATGTGTACAGCGCATGTGAAATGAGTAAGCTGAAGAAAGCTTCACATAAACTGAAGAAAGCTTCACATAAGCCGAAGACAGAGTTCAATACTGATCGTCCTCTGCATCTACTGCATATGGATCTTTATAGTCCTATGCGAGTTCAAAGCATAAACGGAAAGAAGTATGTGCTAGTCACTGTCGACAACTACTCAAGATATACATGGATTCATTTTCTGAGGTCAAAGGATGAAGCAGCTGAGACAATCATTTCTTTCTTGAAGACAGTTCAAAATAATCTATAACTGCCAATTCAGAAAATCAGAACTGATAATGGAACTGAATTCAAGAACAGTACTCTCAGTTCATTCCTAGAATCCATCAATATCACACATACATTCTCAGCAGCCCGGACACCCCAACAGAATGGTGTCATTGAGCGTAAAAATAGAACATTAGTGGAAGCAGCGCGTACACTCCTAACGTGTTCTAAACTTCCATTATTCCTATGGGCTGAAGCAGTGGCGACTGCATGTTTTACCAAGAACCGATATCTCATTCACAAAAGGTTTGGTAAAACTCCTTACGAGATAATAAATAAAAGAATACCTAATATCAAATTCTTTCGAGTATTTGGTTGCAGGTGTTTTATCTTAAATGACAAAGAGGATAGAGGGAAGTTCGCTGCAAAGGCTGATGAAGCTGTCTTCGTAGGCTATTCAAAAACATTTGCTGCATATAGAGTCTACAATAAGAGGACAAAAATCATCAGTGAGAGCGTCAACGTTTCATTTGATGAAGTTATTGATGTGGCTTTTGAACAAAACGGTTCATGACCCGGGCTGATAATTAATACTACGCGGAAAGCAGATAAAACTGAATCTTCGAGTTCTGATAATTCTGACTTAGATTCATTGTTTGAAAAAAAAATTCGATGAATATTTCGAAAATAAATCTAATCAGTCCAATGATTTGTCCAGGAATATACAAACCGAACAACAGTTATCTGGTCCATCTGCTGATGTTCCAGTAACTGAAACTGAAGAAGAAACAGAAGAAGTTGATAAAGAAATTAAAATGGAAACTCCTACTCCAGTTCAGTGTGAAGAGGGTGTAAATACTGACTTGCCAGAGGTGTCGGTCGTTGAAGATGAAAATACCTTACCTCAATCATATATTCAGCCTACTCCAGTTCCAAACATTGAACCTTCACCTGAATCTATTCCAATTAACTCCCCAAATGCTTACACTGATCAAAACTTAAATCAAAGTTCCTATATTCCCCTACCTCATAGCAAAAAGTGGACCAGAACTCATCCAATACATCAAATTATTGGTGATCTATTAGCACCTATTCGTAATCGGTCAGCTAATGAGTATCTATATTCAACTTTCCTAAGTAACATTGAACCAACTAAGGTATCTGAAGCCTTAGCAGATCCGGATTGGATACTTGCGATGCAAGAGGAGCTGAATCAGTTTGAAGCAATAAAAGTCTGGAGATTGGTACCCCGTCCCAATAATAAGACGATTATCGGTACAAAGTGGGTTTTCAAGAATAAAAAGGATGAAGACGGAGTTATCGTCATAAATAAGGCCCGGCTCATCGCAAAAGGATACAATCATCAAGAAGGTGTTGACTACGATGAAACATTTTCCTCGATAGCACGGATCGAAGCTATAAAGATGTTTCTAGAGTACGCTGCACACAAGAACTTCACTGTGTACCAGATGGACGTCAAGATAGCATTCCTTTATGGTCTTCTCAACGAAGAAGTCTATGTTGCTCAACCGGAGGGTTTTGTGGATCAATCAAAGCCGAATCACGTATACATCCTTGACTGAGCCTTATATGGTCTTAAACAAGCACCGAGAGCCTGGTACGATATTTTATCAAACTTTTTGGTAAAATCAGGTTTCTCGAAAGGTAATATTGACACGACCCTCTTTATTAAAAAGGATAAGTCGGATATTATTTTTTATACAAATTTATATAGATGACATAATATTTGGATCTATGAACCCAAAATACTGCAAAAAACTTTTCTGCCTTAATGGTTTCTCGTTTTAAAATGAGTATGATGGGTGAGATTTACTTCTTTTTAGATCTTCAAGTAAAACAATTATCTTCGGGAATTTTTATCTATCAAACAAAATATAATTTTGATATCCTGAAGAAATTTAATATGGAAAACTGTTCATCTAGCAAAACACTTATGGCTCATGGAACGAAAATACATGCTGATCCATCTGGAAAAGCTGTAGATCAGAAAACATATAGAGGCATGATTGGTTCTTTAATGTATTTGACGTCTTGTAGACCGGATATTATGTTTTCGACACATCTTTGTGCCAGTTATCAGGCTAATCCAGAGGAGTCCCATTTAAGTATCGTTAAGCGCATTTTTCGTTATCTGAAAGGGACTGCTAATCTTGGACTCTGGTATCCCAAGGATACTAGCTTTAAACTAACAGCATACTCAGATGTAGATTATGCAAGTTGTATGTTGGACAGGAAGAGTACTTCGGGACATCTACAATTTCTAGGAGATAAATTAGTCAGTTGGGCTTCAAAGAAACAAAACTGCGAATCCATTTCTACGGCTGAAGCAGAATACGTAGATGCTGCTAGCTGTTGTTCTCAAGTCTTATGGATGCAGACACAGCTCAGAGACTACGGGTTTTATTTTAATAAAATTCACATTTATTGTGATTCCAAGAGTGCAATAGCAATATTCTGTAATTCTGTTCAACACACTAAGACCAACCATATAGATATCCGGTATCATTTTATTAAAGATCATGTAGAAAAAGGAACCATTGAGTTGTATTTTGTAAATACAGAATTTTAGTTAACCGACTTATTTACGAAAGCTTTAGATGAAAAAAGCTTTAGATAAAAAAAGCTTCAGCTTTCTAGTATCTAAGTTAGGCATGCTGAATTTGAAAATTTTAATTTTTATTAAAAACAGTTCAATTTTTTTAACTATATTTAATTCAAATTCATTTGGTCAAAAAATCTATATTTTTTTAATACAAATCAGTATTTCATTTTTTTATGTAATTTTAAATTCTTTGATCGTGGAAATCTATATTTGAGGGGGAGTATGGAATTTTATCTGTATTTCATTTGATTCATATTTTGAGGGGGAGTGCATATAACTGAATATGCTAATTGGTTTAAATTTTTCTTACAGGTTATTGAATAATATCTAATTTTTGAAAGATTTAAGAGTTCAAAAGAATAAGTGTTTGGCCGATTTAGACTAATCCGGACAACACTTTGTCCGATTTATTACAAATACGGACAAAGAAGTGTCCGATTTAGGCTAATCCGGAAAAGGCTATTTGATGAACTCTTATCCGGATAAGATTAGATATGTTTCTAAGGAGTTGTGCGATGTTCTAAATCGCTTGGTGTTATTGATCGGATTCTTAAATCGCTTAATCATTTTGTGCGTCCAAGTGTCTAAATCGCTCATCTCTTTGAGTTATTTAGTTTAAATCGCTTGTTCTTTGAGCGATTTATGTCTTAATTCGTTTAACCTTTGAGCGATTTCATTGTAAATCGGATGACTCTTGAGCAATGTTCATCTAAATCGCTTGTGTCTTGAGCGGTTTATTGTCCGATTTAACTCTTAGTCGTTTTGCGTATATTCTAAATCGGACACCTCTTGTCCGATTTATCTTAATCCGGATGAGCCTTGAGCAATTTAGAATTTGAAGGGTTTTTTCTTTTTACTATAAATACTCGATCGATTTTTACTCTTCATTTTTTACTTTCATCGTTCATCGCCTGCACTGTTTATCGTCTTCTCCGGCTACCTTAAATCGCCTGTGTTCTTCAATTCTTTCAGACTTAATCGCGAATTTGTTTCTGTTTCATCTTCATCTTCTGTTTAAAGGTCTTAATCTTTACATCTTTTGGACTCGATCATACTCATATGGACTGTATTGGACTTAATTCTAATCGAACCATAATCTGAATCTAAATTTGAAAATAATCGCATTTTGGACTTAAAGGACTTAAATCTGTATAGATAAACATAAATCGTTCCTAATAATCGCTTAAAGTCTAAGTAAGTTTTTGTTTTTTTTTTTTTGTTAATCGGTTTTAGGATAGATTTTTAGTTTTGTAGGTTTGTTTTTGAGTTTTTGATCAGATTCTTCACCGGAGAAGTTGACCGGATGTTAATCCGGTCAACCTCAATCTGTGTGAGTTGTCCGGATTAAGTTTTAGACTTAGATTTTCTTATTGTTTTTCTTCTTTGTCCGGATATCTAATCGGGGTGAGATTTTTTGTTAAATTTTTTTTTGTTTAATATTTTTTTTAAGATTTTTTACTCTTAATATTTTTTTTGTTTATAGTTTATTTTTTTAGTTTTTAGGTTTTTTTAGAATTTTGCTTTTAATTTTATTTTTTTTAGATAATTTTTTTAAGAAATAAATTTTTTTATTTAAATTTTTTTCTTAGATTTTTTTTTTATTTTTTTAAGTTTTTAGTTTGATATTTTTTAGTGTTATTTTTTTTAGACTTTGAAAAAAAAATTAAGTTTTTTTTATCAATTTCTTTTAGAATTTTTTTTTGTTTTGGTTTTTGGATATTAGTTTTGTATTTTTAATCTGGATCTAACAACTCTGATTTTTACAGGTTAAAATGGCTGAACAACACAATCAGTCTGACGAGAAATCTCATATTCCTTCTGTCAGGTCTGACAATTTAAACAACCCACCCCAGCCATTAAATCATCCTACTCCAGAAGAAACCTTACTACCTCAAAGCAGTTATCTTGAAATCAAACCTAACAACCATTTGTTCAACTTTGAAATGCCCTCCGAATACCAAATAATACCAGAAATTCTTCGTGGACATCCCATTTCCTATGCCCTTTCAGCCCATATTTCTGTCCCGATGATTTACCTACAACAATTTTGGAATACACTAACCCTTGCCAAATATGGTGACACCTACTACTTTGAAGGAAGCGTAGACGAATACGTAAGTCGTTTGACTCTAAAACAACTCCGAAGAATAGTGCGTCTACAAGGACCGGGCTCGACAGGTTTTGAAGCATTAGTCACTGACGACGAACTTTGCAGAGATATCAAGCGATTAGGATACTCGCAAGAGTTGACTAATTCATCGCAGTTCAAACGGCGATTCCTTCCGTCGATATGTTATCTTCTTTTTTCAATCCTCAACCGATGCCTGACATCCAAAACTGCTGGAATCGATACTTGCAGCAGTTCACTTCTAAAGTTCTTCCACGGGATCGTATACACACGCAAGTTTACGCGTTGATAATATGGAACGAACTAGTCGAGCTGGTCAATACCAAACGATTTCCGTCCAAAGCAAGGAAGTTTGTGTCGTTTCAAAGATTTCTGCAATTAATCATTAAAGGCATGATAAACTCCAATGATGACATCCCGGCCAGGGCAGGCAGTGAAGTTGGGCCATCGTTCGTCATGACGCGTATTTGGCAACACACAGAAGTTGAAGATCTTGATTCTATAATGGAAATTCCACTCGAGCTTTTTGCCTTCGCTGATCAGAGGCCTCAGTGCGTAATAGACTATAGGAGAGTGATAGATCCTATAGTTCAACCAGAACCGGTTGAACTTACCCCGGGATCAACCCATGCCTTAGCTGAGGGAGAGGGTCTAGCTTTAGCTGAGAACGTTCAGGAACAAGGGTTACCTGAACAGGGTTGTGAGCAGAGGGAAAATGAATCTGAGAGGGGTAATGAAGAGCAGGGCCTTTGATCAGCACAGTACTTCAACAGAAAGTACTTCCATAACTTCTTCAAGTTTGGAAGATACTATATCCGATAATGAGGCAGCTCAGGGTGATGATCATGATGATGATGACAATGATGATCAAAATGATGATGCTGACAATCCTGCTCAACCGATGTTTTCTCAGAATATTCAAATCGGAGCAGTGATTGAGAATATTGAAGATATCTTTACAGAAATAGAAGCTACACAGACTTGCCCAAGTCTACAATCGTTATCGTTCAATGTTGATGAATTTGGTGGAACTTATGATGAATTTGATCATATGCTGGAGGATGTTCCAGTTGAAGGTGATGAGGGAGCTCAAGTCAAAAATGTTGAGAGGTTAAGTGTAAGGGACGGAGAAAAAGATGGTGAGTGTGAGAGTGGAACACAAAATGAAGAACAAGCTCCTATCCAGCCAAAACAGTTAGTCGGGCACCCACATCTACTATCGACATTCATTCATTGAATGTTGGTATTGAAGAAGACATAGCTAGCCCAGCTATGCATTTGCACATCCATCCCGGCCACTCAACTGGTTCTCAACAACCAGTTGTTTAAATTTTTCATGGAGATTTATCACATACTCTATCTACTTCTCATTCGGAGAATGTAGATATTGAAATTAGTAGGCCTCTGCCCCAACCTACGACTTCGATTATGTGCACCTCGAGTATAGAGCCCATGCACATAGGTACACAAGAGTCAAGAGAATCTGTTGCTCCAATTGCGGTTCTTAGTGAACCTACCAGAACGACCGGAGTGGAGTATATTGACTTACCACGAGGACAGGTCGGAAAGTTCTACCAGTGCTAACATCATGCCAACACTGAACGTAGGCACAACAGTTTATTCAACTATTGTTTCAACTGGAAATCTATGTGATCCAGGTGTTACTTTACCCGACTTCGTGTCAAGGGAATATATGGACGGCACCCTAAAGGTTGTTCAAGATCATATGGAAGCACAAATCCTTAGTCTCAAAAGGATGATGAAAGGGAAGGAACTAGTAGTCGATGATCAACCATATGTGCCGTCACCACCGCCTGTGCCTGAGCCTCCAAGGGTACAAGATCAATCGGTGGATGAGCTTAAATATCTGTTATACGCAAAGCTAATGTCAACACAAAATCCAGATGCGGCTGATGCAGACCTGGTTGGGCTCCTCCGACAGCTTGTTGATGATAATCCCACTGTTAGAGCCTTAGAGTTTTTGGCCTTTCAAGATGTAGTTGCTTCTAACTTCTCAAAAGTTAGTAAGTAAATTACATCAACACTCAAGCCCTGAAAAGTTCAAGTGATGCCCTATCCGAAAGGGTATCTATCTTAGAAGAGACGTGCCAAGCTCAAGCCACCTCACTGAAAAGAAGACATGATGATTCGGATGATCCTGATCATCATGAGGGGGAGAGAAAGAGACAGAGGCTGGTTGAGTCATCTGTACATGTACAAAGTGTTGAAAGAGAGCCAATTTCTTAAACGGTTAACGTTAAAAGTTCTGATCCAGAAACAACAAGGGAAAGGACTACAGGCTCAATAATTATTGAAGATGAGACAGTTTTGGAGACAAATCCAGTGATCGAGCCAATGGTTGAAAATCCGGCGGACTCCACTGTAGGAACAAGGTTGCTTCTGGATTTGTCTGCCAATGTGGGATTCAATGAAGCGTTTGCTAAAGAACTGGGTGGAGATCAGGATTTTGGTGAAGACATCGACAACATTGATGAATCATCTGGAATGTATTTTGACTTTGAAGCCGATATCAATGAAGAAGATCCTATCTTCCTATTCCAGGGTGATCATCAAACTCTACCTGAACCCTCCACTGCAGTTGATCTTGGTGCATCTGAAACTCCGAGAGCAGCGTATGATCTAACTGAGATATTTTCTAAAAATTACGTGTCGTTCGCAATTCGTGCAAATGTTACAGGCTACGACAGAGCAAGGATCAGACAACCTTATCTTGAAGACATTTATTTCGAAATCTTTCTTCAGCACCGGAAAGCTCTTAGCGGTCACAAGATTCTTGGGATTCATAAAGAAACCCAAGACTATCGTTTAGAGTAGAAGCATTTTCTCAAGGCAAAGTGTCTTCCAATCAGCCAAGTTCGGACCAGACATCGAGTCGTCTCAATCAAACAAATTGATGCCCAAAAGACTCCTTAGAGTTTGGTATCATGTATTCACCGTTACGAGACAAGATGGACAGGTCTGGGTATTTAGCGAAGCTGATTTCTCTAACCTGTATTTAGAAGACTTGGAGCACATGTACCACGAACTACGAAATATGATGGTCAGAAGAGAATGAGCAATTGTGGCTCTTAATGCTATCAAAAGATATATGTGGAGTCATGTCAAAGTATCAATGGTTCTTGATATTCAAATGGGTCTTGAAGATAATCAGAAGATCATTAATCTGAAAAGACCAGATCAAGAGCTTGAAGATATTGAAGGCTATCATCTGTATATTGTTCTTGAAGAACCAGAGTTCAGTGTGGTGTATAGTGTTGAGGGTCGAATAAAGAAGTTTATGAGGTTCAGCGAGCTGAATAAATACTGTGATGGCACTATAAGGATGGTGAGACGGGCGCTTGAGACGAGGAAAGCTAACAATGATAAAGCCACAGAATCTGAAAGAATTAGTCTGAAGGAGAGGTATCTGCTGATTAATGCTTTGAACTTTCTTGATGATAAATTGCAGTATCGGAGTGCACTAAGGAGGCTAGAGACACTACTCGGGCTTAGAAAGACAAGATTTACAATGTCTCGACCTTGAATCCAAAGGGGGAGATTGTTGGGTTTAAGAATGTGCTTTATTGTTGTATTCAAGTTCTCCCATTGTAATTCCTTTGTAATAGTTATCTTTGTTAATTTCCTAGTATAAATAGTCTTTAGTTTCCTAATTGTAATTAGTTCAGTTCATATCAGATTAGTTGCTGATTAATCATTGTAGAAATTCTCTCAACAAATACAATATTCAACTTTGGTGATAAATCTCTCTCTACTCATCTTGATTGTGTTCTTGGAAGATTAATCTGATTTGTATGATTTTGGGAACATCAATATCTTAAAGATCAATTCTGAAGATCGTTACTGATTTTGTTCTACATTGTCAAAAGAGAAGATCATTGTTGTTCTACATTCGAGGGGGAGAATGTTAGAAGATTTTCTCATCAAAAGATTGTCTGAAGATCTTAAAATGAAGATTGTTTTGAAGTTTTTGAAGAAGTCATAAAGTGCTTAAAGAGACAAAGTTCAAACGAGACTCAAAGCGCGTAAATTCTTTCAAGCCTGAATACAAAGGGGGAGAATGTTAGGACTGAATTTTAGTGTTAAATTGTATTCGTCTTGAAAGTTAAAATTGTCTAT
Organism: Cynara cardunculus var. scolymus; assembly: GCF_001531365.2. Classification (NCBI taxonomy): domain Eukaryota; kingdom Viridiplantae; phylum Streptophyta; class Magnoliopsida; order Asterales; family Asteraceae; genus Cynara; species Cynara cardunculus. Next base: position 30,047,100 of record NC_037528.1, on the reverse strand, counting down.
AATTGTTTTAGACATCGTGTTTGACTTTTCTGTAAAGTTTGACTCTGACTAGAGGGTTCATCTTTGACCCTATAAATAGTATGTCTTTAGTGTAAATTTTGTATGAGCTCTATTGTAAAATTCATTCACGTAATATAGAGTTTGACCAAGATTGAAGGTTTGACTATTTCTCTCTCATCTCCTCTCCTCTCAAGTTCTTATTGAAGATCTTAAATATGCCATTGATTCTTAGTGATTACTTGAAGATTGATCTTAAAGTGAACTATCATGTTGAAACTATCATAAGTCTTCTGAATCGGTTCATCAGAAAGAGCCTTGAAATTTGTGTATTCGTTGAGGCATTGTGCCCTATGATTTTTCTTTGTTTTTGCACCTCCTTCCAGTTGGCTCGCCAGCTCATCCCATATCTCCTTCGCTGTAATGCAAGCATCGAGAGATTGGAATATGTCGTTTGGAATGGCCACAATGATCAGCCTCTTAGCTTTCCTGTCTGCCTCTACACGCTCAAGGTCATCTTCGTCCCAGTTCTTTTCATCTTTAGGCATGTAGTAAGCAGCAACTTCTGCAGTAGTGCTTGTTCCTGGGACTCTTGGAACAAGACAGAGGAACATAAGGACCTTCCATGACAGATCTGAGGAGATTCCTATCCATCCCCTACATGAAGTTCACCATCCTTATCCTCCATTGTGGATACTCTTCTCTTTGAAGAGTTGGAGGTTTGGTGAAAGAACCGACACTATATGCAGAATTCCAATTGGCCATTAGAGATTACTGAAGAGAAAGAAAATACGCTTTTGGAGAAGAAGAGTATGAATTCAAATGGGTGAAAATTTGAGAGATTTTTAATTTGATCGTATTTGATTGAAAAACAATCAATTGGCTCTGATACCAATTGTTGATCCCAGAGCTCTCAATAACACGAATATTCAAGTTATGAATAACCTAAATATATCGTGTAGATGAAAAACTGAAGAACGCTCAAGAACACAAATAAGAATATTCAAGAATAATATTGAGTGCCGAATGATTTACTTTTATTCAAATGATTGGTGGAAAAACGTAAACGATTACATGAAAGGTAAAGCCTATTTATACTAGAAATCTAATTATAGAGATTGTTATCTATGGAAGATATTTAGCAAATCTCTTATGAAAGGAAAGCAATCTAGACATATGGAAAGTAAATAAAGCTAAGTAAGTAATGGAGAATCCAGCTGTCAATTTGCCATCTCCATCTGTCTTCTAAGGGGCGTGTTCAACCATGAGTTTTGTGATTTTCTTCATCGTGTACCTCTGGTTGAACTGTTGAGGAAAACCCAAGTGTTGGTAACCAGAGGGGTTATGGAGATGCACAGTTCATCGCACCTATGGACATTCATCGCACCTCTGGGAAATTAGACTTTTTGCCTGAGAGTCTTCTATCCGCCTTCTGCTCTTTCACACTTGTTGTGTTTTTTTATTACTTTTACAGATATGAGTGATGGGGTCTAACAAGATCAGTGATAACAACAGGAGGAAGAGAAGAAGAAGAAGATGGAAGTTCAGCTGAAGCATCTTTAGAGATTAGAGCTAACGGAGAGCTCTTCATTTCTCTGGATTCCTTGATTAGATTCATTTTTAGCTGTCGAGACTGGTCATGATTAAGCAGTATCCCATAAAGAGTGTTGAGAGAAAGAGAGGACATGTCATTGGACATCTTGAGAAACATGGCATAAGTATCCCAAGACTCAGGCATACATTCCAGAAACTTAGTTAAAGTTTCAGAATTGAAATACCCTTCCTACAGTCTTTAAATCTATAAGAAGACAAGTAAAACATTGATGTACTTCAGACAATGTTTCAGTCTTTCTACAGAGAAAGCTTTCATATTGTCTTACTAAATTAATCTTCCTCGATTCTTGAACCTGAGAGGTTCCTTCATATTGAACACATAAAGTGTCCCACATGGCTTTCGAGGTTCTGAGTTTCATAACAGGATGATAAACCTCATAAGGAAGAGACATAACTATTATAGACCTAGCACGAGTGTCTATAGCTATCTTCTTATTGTCTTCATCGCTCCATTGATTAGGGAGCTTTGGAATCTGCCGTTCAGGAATCGCGACAGTCGTAGCTATTTCAGGAACAGCTGGAGAAATAGCATATGGAACATATGGTCTATTTTCTATGTAGTGTGGAATTTCAGGATCCACACCTTACAGCAAGAAGGACATCCAATTTTTCCAAAAACGGGGTGGTTTGGCAAAAGAGCCATTGTCATGAAAGTGTTTGTTTGTGTTTTGTAAAGCCATTAGAAAGCAATAAGATTATCTAAAGAAAAGGATAATATAATGCAGAAAAAAACTAAACAACAAGAATAGAAGATACACTGCTCTGATACCACTTGTTGGTCCCGTTAGGATCTATAAGATGTGTATAACAGTTTGTAAAAGGGGGGGATGAATACAAAAACAGTAAACTTTTTTAATTTAAAATGTATATTGATAAAGAAAGATCAATACAAATTTTACAAGATTGTTTGCGGAAAGATAAGGTAAAGATAACCTATCTAAACAATCTAAGTTACATACTATATCTTAGCAAAGAGAAATGATTTGTTGTTTAAGACTTAGAAGAAAGTAAGTTCTTTACGGGTAAGAACTATTTAGAATACTAAAAAGAGATTCTAACTTGCTTTTGAAGATAAGCGCAATGTGTTATTTAGATGTGTTCTTTTACATATGAACGTAAGATAAGTTGGACCGATCTAGGGAACCGCCCACGTGATATTGTCCGCTTTGGGTTTGACCAACCCCTCACGGCTTTAAAACGCGTCACTGGTAGGAGTAAGACTCCAACTTCCTTATAAGGAAGCCGAATCCCCCTAGCCTCACCGATGTAGGATGCTCCTGCATTACTACAGGAGTGTTGGGTTTAAGAATCGCGGATTTGACCGGCTCGAGGGAACGATGAGTTTTTCGGACCCAACATACTCATTGCATTAAATGCACATTTAATGCAATGCAGTAGGGTTTGAACACACGTCAAGCCTTTAAAGAAAGACTTGTCCTTTGCTACAGGCAATAGTAAAAAAGCCTATTTATGAACAGACATCCTTTCATGGAGTTGGTGGGTAGTAGAGTCAACTAATCGGCTCTATACCATACTATGCTCTAGAAAGGGTATGGGTTTGTCCTTTGTGTGTGAGTAAGGACAAGACAAAAACAATCGTGTTTAACAAGCTTCTTTTGATCGCTGAATGTTGGAATAACCTGAAGGTTTCTTCAGCATTCACTCAGGCTTGGGCAGTCTTCACACATGTATAGACCATTTTGTAATCACTGAATACCGCTTCAGATCACGAACTCTCCAGTCTCTAGTCGACCACAACTAGGTATGACAGGAAATAACATGGCCCAAAAACTGAACCTCTCGCAGCCAGAACTAACATTTTCACATCCTAACATATAACTTTTCTTGTTTCAATAATTCCAGAAGTAGGCGTAAATGGTGAGCATGCTCTTCTTCTTATCGAGAATTGTGAGTCCCACTTTAAGATCAATCTTCAAGCAATCTTCATAATCATGGTAGATTAAGATAAATCTTCAAGAACACATATATGAACTTTGAGAGAGAAAGTCAAACATTCAAAGGATAGTCAAACTCTCTATTACGTATCAGATTTACAAATGAGCTCCCTTCTTCTAACAATTACAAAGACATCACCCTATTTATAGGGTCAAACTTCTAAACATAGTCAAAGTCAAACTCCTATAAGAAAAGTCAAACACGATGACTYTTACAATTATAGACAATATTTAACTTTCAAGACGAATACAATTTAATACTGATTTTCAGTCCTAACAAGAATATATCAAAATATCATCAATGAAAACAATTACAAATTTATCGAGATATGGGCGACATACCCTATTCATCATATCCATAAATGATGCAGGTGCATTTGTAAGTCCAAATGGCGTAACCAAAAATTCGTAGTGCCCATAGTGTGTACGAAATACCGTTTTCGACACATATTTTCCCCGAATTTTCAACTGACGACAACCATATCGTAGATCATTCTTTGAAAAGTAAGTAGCCCCAACCAATTGATCAAACAAATCATCAATTCTTGGAAGAGAATACTTATTTTTGATCGTTAATTTATTCAATTCCAGGTAATCAATGCACATTCTCATTGATTCATCCTTCTTCTTCACAAATAATATCGGCGCAACCCAAGGAGAGGTACTTGGTCGAATAAAACTTTTATCTATCGCGGTTTCACCGCCATTTCCTCTATCGCGGTTACACCGCAATTTCATCTATCGTGATTACACCGCCATTTCATCTATACTTCTTGAAGAAATTACTGTGAAATTTATATTCCTGTACGGACAATACTATGTCCGGAAAGGAGGTTTCTGGACGACTTGAACATATCCGGACAATACTATGTCCGGTGAAAGATTATACGGTCTTGTCCGGTGAAAGGTTATATGGTTATGTCCGGACATTGCCTTGTCCGGTGTTGGTTCCTATCCGGACAACTCTTTAACCAAAGAATAGTTCTGTCCAGACACTGCTTTGTGCGGTGAAGGTACACATCCGGAAAACGCTTTGGCCAATGAGACACATATCCGGACACTTGCTTGATCGGTAGAGGGTCTCATCCGGACACTGCTTTGTCCGATGAGAGATCTCATCCGGACACTGCCTTGTCCGGTGAATTCTGTTCTTGAAGATTAAACAAGCGATGAACACAATAATAATACAATTTAAATCTCTCTTAAACACATATACTAGCATTTTTATCGAGTTATACAATTATATCAAAACATTCAGATATCCAAGGCAACATATAACTCACCTTTGCATTTAAACTCAATTTGAGAATCTGCTTTTGTACTTTGATTACCTAAGCTTCTTGAAAGGGAATTGAAAATCTATCAAAATCAATAAACTCTTTTCTTCTCAAATGCACTTGCTATAAATAGGAAGTGCATAGTCAACCTCCTTAAACTTACTATGCCACCTTTCCAATTTTAAAATGATACACTCACACATACACATACACATGTGCACACGCGCGTACACACACACACACACACATATATATATATATATATATAT